>NW_027094087.1:108023244-108355744 GCF_029207755.1 Chamaea fasciata
CCTCCTGGTCTTTGGGATCGACTGGCTGCTCAGGCACAGCAGCTCTGACCGTGATGATGGCAGAGAGTGGGAAACCTCTACCAGTGCCCAGGAGCAGATAAAGGAGGAGGAGGAGGAGGAGGAGGAGGCCTGTGAGGATAATCCTGACTCTCACGACCCACCGGAGAAGCCCTCGGATAAGGTAGGGACCTCTGGCACTTTTGCCAAGCCCTTGCCAAGAACAACTTTCTGAGGGCTGCATCCAGCCATGAGAGCTGGCAGAGCTGACAAACACCTGAACGCCTGCAAGGACATGATTGACGCCCTGCTGCTCCTGCCCCTGAGACCACTCATTGTGCTCTTTTTCCACTAGACCTGAGCGCTGTGGAGGTTCTGCCGCCGAGACGCTCCTGTGGCCATGGGGAGCAGTGACAGGAAAATGTGCTGTGCTAGCTCCGCTCCCGGCTGAGGAGGCAAACAAGAGTTCAGACCCCTGCTTCCTGTGCAGCCCCTGCAAGTGTTCCCAGTTGTGATGCTCCCTCTGCCAGGAAGTGTGGAACTCTTTGTAAATATCTTCCTGGAATTTTTGTTTGTTTTAATAAATCCTGTTTGAGCAAGAGAATGTTGGGAGATGGTGCTCCTTGTGTCCTGAATTACAAAGTGGGTCACTTGTCACAGGGGAGATGGGTTGGTCAGGCAGGACCTGTCTTCCACAAACCCATCCTGGCTGGGCCTGATGCCCTGGCTGTCCTGTGTGCGCCACATGATGGCTCTCGATCTGCTTCATGACCTTCCCTGGCACCAAATTCAGGCTGCCAGGGCTGTATTTCTTCTCACTGCCCAGTTTTGAATACCAGAGACTCTTGAATGCCCTCCTCCTCAGTCCAGCTCTGAACAGTGCCTACAGAGGTGCAAGGGGTTGCTCTGCACTATGTGCTGTGACAGATGGTTTCTGTTTCCTGTCTCTCACATGGTTCTTTCAGTAAGATATTTTGTTTTCTGTATATTGCCAGAAGAGCTGGCTTGCATACCCAGCACCCAATTTATACTTCAGCTGGAGGGATGGGTATAGACCTTTATTTCAGAATAGGCAGTAGTGTTTTGGGGCAGAAGACCATAGAGACCACCAAAGCCTGAACCTGTAAGGCTTTAAAAATATTCAGGCACTGTTTTATTGGTCAACACCTGACAACACCTTCCCAGCTTCTTCCCTTGAAAAATTGTGTCCAGTCACCTTGCAGGGCCTCTTTTTACACATCCAGTGCTGACTTTGAATATTTGTTTTGCACTACAAGCACTTTCTTAAACAGGCAGTCTGTCTAAATTCAATGTGTTGGATGTAAGGACGGGGGGTGTACTGCATCAGTCTGTTACTCTTTTACTCCCAGGGCATCTCTGCCTGTTGCAGTCTCTTTCTTCACCAAGCCAGAGGCCACATTAGGCAAATCTTTTTCCTTGATTCATGGTGTCTGAACCCAACATTAGGTGTGGTTTCCACCCTACCGATCCTTTCCAATGAGTAAAGGTGGAGAGATAAACACCGCTTAGCTAATACGCTTTGTGATCTTGTCAATCCTTGTGACGAGATAACTAACACGGTGCTATTTTGCACATCTATATTAGATATTACATGTCAAACGTTGTTAAAATAGCTTGAAAAATCTAATTTGAATATCCCAGCATCAGAAAATTCAGCATGAAGACTAAATGCTATCCTTTCAAGTGTACACTGGGTTTTACTTGGCATCCCTATTCAAAATACGTGAAGTAACATCCAGTGGGCCTCATCACACTGGCAAGGAAGAAAGGTGAAATTGTGCCCCACCTGACATGCTTGGTGGATATAAAATCACACAGTTTTTATAATACATAGCAGACTGTCTGCTAATAATTCTTAGGAATCAGAGAATTAAAAATTATTAGAAAGATTCGAGGTTCTTTGTTGTTGTTGTTGTTGTTGTTTTAACTGATTTAAATTTACTGTATTATACAAAAGAGATTTGAGTGCCTTCATGTCATTAATTAAAAATGTTAGTAACTTCACAGAGACGGAACTTCAGCAAGCTCACTCCTTTGAAAGATTCTATCAGTGTAAAAACAAATTTTTTGTACTTAAAATGGAGAGCATAATAAAATCCAAAAGGATATTGCCTTGCCTAAAGGCAGTTGTGAGTGGTAATCTGTTGATTCTGTTGGTGCCCACTTGGGGACTCAAAGATCGGGAGCGGGAAAGAAATTATTTGTTTTATCCCAGAGGAGGTTTTGAAATATTTGCATTTCTTTCCTTGTGCACGCGGGGGCGCGGCCATGGAGCCCTGGTGTCTGTGACATCAGAGGGGACACGTCCCGGACACGGCGGTGCCAGCGCTGCAGTGCGGCCCCGGGCAGCGGCGCGTGCGGCTGGCAGGGGCGAGGCCGAGCTCAGCAGGGCCAGGCCGGGAGCACCAGCGCCCGGGGAGCTCCCAGGGCTGCGGAGAGGGTGGAGAACGCCTCGGGCAAGGCAGGTGCCACCGCTGGGGCCGGTGCCCCGTCCCTGGGCCCTACATCTCCTGTCCCTGCGCCCTACATCTCCTGCCCCCGCTGCCCCAGCCGCCTTCTCCCTGCTGCCCGACTCCACTGAGCCCCTTCTCTCTCTCTCTCCCTCTTCCTCCCTGGCTGGAACGATCACCACAATCCTGCTGGTGCTGGCTGTCCTCCGGTACGCACTGAGGGCAGATGCCCCGACAGTGAAGGCCACGGCAGAGGCTATGAGCCAGCATGAGGAGCAGTGCAACCAGGAGATTACTTGGCTGGTGAGAAAGATTCTAAATCTCTCAAGTGACTGGGCAGCTGGGAGTAATTCCTGCTTAGTCTGTGAACAGCAGGGCAGTCATCCTCCAGCACGGGCTGAGTTTAACAGTGCCTGCGTCCCACTTGGGTCCCTCTGGCCTGCTGTTGTTTCCTGCCCGCTCCTCATCTCTGTTTTCGGGTTCAGGGGCCTGAGTACACAGAGAACAACTGGCCTCACTCTAAAGACTGAGGCAAAGAAGGCATTAAATATCTCAGTCTCTTCCTCATTCTTTCTCAATGTATTTTACTCTCATCCAGTCAAGGATGGACACTCTTCTGAGCCTTCCTTTTCCTGCTAATGAATTCATAGAAACATTCTTATGCTTTTATATGGCAGCTTATACATAACCAGATGAAGTTCTGTTGGGGGTTTGGCCTTTCTGATTTTCCCCCTGCACAATCCCCTGTCAGCTGCGCAGTGCTCCTGAGTGGCTGCCCCTTCTTCCAAAGGTCCTAAAGTCTGGCTCCACGGGAGTTCCATCCAAAGCCCCAGCTGCCTGGGCAGGGTGTTGCTCCAGTGTCTCTGACATGAGAGGAGGGGGACACATGCCCAGATGGCCCATGTGGCAGTGTCACTGCTTGAGGCAGCAGGGAGTGGGGCAGGCTGGGGGAAGGATGAGGCACAGACAAGAAGCACCAGCACCCAGGGGAACTTCTAAGGCTGGGGAAAGGGTGCAGGGGCTGTGGAGATAAGTTTGGGAAGGGCAGGCGCAGAGGTGCCCAGGGCTGCCAGCTACGGCCAGTGCCTGTGGGGACGTGCCACCGTCCCCAAGGACTTTCCCAACCTTCTCCCAGACTCACCCGTGGGTCCACCATCTACTGCCCCCAAAGCCCCAGTCACCATCTCTCCATCACCCAGCCCTGTTGTGCCCCTTCTCTCCCTCCTCCTCCTGCTCCTCCAGACCATGGCAGGAAGCATCACCAAAATCCTGCTGGCAGCAGGCATCTTCCAATGCACGCTGAGTGTGGTGGATCTGCCGGCAGTGAAGGTCACGGAGGAGCTCCTGAGGCAGCACGAGGAGCAGCGCAGCCAGGAGATGGCCAAGCTGCAGAAGATGGAGCAGAGGATGCAGGAGCAGAGCAGACCCACCCAGGAAAGTGTGCTCCACTCAGCCCCCAGCAGTGGCGGTTCTAGAACTGCGCTGAAATCATCCTCATGCTCTTTGGGATCTACTTGTTCCCCAGTCAGAAGAGAGCTGGTTCTGGTGGTGACAGCCAGAAGAAACCCACCTGCAGTTCCCAGGAGCAGATGGAGGGGCACAAGCCCTTGGATAAGGTAGGGACCTTCACTGCTTGTCCTTCCCACAAACAACATTCTGACAGCTGCATCCAGCCCTGGGAGCTGGCAGCACCTACAAAGTCCAGAGCACCTGGCAAGGGCAACACCATCAACCACCTGCTGCTCGTGCCCCTGAGACCAACCACTGCACTTTTTCCACCAGAGCTGGGCACTGGGGAAGACCTGCTGATACCACTGCAGCCACAGGGAGCAGCAGCCACAGAACGTGCCATGCTTCCTCCTCTCCCACCTGAGGAGGCAAACAGAGTCCAGATCCCTGCTTCCTACGCAGCCTCTGCAAATGGTCCCAGTTGTGACGGTCGCCCTCCCAGGAGATGCAGAAGAGATTTCCTGCTTGTCCATCTGTTAATAAAATTGTTGATTTGCTTTGAGAAATCCTGTGTCTGTGAGGGTCTGGGCAAGACTGCGTTGGGGGACGGCTCCATCTCCCCTCTGTAACACGGAGATGAAGTTTGTGCTCTCGTTGATGTCTGCAGTGGTGACACTTGTGCTTAGGCGCTTGCCACCTCCCTGCCTTCTCTCATGCTCTTCTTGCCATCTCCTCCTCTCAGCATCCTTTCCCATGCCTTGGAATACCTCTGAACTTGCTTCAAAAGATGCTGCTGAAATCAGCAGTTCCATCGTAGTGTCTTTTCCTCAAGCCGTTCTTTAAAAGATGATTAACCCATGAATTGAAACACCCAAAGGACTGTGGAGGCCATTGACCATCACATCTTGACCAACAGCTGGAGGCTCAGCCACCTCTAGACACAGTTTGATGGGTTCTGGGACACAGCCTTGTGCACACAGACCTCCTGCTTTTCCCCCTGCACTCCCCTCCCAAAGTGGGAACATTGCCAGTGTCTCCCAGGCCACTGAGAAGTCTTGGCTCAGGCAGAGCTGTGTCTTTGGCCCAGGTGTTCAGGCCTGGCAGTGCTAGAGGAGGCACGCGAGAAGAGAGAAAATGCTGCAAGGGGGAGTGAGAAGGGAGGAAAGAACTGTGAGGGGCAGGGAGGAAGAGGAGGAGGGAGAGGAAGAGGAGGAATCAGTAGTAAAAGTGTCATTTCCAAATAAATGCTTTCAGGACTAAACTGACATGGCAATCAAGTATCGTTAGGTTTTCATGCATTCATTGGAGTTTTACACCTTTATAGTTCCATGTGTCAAGGGACCTGAGTAGGGTCTCATGGTCATCTTCATGGATGTCAGTCCTGAAAGCAGGCAGACCAGTTCCCCGTGCACTATCGTACAGGTACGCTGCACAATAAAATGAAAATCATTTTCATTCCTATCCCCTTTGAACACACCAAATGTCAAGACATCCGGAGTCTGTTTGTGTAACTGAGAGCATTTCACGTGTCAGCCTCTAAACAAAATACAATATGCATTTTTATTCCTGGAAGAGTGTCACTACCTTATAACATCATTGCTATTTGAATTAAGATGCCTCAAAGGAAAGTGTAACAGGGAACCGTGGGCAAAGGGCTCAAAGGCACCTTAAGCAAGTTTAGGGACAATTCAGAACTGGGGGGAGTGGCAGATTCACCTGAAGGCTGTACTGCCATTCTGTGAGACTTTCACAGGCCATTAACCCGGGACTGCCAAGTCCAGCACTACGCCATGTCCCTGAATGCAGTATCTACACGTATTTTATTCCCCTTCAGGTTCGGTGACTCAGCCTCTTCCCTGGGCTCTTCCTGTTCTAATGCTTGACAACACATTTGGTGAAGAAAATTTTCCTTCTGTCACCAATGTGCTTACGGAAATAGCTTTTGTCACCTTTTGGGGCATTTTCAGGGCCAAATTAACTTCCGGTCAGGCTTCGGCCCTTCTGATTTTCTCCCTGCGCAACCCCGTGAAGGCTGTGCAGTGCTCCCGAGTGGCTGCCCCTTCTCCCACGGTCGTAAACTCCCTGGCTCCATCTCAATTCCAGCCGAGTTCCACGGGAGGGCCTCGCAGGCGGGGCGGGGGCGCGGCCATGGAGCCCTGGTGTCTGTGACATCAGAGGGGACACGTCCCGGACACGGCGGTGCCAGCGCTGCAGTGCGGCCCCGGGCAGCGGCGCGTGCGGCTGGCAGGGGCGAGGCCGAGCTCAGCAGGGCCAGGCCGGGAGCACCAGCGCCCGGGGAGCTCCCAGGGCTGCGGAGAGGGTGGAGAACGCCTCGGGCAAGGCAGGTGCCTCCGCTGGGGCCGGTGCCCCGTCCCTGGGCCCTACATCTCCTGTCCCTGCGCCCTACATCTCCTGCCCCCGCTGCCCCAGCCGCCTTCTCCCTGCTGCCCGACGCCACTGAGCCCCTTCTCTCTCTCTCTCCCTCTTCCTCCATGGCTGGAACGATCACCACAATCCTGCTGGTGCTGGCTGTCCTCCGGTACGCACTGAGGGCAGATGCCCAGACAGTGAAGGCCACGGCAGAGGCTATGAGCCAGCATGAGGAGCAGTGCAACCAGGAGATTACTTGGCTGGTGAGAAAGATTCTAAATCTCTCAAGTGACTGGGCAGCTGGGAGTAACTCCTGCTTAGACTGTGAACAGCAGGGCAGTCATCCTCCAGCACGGGCTGAGTTTAACAGTGCCTGCGTCCCACTTGGGTCCCTCTGGCCTGCTGTTGTTTCCTGCCCGCTCCTCATCTCTGTTTTCGGGTTCAGGGGCCTGAGTACACTGAGAACAGCTGGCCTCACTCTAAAAGACTGAGGCAAAGAAGGCATTAAATATCTCAGTCTCTTCCTCATTCTTTCTCTATGTATTTTACCCCCATCCCCTAAAGGATGGAGATTCTTCTGAGCCCTCCTTTTTGTTGCCAGTGAACTCAGGGTAACATTTTTTTTCTCTTATATGGCAGTTAATATACAACCAGATTCAGTTCTAGTTGGGCTTTGGCCCTCTGCACACCCCCCTGACAGCTGTACAGTCCTCCCAAAAGACTGACCCTTCCTCCAAAAGTCATAAACTCTGGTTCCATCTGAATTCCATCTGGTTTCTTTCCAAAGCCCAGCCTGGCTTCGTGTGGCGTTGCTGTGGGGCTGCAATGACTCTGACATGAGAGGGGACAGGTCCCCAGATGCCCTGTGTGGCAGTGTCACTGCTGCAGTGTGGCTTGAGGCAGCAGGGAGTGGGGCAGGCTGGGGGAAGGATGAGGCACAGACAAGAAGCACCAGCACCCAGGGGAACTTCTAAGGCTGGGGAGGGGGTGCAGGGGCTGTGGGGAGTGTCTTGGGCAGGGCAGGTTCCACTGTTGGGGCAAGTGCCCTCAGGGCTCTGGGGGTGGCTGCCCCCATTCCTGGGCCCCAAATTTCCTACCCCGGCTGCCATCTCCCCACCACCCAGCCCTGCTGAGCTGCTTTCTCCCTCCTCCTCCTCCAGGCCAGGACTGGAAGGATGACCAAAATCCTGGTGCCTCTGGGCATCCTCCATTACACAGTGAGGGCGGGCCTTCCATCAGTGAAGGTCACAGAAGAGCTCCTGAGGAGTCATGAGAAGGCGCACAGTGTGGAGATGACCCAGCTGCTGCTGCTGGACAGGAGGATGCAAGAGCAGCATGGGCTAACCCCAGGAAGAATCCTGCTCTTGGCTTGCCATGAGTGGTGGTTCTGGGTTGGTGCTGAAATCCTCCTCCTGGTCTTTGGGATCGACTGGCTGCTCAGGCACAGCAGCTCTGACCGTGATGATGGCAGAGAGTGGGAAACCTCTACCAGTGCCCAGGAGCAGATAAAGGAGGAGGAGGAGGAGGAGGAGGAGGCCTGTGAGGATAATCCTGACTCTCACGACCCACCGGAGAAGCCCTCGGATAAGGTAGGGACCTCTGGCACTTTTGCCAAGCCCTTGCCAAGAACAACTTTCTGAGGGCTGCATCCAGCCATGAGAGCTGGCAGAGCTGACAAACACCTGAACGCCTGCAAGGACATGATTGACGCCCTGCTGCTCCTGCCCCTGAGACCACTCATTGTGCTCTTTTTCCACTAGACCTGAGCGCTGTGGAGGTTCTGCCGCCGAGACGCTCCTGTGGCCATGGGGAGCAGTGACAGGAAAATGTGCTGTGCTAGCTCCGCTCCCGGCTGAGGAGGCAAACAAGAGTTCAGACCCCTGCTTCCTGTGCAGCCCCTGCAAGTGTTCCCAGTTGTGATGCTCCCTCTGCCAGGAAGTGTGGAACTCTTTGTAAATATCTTCCTGGAATTTTTGTTTGTTTTAATAAATCCTGTTTGAGCAAGAGAATGTTGGGAGATGGTGCTCCTTGTGTCCTGAATTACAAAGTGGGTCACTTGTCACAGGGGAGATGGGTTGGTCAGGCAGGACCTGTCTTCCACAAACCCATCCTGGCTGGGCCTGATGCCCTGGCTGTCCTGTGTGCGCCACATGATGGCTCTCGATCTGCTTCATGACCTTCCCTGGCACCAAATTCAGGCTGCCAGGGCTGTATTTCTTCTCACTGCCCAGTTTTGAATACCAGAGACTCTTGAATGCCCTCCTCCTCAGTCCAGCTCTGAACAGTGCCTACAGAGGTGCAAGGGGTTGCTCTGCACTATGTGCTGTGACAGATGGTTTCTGTTTCCTGTCTCTCACATGGTTCTTTCAGTAAGATATTTTGTTTTCTGTATATTGCCAGAAGAGCTGGCTTGCATACCCAGCACCCAATTTATACTTCAGCTGGAGGGATGGGTATAGACCTTTATTTCAGAATAGGCAGTAGTGTTTTGGGGCAGAAGACCATAGAGACCACCAAAGCCTGAACCTGTAAGGCTTTAAAAATATTCAGGCACTGTTTTATTGGTCAACACCTGACAACACCTTCCCAGCTTCTTCCCTTGAAAAATTGTGTCCAGTCACCTTGCAGGGCCTCTTTTTACACATCCAGTGCTGACTTTGAATATTTGTTTTGCACTACAAGCACTTTCTTAAACAGGCAGTCTGTCTAAATTCAATGTGTTGGATGTAAGGACGGGGGGTGTACTGCATCAGTCTGTTACTCTTTTACTCCCAGGGCATCTCTGCCTGTTGCAGTCTCTTTCTTCACCAAGCCAGAGGCCACATTAGGCAAATCTTTTTCCTTGATTCATGGTGTCTGAACCCAACATTAGGTGTGGTTTCCACCCTACCGATCCTTTCCAATGAGTAAAGGTGGAGAGATAAACACCGCTTAGCTAATACGCTTTGTGATCTTGTCAATCCTTGTGACGAGATAACTAACACGGTGCTATTTTGCACATCTATATTAGATATTACATGTCAAACGTTGTTAAAATAGCTTGAAAAATCTAATTTGAATATCCCAGCATCAGAAAATTCAGCATGAAGACTAAATGCTATCCTTTCAAGTGTACACTGGGTTTTACTTGGCATCCCTATTCAAAATACGTGAAGTAACATCCAGTGGGCCTCATCACACTGGCAAGGAAGAAAGGTGAAATTGTGCCCCACCTGACATGCTTGGTGGATATAAAATCACACAGTTTTTATCATACATAGCAGACTGTCTGCTAATAATTCTTAGGAATCAGAGAATTAAAAATTATTAGAAAGATTCGAGGTTCTTTGTTGTTGTTGTTGTTGTTGTTTTAACTGATTTAAATTTACTGTATTATACAAAAGAGATTTGAGTGCCTTCATGTCATTAATTAAAAATGTTAGTAACTTCACAGAGACGGAACTTCAGCAAGCTCACTCCTTTGAAAGATTCTATCAGTGTAAAAACAAATTTTTTGTACTTAAAATGGAGAGCATAATAAAATCCAAAAGGATATTGCCTTGCCTAAAGGCAGTTGTGAGTGGTAATCTGTTGATTCTGTTGGTGCCCACTTGGGGACTCAAAGATCGGGAGCGGGAAAGAAATTATTTGTTTTATCCCAGAGGAGGTTTTGAAATATTTGCATTTCTTTCCTTGTGCACGCGGGGGCGCGGCCATGGAGCCCTGGTGTCTGTGACATCAGAGGGGACACGTCCCGGACACGGCGGTGCCAGCGCTGCAGTGCGGCCCCGGGCAGCGGCGCGTGCGGCTGGCAGGGGCGAGGCCGAGCTCAGCAGGGCCAGGCCGGGAGCACCAGCGCCCGGGGAGCTCCCAGGGCTGCGGAGAGGGTGGAGAACGCCTCGGGCAAGGCAGGTGCCACCGCTGGGGCCGGTGCCCCGTCCCTGGGCCCTACATCTCCTGTCCCTGCGCCCTACATCTCCTGCCCCCGCTGCCCCAGCCGCCTTCTCCCTGCTGCCCGACTCCACTGAGCCCCTTCTCTCTCTCTCTCCCTCTTCCTCCCTGGCTGGAACGATCACCACAATCCTGCTGGTGCTGGCTGTCCTCCGGTACGCACTGAGGGCAGATGCCCCGACAGTGAAGGCCACGGCAGAGGCTATGAGCCAGCATGAGGAGCAGTGCAACCAGGAGATTACTTGGCTGGTGAGAAAGATTCTAAATCTCTCAAGTGACTGGGCAGCTGGGAGTAATTCCTGCTTAGACTGTGAACAGCAGGGCAGTCATCCTCCAGCACGGGCTGAGTTTAACAGTGCCTGCGTCCCACTTGGGTCCCTCTGGCCTGCTGTTGTTTCCTGCCCGCTCCTCATCTCTGTTTTCGGGTTCAGGGGCCTGAGTACACAGAGAACAACTGGCCTCACTCTAAAGACTGAGGCAAAGAAGGCATTAAATATCTCAGTCTCTTCCTCATTCTTTCTCAATGTATTTTACTCTCATCCAGTCAAGGATGGACACTCTTCTGAGCCTTCCTTTTCCTGCTAATGAATTCATAGAAACATTCTTATGCTTTTATATGGCAGCTTATACATAACCAGATGAAGTTCTGTTGGGGGTTTGGCCTTTCTGATTTTCCCCCTGCACAATCCCCTGTCAGCTGCGCAGTGCTCCTGAGTGGCTGCCCCTTCTTCCAAAGGTCCTAAAGTCTGGCTCCACGGGAGTTCCATCCAAAGCCCCAGCTGCCTGGGCAGGGTGTTGCTCCAGTGTCTCTGACATGAGAGGAGGGGGACACATGCCCAGATGGCCCATGTGGCAGTGTCACTGCTTGAGGCAGCAGGGAGTGGGGCAGGCTGGGGGAAGGATGAGGCACAGACAAGAAGCACCAGCACCCAGGGGAACTTCTAAGGCTGGGGAAAGGGTGCAGGGGCTGTGGAGATAAGTTTGGGAAGGGCAGGCGCAGAGGTGCCCAGGGCTGCCAGCTACGGCCAGTGCCTGTGGGGACGTGCCACTGTCCCCAAGGACTTTCCCAACCTTCTCCCGGACTCACCCCTGGGTCCACCATCTACTGCCCCCAAAGCCCCAGCCACCATCTCTCCATCACCCAGCCCTGTTGTGCCCCTTCTCTCCCTCCTCCTCCTGCTCCTCCAGACCATGGCTGGAAGCATCACCAAAATCCTGCTGGCGGCAGGCATCTTCCAATGCACGCTGAGTGTGGTGGATCTGCCGGCAGTGAAGGTCACGGAGGAGCTCCTGAGGCAGCACGAGGAGCAGCGCAGCCAGGAGATGGCCAAGCTGCAGAAGATGGAGCAGAGGATGCAGGAGCAGAGCAGACCCACCCAGGAAAGTGTGCTCCACTCAGCCCCCAGCAGTGGCGGTTCTAGAACTGCGCTGAAATCATCCTCATGCTCTTTGGGATCTACTTGTTCCCCAGTCAGAAGAGAGCTGGTTCTGGTGGTGACAGCCAGAAGAAACCCACCTGCAGTTCCCAGGAGCAGATGGAGGGGCACAAGCCTTTGGATAAGGTAGGGACCTTCACTGCTTGTCCTTCCCACAAACAACATTCTGACAGCTGCATCCAGCCCTGGGAGCTGGCAGCACCTACAAAGTCCAGAGCACCTGGCAAGGGCAACACCATCAACCACCTGCTGCTCGTGCCCCTGAGACCAACCACTGCACTTTTTCCACCAGAGCTGGGCACTGGGGAAGACCTGCTGATACCCTTGCAGCCACAGGGAGCAGCAGCCACAGAACGTGCCATGCTTCCTCCTCTCCCACCTGAGGAGGCAAACAGAGTCCAGATCCCCGCTTCCTACGCAGCCTCTGCAAATGGTCCCAGTTGTGACGGTCACCCTCCCAGGAGATGCAGAAGAGATTTCCTGCTTGTCCATCTGTTAATAAAATTGTTGATTTGCTTTGAGAAATCCTGTGTCTGTGAGGGTCTGGGCAAGACTGCGTTGGGGGACGGCTCCATCTCCCCTCTGTAACACGGAGATGAAGTTTGTGTTCTCGTTGATGTCTGCAGTGGTGACACTTGTGCTTAGGCGCTTGCCACCTCCCTGCCTTCTCTCATGCTCTTCTTGCCATCTCCTCCTCTCAGCATCCTTTCCCATGCCTTGGAATACCTCTGAACTTGCTTCAAAAGATGCTGCTGAAATCAGCAGTTCCATCGTAGTGTCTTTTCCTCAAGCCGTTCTTTAAAAGATGATTAACCCATGAATTGAAACACCCAAAGGACTGTGGAGGCCATTGACCATCACATCTTGACCAACAGCTGGAGGCTCAGCCACCTCTAGACACAGTTTGATGGGTTCTGGGACACAGCCTTGTGCACACAGACCTCCTGCTTTTCCCCCTGCACTCCCCTCCCAAAGTGGGAACATTGCCAGTGTCTCCCAGGCCACTGAGAAGTCTTGGCTCAGGCAGAGCTGTGTCTTTGGCCCAGGTGTTCAGGCCTGGCAGTGCTAGAGGAGGCACGCGAGAGGAGACAAAATGCTGCAAGGGGGAGTGAGAAGGGAGGAAAGAACTGTGAGGGGCAGGGAGGAAGAGGAGGAGGGAGAGGAAGAGGAGGAATCAGTAGTAAAAGTGTCATTTCCAAATAAATGCTTTCAGGACTAAACTGACATGGCAATCAAGTATCGTTAGGTTTTCATGCATTCATTGGAGTTTTACACCTTTATAGTTCCATGTGTCAAGGGACCTGAGTAGGGTCTCATGGTCATCTTCATGGATGTCAGTCCTGAAAGCAGGCAGACCAGTTCCCCGTGCACTATCGTACAGGTACGCTGCACAATAAAATGAAAATCATTTTCATTCCTATCCCCTTTGAACACACCAAATGTCAAGACATCCGGAGTCTGTTTGTGTAACTGAGAGCATTTCACGTGTCAGCCTCTAAACAAAATACAATATGCATTTTTATTCCTGGAAGAGTGTCACTACCTTATAACATCATTGCTATTTGAATTAAGATGCCTCAAAGGAAAGTGTAACAGGGAACCGTGGGCAAAGGGCTCAAAGGCACCTTAAGCAAGTTTAGGGACAATTCAGAACTGGGGGGAGTGGCAGATTCACCTGAAGGCTGTACTGCCATTCTGTGAGACTTTCACAGGCCATTAACCCGGGACTGCCAAGTCCAGCACTACGCCATGTCCCTGAATGCAGTATCTACACGTATTTTATTCCCCTTCAGGTTCGGTGACTCAGCCTCTTCCCTGGGCTCTTCCTGTTCTAATGCTTGACAACACATTTGGTGAAGAAAATTTTCCTTCTGTCACCAATGTGCTTACGGAAATAGCTTTTGTCACCTTTTGGGGCATTTTCAGGGCCAAATTAACTTCCGGTCAGGCTTCGGCCCTTCTGATTTTCTCCCTGCGCAACCCCGTGAAGGCTGTGCAGTGCTCCCGAGTGGCTGCCCCTTCTCCCACGGTCGTAAACTCCCTGGCTCCATCTCAATTCCAGCCGAGTTCCACGGGAGGGCCTCGCAGGCGGGGCGGGGGCGCGGCCATGGAGCCCTGGTGTCTGTGACATCAGAGGGGACACGTCCCGGACACGGCGGTGCCAGCGCTGCAGTGCGGCCCCGGGCAGCGGCGCGTGCGGCTGGCAGGGGCGAGGCCGAGCTCAGCAGGGCCAGGCCGGGAGCACCAGCGCCCGGGGAGCTCCCAGGGCTGCGGAGAGGGTGGAGAACGCCTCGGGCAAGGCAGGTGCCTCCGCTGGGGCCGGTGCCCCGTCCCTGGGCCCTACATCTCCTGTCCCTGCGCCCTACATCTCCTGCCCCCGCTGCCCCAGCCGCCTTCTCCCTGCTGCCCGACGCCACTGAGCCCCTTCTCTCTCTCTCTCCCTCTTCCTCCATGGCTGGAACGATCACCACAATCCTGCTGGTGCTGGCTGTCCTCCGGTACGCACTGAGGGCAGATGCCCAGACAGTGAAGGCCACGGCAGAGGCTATGAGCCAGCATGAGGAGCAGTGCAACCAGGAGATTACTTGGCTGGTGAGAAAGATTCTAAATCTCTCAAGTGACTGGGCAGCTGGGAGTAACTCCTGCTTAGACTGTGAACAGCAGGGCAGTCATCCTCCAGCACGGGCTGAGTTTAACAGTGCCTGCGTCCCACTTGGGTCCCTCTGGCCTGCTGTTGTTTCCTGCCCGCTCCTCATCTCTGTTTTCGGGTTCAGGGGCCTGAGTACACTGAGAACAGCTGGCCTCACTCTAAAAGACTGAGGCAAAGAAGGCATTAAATATCTCAGTCTCTTCCTCATTCTTTCTCTATGTATTTTACCCCCATCCCCTAAAGGATGGAGATTCTTCTGAGCCCTCCTTTTTGTTGCCAGTGAACTCAGGGTAACATTTTTTTTCTCTTATATGGCAGTTAATATACAACCAGATTCAGTTCTAGTTGGGCTTTGGCCCTCTGCACACCCCCCTGACAGCTGTACAGTCCTCCCAAAAGACTGACCCTTCCTCCAAAAGTCATAAACTCTGGTTCCATCTGAATTCCATCTGGTTTCTTTCCAAAGCCCAGCCTGGCTTCGTGTGGCGTTGCTGTGGGGCTGCAATGACTCTGACATGAGAGGGGACAGGTCCCCAGATGCCCTGTGTGGCAGTGTCACTGCTGCAGTGTGGCTTGAGGCAGCAGGGAGTGGGGCAGGCTGGGGGAAGGATGAGGCACAGACAAGAAGCACCAGCACCCAGGGGAACTTCTAAGGCTGGGGAGGGGGTGCAGGGGCTGTGGGGAGTGTCTTGGGCAGGGCAGGTTCCACTGTTGGGGCAAGTGCCCTCAGGGCTCTGGGGGTGGCTGCCCCCATTCCTGGGCCCCAAATTTCCTACCCCGGCTGCCATCTCCCCACCACCCAGCCCTGCTGAGCTGCTTTCTCCCTCCTCCTCCTCCAGGCCAGGACTGGAAGGATGACCAAAATCCTGGTGCCTCTGGGCATCCTCCATTACACAGTGAGGGCGGGCCTTCCATCAGTGAAGGTCACAGAAGAGCTCCTGAGGAGTCATGAGAAGGCGCACAGTGTGGAGATGACCCAGCTGCTGCTGCTGGACAGGAGGATGCAAGAGCAGCATGGGCTAACCCCAGGAAGAATCCTGCTCTTGGCTTGCCATGAGTGGTGGTTCTGGGTTGGTGCTGAAATCCTCCTCCTGGTCTTTGGGATCGACTGGCTGCTCAGGCACAGCAGCTCTGACCGTGATGATGGCAGAGAGTGGGAAACCTCTACCAGTGCCCAGGAGCAGATAAAGGAGGAGGAGGAGGAGGAGGAGGAGGCCTGTGAGGATAATCCTGACTCTCACGACCCACCGGAGAAGCCCTCGGATAAGGTAGGGACCTCTGGCACTTTTGCCAAGCCCTTGCCAAGAACAACTTTCTGAGGGCTGCATCCAGCCATGAGAGCTGGCAGAGCTGACAAACACCTGAACGCCTGCAAGGACATGATTGACGCCCTGCTGCTCCTGCCCCTGAGACCACTCATTGTGCTCTTTTTCCACTAGACCTGAGCGCTGTGGAGGTTCTGCCGCCGAGACGCTCCTGTGGCCATGGGGAGCAGTGACAGGAAAATGTGCTGTGCTAGCTCCGCTCCCGGCTGAGGAGGCAAACAAGAGTTCAGACCCCTGCTTCCTGTGCAGCCCCTGCAAGTGTTCCCAGTTGTGATGCTCCCTCTGCCAGGAAGTGTGGAACTCTTTGTAAATATCTTCCTGGAATTTTTGTTTGTTTTAATAAATCCTGTTTGAGCAAGAGAATGTTGGGAGATGGTGCTCCTTGTGTCCTGAATTACAAAGTGGGTCACTTGTCACAGGGGAGATGGGTTGGTCAGGCAGGACCTGTCTTCCACAAACCCATCCTGGCTGGGCCTGATGCCCTGGCTGTCCTGTGTGCGCCACATGATGGCTCTCGATCTGCTTCATGACCTTCCCTGGCACCAAATTCAGGCTGCCAGGGCTGTATTTCTTCTCACTGCCCAGTTTTGAATACCAGAGACTCTTGAATGCCCTCCTCCTCAGTCCAGCTCTGAACAGTGCCTACAGAGGTGCAAGGGGTTGCTCTGCACTATGTGCTGTGACAGATGGTTTCTGTTTCCTGTCTCTCACATGGTTCTTTCAGTAAGATATTTTGTTTTCTGTATATTGCCAGAAGAGCTGGCTTGCATACCCAGCACCCAATTTATACTTCAGCTGGAGGGATGGGTATAGACCTTTATTTCAGAATAGGCAGTAGTGTTTTGGGGCAGAAGACCATAGAGACCACCAAAGCCTGAACCTGTAAGGCTTTAAAAATATTCAGGCACTGTTTTATTGGTCAACACCTGACAACACCTTCCCAGCTTCTTCCCTTGAAAAATTGTGTCCAGTCACCTTGCAGGGCCTCTTTTTACACATCCAGTGCTGACTTTGAATATTTGTTTTGCACTACAAGCACTTTCTTAAACAGGCAGTCTGTCTAAATTCAATGTGTTGGATGTAAGGACGGGGGGTGTACTGCATCAGTCTGTTACTCTTTTACTCCCAGGGCATCTCTGCCTGTTGCAGTCTCTTTCTTCACCAAGCCAGAGGCCACATTAGGCAAATCTTTTTCCTTGATTCATGGTGTCTGAACCCAACATTAGGTGTGGTTTCCACCCTACCGATCCTTTCCAATGAGTAAAGGTGGAGAGATAAACACCGCTTAGCTAATACGCTTTGTGATCTTGTCAATCCTTGTGACGAGATAACTAACACGGTGCTATTTTGCACATCTATATTAGATATTACATGTCAAACGTTGTTAAAATAGCTTGAAAAATCTAATTTGAATATCCCAGCATCAGAAAATTCAGCATGAAGACTAAATGCTATCCTTTCAAGTGTACACTGGGTTTTACTTGGCATCCCTATTCAAAATACGTGAAGTAACATCCAGTGGGCCTCATCACACTGGCAAGGAAGAAAGGTGAAATTGTGCCCCACCTGACATGCTTGGTGGATATAAAATCACACAGTTTTTATCATACATAGCAGACTGTCTGCTAATAATTCTTAGGAATCAGAGAATTAAAAATTATTAGAAAGATTCGAGGTTCTTTGTTGTTGTTGTTGTTGTTGTTTTAACTGATTTAAATTTACTGTATTATACAAAAGAGATTTGAGTGCCTTCATGTCATTAATTAAAAATGTTAGTAACTTCACAGAGACGGAACTTCAGCAAGCTCACTCCTTTGAAAGATTCTATCAGTGTAAAAACAAATTTTTTGTACTTAAAATGGAGAGCATAATAAAATCCAAAAGGATATTGCCTTGCCTAAAGGCAGTTGTGAGTGGTAATCTGTTGATTCTGTTGGTGCCCACTTGGGGACTCAATGATCGGGAGCGGGAAAGAAATTATTTGTTTTATCCCAGAGGAGGTTTTGAAATATTTGCATTTTTTTCCTTGTGCACGCGGGGGCGCGGCCATGGAGCCCTGGTGTCTGTGACATCAGAGGGGACACGTCCCGGACACGGCGGTGCCAGCGCTGCAGTGCGGCCCCGGGCAGCGGCGCGTGCGGCTGGCAGGGGCGAGGCCGAGCTCAGCAGGGCCAGGCCGGGAGCACCAGCGCCCGGGGAGCTCCCAGGGCTGCGGAGAGGGTGGAGAACGCCTCGGGCAAGGCAGGTGCCTCCGCTGGGGCCGGTGCCCCGTCCCTGGGCCCTACATCTCCTGTCCCTGCGCCCTACATCTCCTGCCCCCGCTGCCCCAGCCGCCTTCTCCCTGCTGCCCGACGCCACTGAGCCCCTTCTCTCTCTCTCTCCCTCTTCCTCCCTGGCTGGAACGATCACCACAATCCTGCTGGTGCTGGCTGTCCTCCGGTACGCACTGAGGGCAGATGCCCAGACAGTGAAGGCCACGGCAGAGGCTATGAGCCAGCATGAGGAGCAGTGCAACCAGGAGATTACTTGGCTGGTGAGAAAGATTCTAAATCTCTCAAGTGACTGGGCAGCTGGGAGTAACTCCTGCTTAGTCTGTGAACAGCAGGGCAGTCATCCTCCAGCACGGGCTGAGTTTAACAGTGCCTGCGTCCCACTTGGGTCCCTCTGGCCTGCTGTTGTTTCCTGCCCGCTCCTCATCTCTGTTTTCGGGTTCAGGGGCCTGAGTACACAGAGAACAACAGGCCTTACTCTAAAGACTGAGGCAAAGAAGGCAATTAAATATCTCAGTCTCTTCCTCATTCTTTCTCAATGTATTTTACCCTCATCCAGTCAAGGATGGACACTCTTCTGAGCCTTCCTTTTGCTGCTAATGAATTCATAGAAACATTCTTATGCTTTTATATGGCAGCTTATATATAACCAGATGAAGTTCTGTTGGGGGTTTGGCCTTTCTGATTTTCCCCCTGCGCAATCCCCTGTCAGCTGCGCAGTGCTCCTGAGTGGCTGCCCCTTCTTCCAAAGGTCCTAAAGTCTGGCTCCGTGGGAGTTCCATCCAAAGCCCCAGCTGCCTGGGCAGGGTGTTGCTCCAGTGTCTCTGACATGAGAGGAGGGGGACACATGCCCAGATGGCCCATGTGGCAGTGTCACTGCTTGAGGCAGCAGGGAGTGGGGCAGGCTGGGGGAAGGATGAGGCACAGACAAGAAGCACCAGCACCCAGGGGAACTTCTAAGGCTGGGGAAAGGGTGCAGGGGCTGTGGAGATAAGTTTGGGAAGGGCAGGCGCAGAGGTGCCCAGGGCTGCCAGCTACGGCCAGTGCCTGTGGGGACGTGCCACTGTCCCCAAGGACTTTCCCAACCTTCTCCCGGACTCACCCCTGGGTCCACCATCTACTGCCCCCAAAGCCCCAGCCACCATCTCTCCATCACCCAGCCCTGTTGTGCCCCTTCTCTCCCTCCTCCTCCTGCTCCTCCAGACCATGGCTGGAAGCATCACCAAAATCCTGCTGGCGGCAGGCATCTTCCAATGCACGCTGAGTGTGGTGGATCTGCCGGCAGTGAAGGTCACGGAGGAGCTCCTGAGGCAGCACGAGGAGCAGCGCAGCCAGGAGATGGCCAAGCTGCAGAAGATGGAGCAGAGGATGCAGGAGCAGAGCAAACCCACCCAGGAAAGTGTGCTCCACTCAGCCCCCAGCAGTGGCGGTTCTAGAACTGCGCTGAAATCATCCTCATGCTCTTTGGGATCTACTTGTTCCCCAGTCAGAAGAGAGCTGGTTCTGGTGGTGACAGCCAGAAGAAACCCACCTGCAGTTCCCAGGAGCAGATGGAGGGGCACAAGCCTTTGGATAAGGTAGGGACCTTCACTGCTTGTCCTTCCCACAAACAACATTCTGACAGCTGCATCCAGCCCTGGGAGCTGGCAGCACCTACAAAGTCCAGAGCACCTGGCAAGGGCAACACCATCAACCACCTGCTGCTCGTGCCCCTGAGACCAACCACTGCACTTTTTCCACCAGAGCTGGGCACTGGGGAAGACCTGCTGATACCACTGCAGCCACAGGGAGCAGCAGCCACAGAACGTGCCATGCTTCCTCCTCTCCCACCTGAGGAGGCAAACAGAGTCCAAATCCCTGCTTCCTACGCAGCCTCTGCAAATGGTCCCAGTTGTGACGGTCGCCCTCCCAGGAGATGCAGAAGAGATTTCCTGCTTGTCCATCTGTTAATAAAATTGTTGATTTGCTTTGAGAAATCCTGTGTCTGTGAGGGTCTGGGCAAGACTGCGTTGGGGGACGGCTCCATCTCCCCTCTGTAACACGGAGATGAAGTTTGTGTTCTCGTTGATGTCTGCAGTGGTGACACTTGTGCTTAGGCGCTTGCCACCTCCCTGCCTTCTCTCATGCTCTTCTTGCCATCTCCTCCTCTCAGCATCCTTTCCCATGCCTTGGAATACCTCTGAACTTGCTTCAAAAGATGCTGCTGAAATCAGCAGTTCCATCGTAGTGTCTTTTCCTCAAGCCGTTCTTTAAAAGATGATTAACCCATGAATTGAAACACCCAAAGGACTGTGGAGGCCATTGACCATCACATCTTGACCAACAGCTGGAGGCTCAGCCACCTCTAGACACAGTTTGATGGGTTCTGGGACACAGCCTTGTGCACACAGACCTCCTGCTTTTCCCCCTGCACTCCCCTCCCAAAGTGGGAACATTGCCAGTGTCTCCCAGGCCACTGAGAAGTCTTGGCTCAGGCAGAGCTGTGTCTTTGGCCCAGGTGTTCAGGCCTGGCAGTGCTAGAGGAGGCACGCGAGAGGAGACAAAATGCTGCAAGGGGGAGTGAGAAGGGAGGAAAGAACTGTGAGGGGCAGGGAGGAAGAGGAGGAGGGAGAGGAAGAGGAGGAATCAGTAGTAAAAGTGTCATTTCCAAATAAATGCTTTCAGGACTAAACTGACATGGCAATCAAGTATCGTTAGGTTTTCATGCATTCATTGGAGTTTTACACCTTTATAGTTCCATGTGTCAAGGGACCTGAGTAGGGTCTCATGGTCATCTTCATGGATGTCAGTCCTGAAAGCAGGCAGACCAGTTCCCCGTGCACTATCGTACAGGTACGCTGCACAATAAAATGAAAATCATTTTCATTCCTATCCCCTTTGAACACACCAAATGTCAAGACATCCGGAGTCTGTTTGTGTAACTGAGAGCATTTCACGTGTCAGCCTCTAAACAAAATACAATATGCATTTTTATTCCTGGAAGAGTGTCACTACCTTATAACATCATTGCTATTTGAATTAAGATGCCTCAAAGGAAAGTGTAACAGGGAACCGTGGGCAAAGGGCTCAAAGGCACCTTAAGCAAGTTTAGGGACAATTCAGAACTGGGGGGAGTGGCAGATTCACCTGAAGGCTGTACTGCCATTCTGTGAGACTTTCACAGGCCATTAACCCGGGACTGCCAAGTCCAGCACTACGCCATGTCCCTGAATGCAGTATCTACACGTATTTTATTCCCCTTCAGGTTCGGTGACTCAGCCTCTTCCCTGGGCTCTTCCTGTTCTAATGCTTGACAACACATTTGGTGAAGAAAATTTTCCTTCTGTCACCAATGTGCTTACGGAAATAGCTTTTGTCACCTTTTGGGGCATTTTCAGGGCCAAATTAACTTCCGGTCAGGCTTCGGCCCTTCTGATTTTCTCCCTGCGCAACCCCGTGAAGGCTGTGCAGTGCTCCCGAGTGGCTGCCCCTTCTCCCACGGTCGTAAACTCCCTGGCTCCATCTCAATTCCAGCCGAGTTCCACGGGAGGGCCTCGCAGGCGGGGCGGGGGCGCGGCCATGGAGCCCTGGTGTCTGTGACATCAGAGGGGACACGTCCCGGACACGGCGGTGCCAGCGCTGCAGTGCGGCCCCGGGCAGCGGCGCGTGCGGCTGGCAGGGGCGAGGCCGAGCTCAGCAGGGCCAGGCCGGGAGCACCAGCGCCCGGGGAGCTCCCAGGGCTGCGGAGAGGGTGGAGAACGCCTCGGGCAAGGCAGGTGCCACCGCTGGGGCCGGTGCCCCGTCCCTGGGCCCTACATCTCCTGTCCCTGCGCCCTACATCTCCTGCCCCCGCTGCCCCAGCCGCCTTCTCCCTGCTGCCCGACGCCACTGAGCCCCTTCTCTCTCTCTCTCCCTCTTCCTCCATGGCTGGAACGATCACCACAATCCTGCTGGTGCTGGCTGTCCTCCGGTACGCACTGAGGGCAGATGCCCAGACAGTGAAGGCCACGGCAGAGGCTATGAGCCAGCATGAGGAGCAGTGCAACCAGGAGATTACTTGGCTGGTGAGAAAGATTCTAAATCTCTCAAGTGACTGGGCAGCTGGGAGTAACTCCTGCTTAGACTGTGAACAGCAGGGCAGTCATCCTCCAGCACGGGCTGAGTTTAACAGTGCCTGCGTCCCACTTGGGTCCCTCTGGCCTGCTGTTGTTTCCTGCCCGCTCCTCATCTCTGTTTTCGGGTTCAGGGGCCTGAGTACACTGAGAACAGCTGGCCTCACTCTAAAAGACTGAGGCAAAGAAGGCATTAAATATCTCAGTCTCTTCCTCATTCTTTCTCTATGTATTTTACCCCCATCCCCTAAAGGATGGAGATTCTTCTGAGCCCTCCTTTTTGTTGCCAGTGAACTCAGGGTAACATTTTTTTTCTCTTATATGGCAGTTAATATACAACCAGATTCAGTTCTAGTTGGGCTTTGGCCCTCTGCACACCCCCCTGACAGCTGTACAGTCCTCCCAAAAGACTGACCCTTCCTCCAAAAGTCATAAACTCTGGTTCCATCTGAATTCCATCTGGTTTCTTTCCAAAGCCCAGCCTGGCTTCGTGTGGCGTTGCTGTGGGGCTGCAATGACTCTGACATGAGAGGGGACAGGTCCCCAGATGCCCTGTGTGGCAGTGTCACTGCTGCAGTGTGGCTTGAGGCAGCAGGGAGTGGGGCAGGCTGGGGGAAGGATGAGGCACAGACAAGAAGCACCAGCACCCAGGGGAACTTCTAAGGCTGGGGAGGGGGTGCAGGGGCTGTGGGGAGTGTCTTGGGCAGGGCAGGTTCCACTGTTGGGGCAAGTGCCCTCAGGGCTCTGGGGGTGGCTGCCCCCATTCCTGGGCCCCAAATTTCCTACCCCGGCTGCCATCTCCCCACCACCCAGCCCTGCTGAGCTGCTTTCTCCCTCCTCCTCCTCCAGGCCAGGACTGGAAGGATGACCAAAATCCTGGTGCCTCTGGGCATCCTCCATTACACAGTGAGGGCGGGCCTTCCATCAGTGAAGGTCACAGAAGAGCTCCTGAGGCGTCATGAGAAGGCGCACAGTGTGGAGATGACCCAGCTGCTGCTGCTGGACAGGAGGATGCAAGAGCAGCATGGGCTAACCCCAGGAAGAATCCTGCTCTTGGCTTGCCATGAGTGGTGGTTCTGGGTTGGTGCTGAAATCCTCCTCCTGGTCTTTGGGATCGACTGGCTGCTCAGGCACAGCAGCTCTGACCGTGATGATGGCAGAGAGTGGGAAACCTCTACCAGTGCCCAGGAGCAGATAAAGGAGGAGGAGGAGGAGGAGGAGGAGGCCTGTGAGGATAATCCTGACTCTCACGACCCACCGGAGAAGCCCTCGGATAAGGTAGGGACCTCTGGCACTTTTGCCAAGCCCTTGCCAAGAACAACTTTCTGAGGGCTGCATCCAGCCATGAGAGCTGGCAGAGCTGACAAACACCTGAACGCCTGCAAGGACATGATTGACGCCCTGCTGCTCCTGCCCCTGAGACCACTCATTGTGCTCTTTTTCCACTAGACCTGAGCGCTGTGGAGGTTCTGCCGCCGAGACGCTCCTGTGGCCATGGGGAGCAGTGACAGGAAAATGTGCTGTGCTAGCTCCGCTCCCGGCTGAGGAGGCAAACAAGAGTTCAGACCCCTGCTTCCTGTGCAGCCCCTGCAAGTGTTCCCAGTTGTGATGCTCCCTCTGCCAGGAAGTGTGGAACTCTTTGTAAATATCTTCCTGGAATTTTTGTTTGTTTTAATAAATCCTGTTTGAGCAAGAGAATGTTGGGAGATGGTGCTCCTTGTGTCCTGAATTACAAAGTGGGTCACTTGTCACAGGGGAGATGGGTTGGTCAGGCAGGACCTGTCTTCCACAAACCCATCCTGGCTGGGCCTGATGCCCTGGCTGTCCTGTGTGCGCCATATGATGGCTCTCGATCTGCTTCATGACCTTCCCTGGCACCAAATTCAGGCTGCCAGGGCTGTATTTCTTCTCACTGCCCAGTTTTGAATACCAGAGACTCTTGAATGCCCTCCTCCTCAGTCCAGCTCTGAACAGTGCCTACAGAGGTGCAAGGGGTTGCTCTGCACTATGTGCTGTGACAGATGGTTTCTGTTTCCTGTCTCTCACATGGTTCTTTCAGTAAGATATTTTGTTTTCTGTATATTGCCAGAAGAGCTGGCTTGCATACCCAGCACCCAATTTATACTTCAGCTGGAGGGATGGGTATAGACCTTTATTTCAGAATAGGCAGTAGTGTTTTGGGGCAGAAGACCATAGAGACCACCAAAGCCTGAACCTGTAAGGCTTTAAAAATATTCAGGCACTGTTTTATTGGTCAACACCTGACAACACCTTCCCAGCTTCTTCCCTTGAAAAATTGTGTCCAGTCACCTTGCAGGGCCTCTTTTTACACATCCAGTGCTGACTTTGAATATTTGTTTTGCACTACAAGCACTTTCTTAAACAGGCAGTCTGTCTAAATTCAATGTGTTGGATGTAAGGACGGGGGGTGTACTGCATCAGTCTGTTACTCTTTTACTCCCAGGGCATCTCTGCCTGTTGCAGTCTCTTTCTTCACCAAGCCAGAGGCCACATTAGGCAAATCTTTTTCCTTGATTCATGGTGTCTGAACCCAACATTAGGTGTGGTTTCCACCCTACCGATCCTTTCCAATGAGTAAAGGTGGAGAGATAAACACCGCTTAGCTAATACGCTTTGTGATCTTGTCAATCCTTGTGACGAGATAACTAACACGGTGCTATTTTGCACATCTATATTAGATATTACATGTCAAACGTTGTTAAAATAGCTTGAAAAATCTAATTTGAATATCCCAGCATCAGAAAATTCAGCATGAAGACTAAATGCTATCCTTTCAAGTGTACACTGGGTTTTACTTGGCATCCCTATTCAAAATACGTGAAGTAACATCCAGTGGGCCTCATCACACTGGCAAGGAAGAAAGGTGAAATTGTGCCCCACCTGACATGCTTGGTGGATATAAAATCACACAGTTTTTATCATACATAGCAGACTGTCTGCTAATAATTCTTAGGAATCAGAGAATTAAAAATTATTAGAAAGATTTGAGGTTCTTTGTTGTTGTTGTTGTTGTTGTTTTAACTGATTTAAATTTACTGTATTATACAAAAGAGATTTGAGTGCCTTCATGTCATTAATTAAAAATGTTAGTAACTTCACAGAGACTGAACTTCAGAAAGCTCACTCCTTTGAAAGATTCTATCAGTGTAAAAACAAATTTTTTGTACTTAAAATGGAGAGCATAATAAAATCCAAAAGGATATTGCCTTGCCTAAAGGCAGTTGTGAGTGGTAATCTGTTGATTCTGTTGGTGCCCACTTGGGGACTCAATGATCGGGAGCGGGAAAGAAATTATTTGTTTTATCCCAGAGGAGGTTTTGAAATATTTGCATTTTTTTCCTTGTGCACGCGGGGGCGCGGCCATGGAGCCCTGGTGTCTGTGACATCAGAGGGGACACGTCCCGGACACGGCGGTGCCAGCGCTGCAGTGCGGCCCCGGGCAGCGGCGCGTGCGGCTGGCAGGGGCGAGGCCGAGCTCAGCAGGGCCAGGCCGGGAGCACCAGCGCCCGGGGAGCTCCCAGGGCTGCGGAGAGGGTGGAGAACGCCTCGGGCAAGGCAGGTGCCACCGCTGGGGCCGGTGCCCCGTCCCTGGGCCCTACATCTCCTGTCCCTGCGCCCTACATCTCCTGCCCCCGCTGCCCCAGCCGCCTTCTCCCTGCTGCCCGACCCCACTGAGCCCCTTCTCTCTCTCTCTCCCTCTTCCTCCATGGCTGGAACGATCACCACAATCCTGCTGGTGCTGGCTGTCCTCCGGTACGCACTGAGGGCAGATGCCCAGACAGTGAAGGCCACGGCAGAGGCTATGAGCCAGCATGAGGAGCAGTGCAACCAGGAGATTACTTGGCTGGTGAGAAAGATTCTAAATCTCTCAAGTGACTGGGCAGCTGGGAGTAACTCCTGCTTAGTCTGCGAACAGCAGGGCAGTCATCCTCCAGCACGGGCTGAGTTTAACAGTGCCTGCGTCCCACTTGGGTCCCTCTGGCCTGCTGTTGTTTCCTGCCCGCTCCTCATCTCTGTTTTCCGGTTCAGGGGCCTGAGTACACTGAGAACAGCTGGCCTCACTCTAAAAGACTGAGGCAAAGAAGGCAATTAAATATCTCAGTCTCTTCCTCATTCTTTCTCTATGTATTTTACCCTCATCCAGTCAAGGATGAACACTCTTCTGAGCCTTCCTTTTGCTGCTAATGAATTCATAGAAACATTCTTATGCTTTTATATGGCAGCTTATACATAACCAGATGAAGTTCTGTTGGGGGTTTGGCCTTTCTGATTTTCCCCCTGCGCAATCCCCTGTCAGCTGCGCAGTGCTCCTGAGTGGCTGCCCCTTCTTCCAAAGGTCCTAAAGTCTGGCTCCACGGGAGTTTCATCCAAAGCCCCAGCTGCCTGGGCAGGGTGTTGCTCCAGTGTCTCTGACATGAGAGGAGGGGGACACATGCCCAGATGGCCCATGTGGCAGTGCCACTGCTTGAGGCAGCAGGGAGTGGGGCAGGCTGGGGGAAGGATGAGGCACAGACAAGAAGCACCAGCACCCAGGGGAACTTCTAAGGCTGGGGAAAGGGTGCAGGGGCTGTGGAGATAAGTTTGGGAAGGGCAGGCGCAGAGGTGCCCAGGGCTGCCAGCTACGGCCAGTGCCTGTGGGGACGTGCCACCGTCCCCAAGGACTTTCCCAACCTTCTCCCAGACCCATCCCTGGGTCCACCATCTACTGCCCCCCAAAGCCCCAGCCACCATCTCTCCATCACCCAGCCCTGTTGAGCCCCTTCTCTCCCTCCTCCTCCTGCTCCTCCAGACCATGGCTGGAAGCATCACCAAAATCCTGCTGGCGGCAGGCATCTTCCAATGCACGCTGAGTGTGGTGGATCTGCCGGCAGTGAAGGTCACGGAGGAGCTCCTGAGGCAGCACGAGGAGCAGCGCAGCCAGGAGATGGCCAAGCTGCAGAAGATGGAGCAGAGGATGCAGGAGCAGAGCAGACCCACCCAGGAAAGTGTGCTCCACTCAGCCCCCAGCAGTGGCGGTTCTAGAACTGCGCTGAAATCATCCTCATGCTCTTTGGGATCTACTTGTTCCCCAGTCAGAAGAGAGCTGGTTCTGGTGGTGACAGCCAGAAGAAACCCACCTGCAGTTCCCAGGAGCAGATGGAGGGGCACAAGCCCTTGGATAAGGTAGGGACCTTCACTGCTTGTCCTTCCCACAAACAACATTCTGACAGCTGCATCCAGCCCTGGGAGCTGGCAGCACCTACAAAGTCCAGAGCACCTGGCAAGGGCAACACCATCAACCACCTGCTGCTCGTGCCCCTGAGACCAACCACTGCACTTTTTCCACCAGAGCTGGGCACTGGGGAAGACCTGCTGATACCACTGCAGCCACAGGGAGCAGCAGCCACAGAACGTGCCATGCTTCCTCCTCTCCCACCTGAGGAGGCAAACAGAGTCCAAATCCCTGCTTCCTACGCAGCCTCTGCAAATGGTCCCAGTTGTGACGGTCGCCCTCCCAGGAGATGCAGAAGAGATTTCCTGCTTGTCCATCTGTTAATAAAATTGTTGATTTGCTTTGAGAAATCCTGTGTCTGTGAGGGTCTGGGCAAGACTGCGTTGGGGGACGGCTCCATCTCCCCTCTGTAACACGGTGTCTTGGTTTAGGAAGACAGGTATCTGCTAGGTAAAATTACAATCAGAGGCTCTTTGGCAAAGACTTGGGAAATAGGAATAGCAGTTCTTTACTAGTATGTAATACAAAGCAAACAAACACAAAAAAAAAACTCCCCCCCCACCAAACAACTACAGCATTAATGACAAACGACAACAGTACCAAGAACCCCGAGGGCTTTGTTTCACAAAACCCAGGGCAGCTTGGCCTCGGTGTCCCTGCAGGATCCTCAGAGCACCAAGCTGGAACAGTGGAAAAGTCCCGGGCTGGCAGCTGGGATGGCAGGGTGTCCCGGCAGGCAGGGGCAGGATGTCCCGGCAGCGCAGGGAGTGCAGGGTCACGCTGCAGCAAGAGGAGCAGCGCCGAAGCAGCTCGAAGGCGAGGCAGCAAGCGCCCAGCTTCTCCTCGGCGTGCTTTGCGGCGGCTGAGATCCTCGAGGAGCGGCCGACACGCGTCTCCCGAACGCCGGAAGCAGAAAAGCACACAGCCGCCTCAAGCTGTGTCTTTTACCTGCGTTATCTCCCCCTTCCACCTTTTGTCCATCTCTTTGTTTCAGCCAAGCACTCTCAAGTATCCAACACCCGGTCCCCTTGGCAACCCGTGGGGAAAAAATTCCCCAGATAAAGAAGGAACAAACCCAACCCCCAACATTATCCACCCCGAATTTTTTTCCCATACAAACATATTACATTGAGTTTTAACTATTAAAAATACATATATATATATGCAAATATGGATGCAGCCACATTGTCATGGGTAGTTCACCCCAAAACAAGGTCCCCTTGAGGTATGCATCGGGTCTCTCCATCCTTTTGCATCACCCACCAGGTGCAACCTGGTCCCTGAGCGAAGACAACCCCACGGATGGGATTGTCTTTGCTGGAGGCAGGATTAATCCAAACAGTTTTTCCCAGCATACCTCTCATGTGTACCACTGGAACCTTATCTCCGTCTGTCTTTTGCAAGGGCTCAGATTGGGCAGGACCTGCTCGGTTGGTGGAACCTCGAGTGTTCACCAACCAGGTGGCCTTTGCTAAATTAGTATCCCAATTCTTAAAAGTTCCCCCACCCAGTGCTTTCAAGGTAGTTTTAAGCAGGCCATTGCACCGTTCAACTTTCCCGGCCGCTGGTGCATGATAAGGAATATGGTACACCCACTCAATGCCATGTTCTCTAGCCCAGGTGCTTATAAGACTATTCTTGAAATGAGTCCCATTGTCCGACTCGATTCTCTCAGGGGTGCCATGTCTCCACAGGACTTGTTTTTCCAGGCCCAGGATGGTGTTCCGGGCAGTAGCATGAGGCACAGGGTAGGTCTCCAACCATCCAGTGGTGGCTTCCACTATGGTTAGCACATAACGCTTGCCCTGGCGGGTTTGGGGAAGGGTGATGTAGTCAATCTGCCAGGCTTCCCCATATTTATATTTGGACCACCGCCCACCATACCATAAGGGCTTCACCCGCTTGGCTTGCTTGATTGCAGCACATGTCTCACAGTCATGGATAACCTGAGAAATACTGTCCATGGTTAAATCCACCCCTCGGTCTCGGGCCCACTTATAGGTGGCATCTCTGCCCTGATGACCCGAGGCATCATGGGCCCATCGGGCTAGGAACAACTCTCCCTTGTGTTGCCAATCTAAATCTATCTTTGACACTTCTATCTTGGCAGCCTGATCTACCTGCTTGTTGTTTTGGTGTTCCTCATTAGCCCGACTCTTGGGAACATGGGCATCTACATGGCGGACTTTCACAGGCAGCTTCTCTACACGAGTGGCAACGTCCTTCCATTCATCAGCAGCCCAGATTGGTTTTCCTCTACGCTGCCAGTTGGCCTTTTTCCACCTTTCCAGCCAGCCCCACAGAGCATTGGCTACCATCCACGAATCAGTGTAGAGGTAGAGCTTTGGCCACTTCTCTCTTTCAGCAATGTCAAGGGCTAATTGAACAGCTTTGAGTTCAGCAAGCTGACTTGATCCCCCTTCTCCTTCAGTGGCTTCTGCAACCTGTCGTGTGGGGCTCCATACGGCTGCTTTCCACTTACGGTTCATTCCCACGATGCGACAGGAACCGTCAGTGAAGAGAGCGTAGTGTGTTTCTTCTGCTGGCAGTTGGTTGTATGGAGGAGCTTCTTCAGCTCGTATCACTTGTACCTGCTCCTCTTCGTCCGTGAAACCGAAGTTTTCTCCTTCCGGCCAGTTTGTAATTATCTCCAAAATCCCAGGGCGATTTGGGTTTCCAATACGGGCACGCTGTGTGATGAGGGCAGTCCATTTGCTCCATGTGGCATCGGTGGCATGGTGCGTGGAGGGAGCCTTTCCTTTAAACATCCACCCCAGCACTGGTAGTCGGGGTGCCAAGAGGAGTTGTGCTTCTGTGCCAATCACTTCTGAGGCGGCTTGAACTCCTTCATAGGCGGCCAAGATCTCCTTCTCTGTGGGAGTGTAGTTGGCTTCAGATCCTCTGTAACTTCGACTCCAGAATCCCAGTGGTCGGCCTCGGGTCTCCCCTGGCACCTTCTGCCAAAGGCTCCAGGACAAACCGTTGTTCCCGGCTGCAGAATAAAGCACATTCTTCACATCTGGTCCCGTCCTGACTGGGCCAAGGGCTACTGCATGAGCAATCTCCTGCTTGATCTGGGCAAAGGCTTGTTGCTGTTCAGGGCCCCAGTGGAAATTGTTCTTCTTGCGGGTAACCAGGTAGAGAGGGCTCACGATCTGACTGTACTCAGGAATGTGCATCCTCCAAAAACCTATGGCTCCTAGGAAAGCTTGTGTTTCCTTTTTGCTGGTCGGTGGAGACATTGCTGTGATCTTATCAATGACCTCAGTGGGGATCTGCCGCCGTCCATCTTGCCACTTTACTCCCAGGAACTGGATCTCTCTGGCAGGTCCCTTGACTTTGCTCTTCTTGATGGCAAACCCGGCTTTCAGCAAAATCTGGATGATCCTCTCTCCTTTCTCGAACACTTCAGCTGCAGTCTTTCCCCACACAATGATGTCATCAATGTACTGTAGATGTTCCGGAGCCTCACCTTTCTCCAGTGCAGCCTGGATCAGCCCATGGCAGATGGTGGGGCTGTGTTTCCACCCCTGGGGCAGCCGGTTCCAGGTGTACTGCACGCCCCTCCAGGTGAAAGCAAACTGAGGCCTGCATTCTGCAGCCAGAGGAATGGAGAAAAATGCATTGGCAATGTCAATAGTGGCATACCACCTCGCTGCCTTGGACTCCAGCTCGTACTGAAGTTCCAGCATGTCCGGCACAGCAGCGCTCAGCGGTGGAGTCACTTCATTCAATGCACGATAGTCCACAGTCAGTCTCCATTCTCCATCAGACTTGCGCACAGGCCAGATGGGGCTGTTGAAAGGTGAGTGGGTTTTGCTGACCACCCCTTGGCTCTCCAGCTCACGGATCATCTTGTGGATGGGGATCACGGCGTCCCGATTTGTCCGATACTGCCGACGGTGCACTGTCGAGGTGGCAACAGGTACTTGTTGTTCTTCTACCTTCAGGAGTCCCACTGCAGATGGGTTCTCTGATAGTCCCGGCAAGGTGTTCAACTGCTTAATGTTCTCTGTCTCCACAGCAGCTATTCCAAAAGCCCATCTGAGTCCTTTAGGGTCTTTATAATATCCATTCCTGAGGAAGTCTATGCCCAGAATACATGGAGCCTCTGGGCCGGTCACAATCGGAAGTTTCTGCCACTCCTTCCCGGTCAGGCTCACCTCGGCTTCAACCAGAGTCAGTTCCTGTGATCCCCCCGTCACCCCGGCAATGGAAATTGGTTCTGCCCCCACATGTCCTGATGGCATTAGAGTACACTGCGACCCAGTATCTACTAAAGCTTCATATTTTTGTGGCTCTGATGTGCCAGGCCATCGAATCCACACAGTCCAAAAAACCCGATTTTCCCGTGCCTCTTCCTGGCTAGAGGCAGGGCCCCTCTAGCACTGGTTATTATTGTTTTCTTGGACATACATGGTAGAGGTTCCTTCGAGGGAATCTGACACAGCATTCCCACCTCCGTAATACCTGGCAGCTTGCTCATGGGAGGCTGAGGCTGCCTTCATTCTAGTGGAACTCCCTCTGTTAGCGTTTCTCTCCTTGAGCTCACGTACCCGTGCTGCCAGGACAGAAGTAGGTTTCCCATGCCACGCTCCCATGTCCTCCCCATGGTCCCGCAGATAAAACCACAGGTCAGCTCGAGGGGTGTACCCTCTCTCTCTTGCTGGGGGATGTTGGGCTCTGATTCTGGGGCCTGTGACTCGCACCGGTGCTACATGGGAACTGTTCCTTCTCATCTCCTCTCTCACCTCTTTTATCTCCTCTTTGAGTTCCTTCACCACCGCAGAGACATGAGCCTGCATTGGGCCACTGATCATACTTTCATAATTTCTGAGCTTGTTGGCAACAGAACCCACTGTCTCTCGGTTATCCTCGGCATTAATTGTTGCGATGAATGTGGCGTATTGGGATGGTCCATGAGTTGCCAGATTCCACAACATGTGCCCTGTGCATTTAACCTTGTCGGGGTCATTATCATGCTGTCCGGTCCTCCCAAAAAGTACTTCCAATACTGCCACTTCTCTCAACTGTTGGATTCCTTCCTCAAGGGTCTTCCATCGCATTCTATTGTTGTGCTCTTGCATTCTGTCTCTGTGGACAAATCTCTCTCTCACACTCATTAGAAGTCGTTCCCAAAGGGAAAGGGGCCCTTGCTCTCTTACAAATACCTGATTTATACCTGAGTCCTGGGTCAAGGGTCCCAAATTCCTTGCTTCAGCACTATCCAGTTGCACACCTGTACCCATAAGGTCCCAGACTCGAAGTAGCCAGGCTGTATAAGCCTCACGTCCTCGTCGTGCAATATCTTTTTGCAGATTACGTAGACTTTCATATGTCAGGGACTCAGTGATGATCTCAACCTGTGGCTCTTCTGTGGACTGTGAGGACCCTCCTTTCTTACCCTTAATATCAGGATCTGACGATTTCACTTTACACTTCCTTGTTTCCACAGGGGCGACTGCTGCTGGCTGTGGCTGCCCTTGTGGTTCAGCTGGAACCTGGACAGTTGTAACGTCTGTGGGTTCCACTGCTGCACCATCAGTCTCTGCCTTCTCGGGGCAGGGGGAGGGTTTTTCATGAGCTGGGGAAATGTACTCCCTCAGCATCTGGCCCATCTCATGTATCTCTTTTACCAGAGCCTCAACCCAATCCGGGTGGGTCCTTTCTGAGGCAGGCTGTGGGGCAGAGTCAGGCTCTGGGGTATCATCCCTATTCTGTGGGGTAGGTATCAGGGTGGTTATCCAGGTCAATCTTCCCTTATCTCTGAATGCTAAACAGAATACGCATATTAGCAGCACCAGCCATTGTATGATATCATTAGCATTCAGAGAGGATTTAAACCCTTCAAAAACTGGTGGGGCAGACCCAAAGAGATGGGTAAAGGGTTGGGAAAAAGAAACTTCCCCCGGTGTCATTTCCTCACAGTAGGTACCATTGTTAAAGTAACTCCAAAAACACACAGTTAGTGTACGATAGCCCTGAATCCATGTGCCTGCCTTCCAGAGGAAATTAAAAATCCATGAGTTCTTCACCTTATTAAGCCATAAAATAAACTGGATGACAGTCACAGTAGCCTTAGTTATAGGGCCCATGTTTAGATAAGGGCCTGCAAATGGAAGGAATACAGCCACAACCACATGCCACCCAAACCAGGCTAAGTTAGACCACATGATGCAGCCTAATGAGGTTTTTATATCCAACGCACACAAAAGAAAGTACTAGGTTAGTTAAGAACTGCTATTTCTCCTCCCTTTTCTTTTCTCAGTGCCCTCAAGCCCCACGTTGGGCGCCAAAATCTGTCTTGGTTTAGGAAGACAGGTATCTGCTAGGTAAAATTACAATCAGAGGCTCTTTGGCAAAGACTTGGGAAATAGGAATAGCAGTTCTTTACTAGTATGTAATACAAAGCAAACAAACACAAAAAAAAAACTCCCCCCCCACCAAACAACTACAGCATTAATGACAAACGACAACAGTACCAAGAACCCCGAGGGCTTTGTTTCACAAAACCCAGGGCAGCTTGGCCTCGGTGTCCCTGCAGGATCCTCAGAGCACCAAGCTGGAACAGTGGAAAAGTCCCGGGCTGGCAGCTGGGATGGCAGGGTGTCCCGGCAGGCAGGGGCAGGATGTCCCGGCAGCACAGGGAGTGCAGGGTCACGCTGCAGCAAAAGGAGCAGCGCCGAAGCAGCTCGAAGGCGAGGCAGCAAGCGCCCAGCTTCTGCTCGGCGGGCTTTGCGGCGGCTGAGATCCTCGAGGAGCGGCCGACACGCGTCTCCCGAACGCCGGAAGCAGAAAAGCACACAGCCGCCTCAAGCTGTGTCTTTTACCTGCGTTATCTCCCCCTTCCACCTTTTGTCCATCTCTTTGTTTCAGCCAAGCACTCTCAAGTATCCAACACCCGGTCCCCTTGGCAACCCGTGGGGAAAAAATTCCCCAGATAAAGAAGGAACAAACCCAACCCCCAACACACGGAGATGAAGTTTGTGCTCTCGTTGATGTCTGCAGTGGTGACACTTGTGCTTAGGCGCTTGCCACCTCCCTGCCTTCTCTCATGCTCTTCTTGCCATCTCCTCCTCTCAGCATCCTTTCCCATGCCTTGGAATACCTCTGAACTTGCTTCAAAAGATGCTGCTGAAATCAGCAGTTCCATCGTAGTGTCTTTTCCTCAAGCCGTTCTTTAAAAGATGATTAACCCATGAATTGAAACACCCAAAGGACTGTGGAGGCCATTGACCATCACATCTTGACCAACAGCTGGAGGCTCAGCCACCTCTAGACACAGTTTGATGGGTTCTGGGACACAGCCTTGTGCACACAGACCTCCTGCTTTTCCCCCTGCACTCCCCTCCCAAAGTGGGAACATTGCCAGTGTCTCCCAGGCCACTGAGAAGTCTTGGCTCAGGCAGAGCTGTGTCTTTGGCCCAGGTGTTCAGGCCTGGCAGTGCTAGAGGAGGCACGCGAGAGGAGAGAAAATGCTGCAAGGGGGAGTGAGAAGGGAGGAAAGAACTGTGAGGGGCAGGGAGGAAGAGGAGGAGGGAGAGGAAGAGGAGGAATCAGTAGTAAAAGTGTCATTTCCAAATAAATGCTTTCAGGACTAAACTGACATGGCAATCAAGTATCGTTAGGTTTTCATGCATTCATTGGAGTTTTACACCTTTATAGTTCCATGTGTCAAGGGACCTGAGTAGGGTCTCATGGTCATCTTCATGGATGTCAGTCCTGAAAGCAGGCAGACCAGTTCCCCGTGCACTATCGTACAGGTACGCTGCACAATAAAATGAAAATCATTTTCATTCCTATCCCCTTTGAACACACCAAATGTCAAGACATCCGGAGTCTGTTTGTGTAACTGAGAGCATTTCACGTGTCAGCCTCTAAACAAAATACAATATGCATTTTTATTTCTGGAAGAGTGTCACTACCTTATAACATCATTGCTATTTGAATTAAGATGCCTCAAAGGAAAGTGTAACAGGGAACCGTGGGCAAAGGGCTCAAAGGCACCTTAAGCAAGTTTAGGGACAATTCAGAACTGGGGGGAGTGGCCGATTCACCTGAAGGCTGTACTGCCATTCTGTGAGACTTTCATAGGCTGGTGAGTGGAGCAGAGAGAAACTCTTGAGGTTGAACATGGGGGAGTATGGGTTCCTGCCCCTGGGGAGAAATGGCCGCAATTACCAGCAAATATTGGGAATGACCTGCTGGAGAGCAGCTCTGCAGTGAAAGACCAGCAAATCGTACTGGGTGACAAGAGTGACCATGAGCTGCCAGCGTGTCCTTCAGCCAGGAGAGCCAGTGGGATCATGGGGTGCACTGGAAAGAGCGTGGGCAGCAGGTCAGGGAGGGGATTCTTTCCCTCTGCTCAGCCCTAGGGAGGCCACACCTGGAGTGCTGTGTCCAGGGCTGGGCTCCTTGGTACAGGAGAGACATGCAGTTATTGGAGAGGGTCCAGCAGAGGCCACAAGGATAAGGAGGGGTCTGGAGCATTTCTCTTGTGAGGAAAGACTGCAGGAGCTGGGCATGTTCAGTCTGGGGATGGGAAGACTGCGAGGGGATGTCGTTAGTGCATATAAATATCACAAAGGTGGTGCCAAGAGGACGTGCCAGACTCTTTATTGTGGCCCAGTGACAGAACGAGGAGCAATGGCCATAAAATAAAACACAAAGAGTTCTATCAGCATAGGGTATAAGATTATGTCAAAGCTGGCAGGGCACTGAAACAGGCTGCCTGGGATGACCATGGGGTCTCCCTCTCTGGAGACATTCAGAACCCACCTGGATGTGTTTCTGTGTCACCTGCTCCAGGTGACACAGCTCTGGGCAGGAGGGTTGGACTGGTTGATTTCCAGAGGTCCCTTGTAACCCTAACGATTCTTTGATTCTGTAAACTTGTAAAATTTATAAGAAACTGCTTGTGCGTGCAAATGTCAAAGGGAAGCATAAAATGTAACATGTAAATCATCTTTTTTTCCCTCCTTGTTGCTTCTTCTTTCCCTGTTCCCTTGCCTCTTCCCCTTCCTCTTCCCTTCCCCAGTTCTCTAAGTCCCTGCCCTGAGGCCAATATTAGAAATTCTCTAATACTCCAATTCCCGAGAGAGCGGCCGGGCTTTTCCCAGGACACGGGGATTTTCCAGGCGCACCTGAAGAACCTCGCAATGGCGGGACCTGCCCGCCAGGGGTCGCCCTTGTCCCAGAGCCTGAGGTGCGCAGTGCGGGAATGGATCGGGAAAATCCCCGCGAATTCCCTTTAAAAGACGCTTTCTGTGACTATGTAAATATTGCTGCATAATCATTCCTTCGCTAAAGAACACGGTTTCAATGTAGTTTCTCCATTTTGAAATTGTGCTGTTCCTTGGAAGGATATAATTTGCTGATTAGATATATGTTTGTTTAGCTGCAGTGCCTCAAGCTTCAAATTTGATTGCGTTCATTTTAATCAAATAACTGATATTATTTTCAGTAACACGGAGTTGTTTGTTCCAAATGCATTTAGGAATTCTTATCTTAGTTATGTCACGTGCTGGAAGTGATATTACTAATTCCTAAAATCACAAAACCCCAGCTCACACAGAAGAGAAAGTGCTGGAAGAAGGAAGCATCTTTTGAATTTATTTAAACAAAAAGGACTCAATTTTAAGTCTTTAATCCTGCTTATGCTGCCCTAAGGGACAGGCTCCAAAACCACACATGATGCTTGTGCCTCTGATGTGAAAGTCCTGTCAAATGTCACACATAGTGAGTGTGACACGGATACACTTGGCTCATGTCACATTGCCCCTGCCTGTGGCTACATCTCTTTTTTCTGCCATGCTTTACCATGTCTTCCTTCTTTCTAGATGCAACCTACCCCGAGAAACTGCCAGCTGCTCCAGCTGCCATCCGTTATTCTTCAGCCTACAGGACAAGGGAGGAGAAAATTAACTAACTGAGGCAGTGGCACTTCACAGCACAATTCCTGGCTCGTGTACCACCCCTTCTGCCCTGGGACCAGAGCTCCTGCTCATCCTCTCCTTGGAACTCTTTTGGAGAAGAAAAACTTGAGCTTTCTGGGCCTGCAAGGCAAGCACCAAAGAGGGCAAACTTTTAAAAAAGCAAGACAGGGAGAGGTTTTGGTGATGGAAGAAATTGCACTTGGCAAGTCACTTTTAACAGAATTGTCTTCCCTCTGCAGCATGCTGGAGACAGAGATGGGTTTTCAGAAACCTTCATTTTCAGCCAAGGATTAAAGTGGGACGTACAAAGAAATAACTAACAATGTTACAAACACATGTAATCATCTGTCCCAACCTCACATGTTTAACAGTCACATCTGTGGGCCATAGGATGAAGAATAGGGATCCAAGGACATACAATGTCAGCAGAAAAATGTTGCTCAAGTTCCACAGACCTTTCCCAGCCCACTTCCAGTCTGCCACTGAGGAGTGTCCATGCTCTCCAGGGCGGGTGCACCAGGGATATGGGGCTGGAAGAGTAGGAGGTTCATTACCTTGTTCCAGAAGTTCCTTCGATGCTATTTTTGTAAGAGGTCATCACTGGGGCATAAATCGCTTGGAAAATATCTTCTCTCACCCTTTCTCCATGGCAATGGTGGGGAGAATGCCAGTGGGAAATTCCTGTGCATAATGAGGTCAGATATACTAGTTTTCCCATTTTTTAACTACCCAAGCAGTGAAAAGCAACTGGAGTGACAGTCAAGGCTGATCCAGACACAGCTCCAGGAAACATTATGCAAGAACAGGACCTTGATGTAAACAGGAGTTCAGGACCTTAATGCAAATGGGAGTCACTGAAAACATCTGGCTGATCGCCTGCTGAGATGGGGTTGCTCTAATCAGAAATAATATTTGAAAGCTAACTCCATCTTTTGAGCACAACAATGCCCAAATCCAAAGGTGGATATGGGAACATGTGACTGAGCACCCCAGCTGGACCTTGGAGCCTCAGAGCCAGCCTGGGCTGGAAGGCGAAGTGACATTAAAGAGAGGGAACAGCCTGTGCACCGGCCAACACGCAGAGGTTTAATTTCTCCCCAGTAGGTAACAAGCGCAGATATCTGTGAAAGTCACTGCACAGCGAATAACAAACACCCAAATGTGGGGCATCCAGAGAGGCGGCCAGCCCGGCCCTGCCGGCACCAGCAGCTGCACTCCAGGCACAAAGCTTTTATTGCAGTGACTACTGCCGGGCCCAGCACCCCTTTAGAAGGAGAAGCTTCTCATCGAACTGTGTATTAGTGCCTGACTCAGAGAGCTGACGGCTTTGCTTCATAATTTGGCTCTGACACAGGGGAACAGACCAGCAAGAGAAGGCAACAAATGCAGGCAAACCCTTCTAAACTAGTTGTGATTCTAAAAAGTACTGTTGAGCCTCTTTACACAAATGATGAAAATGATGCTGTGGCATGAAAAAGGCTGGCTTTACAAACAGTATGGTGGAAACCTGCAAGTAAGCCAAGTACTAAATAAGTGCACATAACTGGATTCATTTGTTTTTAATGCACAATAATAAAAGTAATAATCAGAGAAAGGAAGGGCTCTCTTTTATAATGTTTTTCAGACTCACCACAAGTTTTATTTTCAAATTTGAGCTTATACATACATACATACATATATGTATAAAATGTAAGTTTGTATATAAGTATTAAATATGTATTATTTCCCTTATCTACATTGCCTTTTTCATTGTTAAAGAATTTGAATCATCTGCCTTACACAGAGAAGTTTTAATAACCATGTTTGTATCAGAGATACAGTGGGGTTTTTTCAGCCACTCACTATATCACTTTGTGAAGCCTTAAGTGGCTTAAAATGCCCTTTAAACAGTCTTAATTCTGCTTACTTCAGAGAAATCTCAATTTACAGAAATCTGGAAGGAGGTAATCTTGTTGCAGGGCAGTATTGGTCTGATCCACTCAAGCATGAACTTTTTCTATCAAGTCTGTAAGCAATAATTCTGACCCACATGGTTTACTGAATCAGAGCCTAATTTTGTAATATCTCGTCCAAATTTATATCTTAGTACCTGAACATTTTGCCTTATCAATTAGACTGTTTCCCTGCATAATTCATGAAGCTGTAAATTACTTTTATATATCCTCTGCCTCTATTTTCTTTTAAGAAAGCTGTTTGAAAATCAAATACTAGAAAAACAAAAATGCTCAACAGTGTTCTGAAACAAACTTAGACCATGATGTTGTGAACAGTACTGAGAGCAGTGAGGGACTATTCACACATGCAAGGTAAAACCTAGATGTAAATATTTCTTTGATCATAGTTTACACACTTGAGGGTGCAAAACCAAAATATTTTTGTTCAAAGTCCATTAATAATACTTCACATTATTTTAATTTCTAACTTTAAAATACCCATTAAAATTGCTCGTACTAAAAAAACCAAAATCAGAGTACAGCACCTTTAATATTTCTGTTACCTCCCTCTTGGGCGCTTAACAAGCCAAATAGCATAAACTGCTACAGATGGATCTTTAGCACAGTTTAGCAGAGCTCTATGCATCCCATCAGAGTAGTACAGAGCAGTGAAATGAAGACAGACGGTGCAATAAGTGCAAGAGCTGTAAATGAATGTGAACAGAAATTGATTTTGAAATGTTCTTGGCACTTTCACAAGAAAATATTATCACTGTATTTAAAGAGAAGCATTCCATGCTTTGTTTCAGGATTACTAAGAATAAACTCTGGCCTCCTTAATTATTTTCTCTTCTGAGACCTATTTTCAGTTCAGCTGCAACATATACATAAAAAAACAAGCAAACTACTATGGATTGTCAAACTTCAGTAGCACAAGAATTGTACGTGAGTGCTCCGGGCTCCTCAGGACAGGACAGATATGGAGCTACTGGAGAGAGTCCAGCAAAGGGTCACTATGATTTTAAAGGGCCTGAAACACCTGTCCCACGAGGAAAGGCTGAGAGATCTGGGACTGCTTGGCCTGGAAAAGTCTCAGGGAGGGACCTTGTCAGCACAGAGAAACACCTGGAGGGAAAGTGCAAACAGGACAGAGCCAGAATTTTCTAAGCCATGCCCAGTGACAGCACAAGATGCAAAAGGCACAAACTGAAACACAGTTCTGTCTGAACATCAGGAAACACTTTTCACTGTGAGGGTGTCTGAGCACTGGCACAGGTTGTCCAGGGTTGTCATGGAGCCTCTGTGCTCACATATTCCAAAGCCACCCGGACACAGTTCTGGGCAACCAGTCCTAGGTGACCTGCTTGAGAAGGGGAGAGGAGCTGGACCAAAGTGAGGCTGGACCACTTCCAACCTCTGCCATTCTGTCATCCTACATAGTGAATTGAGCTTTAAAATGTGTCAATCAAAAAAAAAATCTTGAGGATACTGCAGTATCTTGAGTATCAACCTCATTAATTTTCAGTGTTAACTAAACTGTTTCATTTTTGGAGTGGACAAGAACTATACATCCAAAGTCAGGTTATTTTATGCTTTCCTAGGCTGGCAGCTGTAAGTGATAATGCATCAGCATCCCATGGAGAGTAGTCAGTATTCTGCAGATTTCTAAAAGCATCTAGACCAGGCTGCTCTCAGGTGCACAAAGCCAGACCTGTGTGAATTTGCATGATTCTGTGTTCCCTCTAAGCTGCTAACTTCTTAGGGAAAAATGAAAACAGCTGGGCTAGAAGATTCTCAGGAAAAGCCTCATGTTAAAGTTTTCATTTTTGTAAACCCAGTCTTGTCTTACAGTTTTGGTAATTCCACAAATACAAAAACAAAAGCAAAACCAAACCAAAACAAACCCTACAAGCCCCCAAAAACCAAAAGAAACCTCCAATCAAACATAAACAATCCCCACCCCACCAAAACAAGCAATCAAGCAAAGAAAAAAAACACATGGGAGAGGTTTTGTGCTTATGGACAATGCTGTATTTGTGTGTGTCTGTGTGTGTGGACACATCTTGTAACACAAGGCACTATGAAAATATGTCAGACTAAGAGACCCAGACCTGGTCAAAGCATGGCCAAGATGGAAATTTTAAAGAAGGTCAAACGCTGCACTAGTTTTGATGATTCAGAAATTTGGAATCTTCCATTTCCATTATCACATATCTAACTTCCTTAGCATATCGTAAAAGGATAATTTGTTTCTGCAAGTGCTAGCTTTCCTCAAGGCTATAAAACCATTATTATCATTATCATCATTAGTTGTATGTCAGACTCCATGACATTTTCTTATCACACTCAGTGTTACAGCCTGAAATCCCAGCAATGTGCATCATTCCTCAGTGGCTGTGTCTGTGCCCAAAGCCCAGTCACTGTTCCCAGCTCACTTCATCACCTGCTGTGGGCCTCCTGGGGAGGTCCCTGCCCTGGCAAGTAGAAGCATAGTTTCTTAATAAAAGCCTATTATTCCCATCACAGCAATTATTGAGATCAGCTAACACCAAGGCAATAGCAAAATGTACTGGTTGACTTCAGATATTGATTTTTGTTCCTGTACTTTGAAATGCTTCCAAATTCTGGCTGGGACAAAAAAAAAAAAAAAAAAAAAAAAAAAAAAAAAAAAAGTTACAATTAAAATCTTGGATATCACACTGACATCTATTGTAGAAAAGATGCACTTAAGGAAATTTAGAATTTACAATATATGTTGTACTGACAGAATAATTAATGAGACAAAAAGAAGTATTTGGTTTAAATATCAACAGTAGAGTGCCCAGTGGGATTCTTTGCTTCCTTATTCTATCAGACAATGCCAGAGCCATGCAGAGAACTGCAGATGAATGACCGCTCTCCAAGCATACAAGAGTACTTGTGTGCAGTAGAAATCACTTTGAACATTAAAAAAAATGGGATAACCTGCTGGACAAAGAAGCTGTTAATTGTGGCAGACAAGACTGGGAAGAGTTCCACCGTCCTGTTAATCTGAACAGGCTCCAGCCAAGGGAAGGAAAACCAGGGATAACAAAGCCTATGGAAAAAAGTTCCAGATAGGATCAAGGTACTGCCATTTTAATGTTAGAGTTTTACCAGTTAAGCCAAAACTCTGAATTTCAAACTTCCTGCTCTGCAGAAAGCCCTGACGTTTGTGAACAGCTGAAGAGTGATTCACTCATCACAGGTAGTTCTACATAAAGATACTGAAAAATGCAATATTCTCTTCAGAGACTCTGTAACAGATGTTATGTTTCTACCTAAGATGAAAGAAACCCTTACCAAAATTATCCTACCTCTCCAAATGGAAAATGTGACATGTTGTAAAAAAATCAATTCTGTAAGCAATGAGTACATCTACCCACGCTTTCAGTATCCTGTTACAAAAATTTGTAAGTTGCCACAAAACAACCAAACAAACCCCAAAAACTTCTAGTCTTGTCTTTTAAGGAAGAGACATGCACGACTGTCCAAGTACCTATTCAGCATTTCCCACTATCCCATAATTTCTCATGTTGGCCAGTTTCTACCATATTTGGTAATTAAGATATAGTCTCAAGGAAATTCAACTCCTGTTAAATTTTGTCAATCTGAATAGTGGATATAAATTCAGTGTGCTCTTGAAGGAAAAGGTAATTCAGTGTAGTCCTGTCCTCTTCTGATGCGTAATTTTCACTGTGAGTCCATACAGAACAGGGTAGCCCAATCTGAGAAATAAAAAAAATAAATTACTTATGGTAAGAAACCAGAATATACTGAGCAACCAGAAACTGCTGGGGCAATTTGGCTACCCAATAACTATGCTATGAAACCTTTGGGGCTGTCTCCACTGCATGACTACTGGTCAGACTATGCCAGATTTTGGCTACTAGCACGGCCTCTGCAGTGCAGTGATAATTCCATCCTCATCCCCTTACCTCCCCAAAGAACCCTCAACAGAGAATACTATAAATATAAATACTTATTTTCTGATGTGGCCATGAAACAGCTCAGCCTAATTCGTTCCTTTCTGCCAAATGTCCCAGGGCCAGATGCCCATCAAAAGTGAACTGACTGCAGGGCTGGGCTGTAAAAGCCTCTTTGATAAGAGTGTAGATTCCTGGGACAGAGCCGACCCAGGCAGGAGAGGAGCTAACTGCAGAGCTGACCTGCAGTGGCAAAAGTCTCTGGGGAGGAAAGAGCAGCACTGGGCAGTGAAGAACCAGGAGCTGATTTTGATAGGTAGGGTGGGAACTGAGTTTGGGTTGAATAGCAGGTTTGCTCAAAACAGCCTTGAAAACCCTTTAGCACAACCCTGCTGATGCGTTCACAGGATTTAATACAATTCTGTTGCTGAAGCTCAGCTTGTGTATGGAGCCCAGTGTTCACCTTCAGCCCAGGAGAGATGTGGAATGCTGGGTGAGAACAAGACTGCAGCCACATGGGTATCTCAAAATCCTGAAGGCATTCAAAACTGGTACATCACTAAAAAGTATAAAAGATAAATGCTGGATCAGTCCATAAGACATTCAGAGATGCCTCTAGTCCCTACATGACAACTGAAGACAGACTATTGTATTCTCTTGGAAATATCAGGCACCTGGATTCCCTGAAGGAATCTGTAAATAAACAAATAGAAGTGAACCAGCATACATGAACAAGTACCAATAGGTGCCACTTTGAGCATGGGTTTAGCTAGATCCTGAAGTTCTTCCCAAGCCTACTTATTCTGTGATTTAACATTTTATAAATATGTACAGCAAGCAAATGTTCAGAATATGTGTTCTAGAATGGTGGATTTACTAATACAGAACAAACAGCTCCAAGGCTTCAGCTCCCTCCTCCACCCATCACACCAGGATCATATCCCTTCCCTGTACAAGCCATACTTTTTTCCTGGTCCTTGGCTTGTGGCATCAGATTCATAGAGCAAAGAGGAGGCACAGCACGCCCAAAGCAAAGAAACCAAGGAGCTGCAGAAGTGCAGAGGAGTGAGAGGGGGAAATTCACATTTTTTGTCAAGTTGAAGAGCCACACTGGAGGCCCACTTTTGCTCTGGGACTGAAGAGGAGGGGAAATCTCAGATGATCTGGTGAGAAACACATGAACTACACCTGAGAATCAGCCTAACTTCTCCAGTTGTATTAGGACTGCACTTGTGCTTGTTTGAGAGAAAAAGATACAGATAACCTGAAAGCATGAAACTTTTGTACACAAACACATGAGCAGTTTAAGATTTGGGGGGTTTGCTGCTACAAGAAGCAGGTGTTTTTTTCAATCTCTCCCTTTGGCTTTGGTGGTTTAATACTAATAGAAAAGAAATACAGCAGAAACTGTCATCCTCATTTCTTGCTCAATTGCTGCTTGGCATTTGCTAAGCTCTCTTTATTTCAACAGAAGGGTCCCCAGAGCACAGAAGGTGTTCCTTCTTGGCATGTTATTACCGACTTACTTTTGACTCTCATGTAGAAAAATGTTGCTAACTCAACTCATTTTGTTATAAAGTCAGTATTTTTCTTAAATCCTTTGCCACTGAAACTGGCAGAGATCCAGTTCCCTTTACTGGGATGCTCAAAATGAGAGAGCCTTTTTAATTTGAAAAGAAGACTGAACAGATGAAGGAAGCACCCCCAAAATGTAAAATAAATTATATCATAATGAAAAGTAAAACTCTCCAATTTTAACTTAAAAAAGCATTTAGGGAATACATTTTTCTAGAACCAACAGAAATTATGCTGGAAAATCTTTAGCTGCAGTGTCAGCCTTATCAATGGACATCAACAGAAGCCAGTTTATGACAGAAAATAACATATGAATGAAATATCCTAGCCATTTGCAGGGCATTTTCACATTTTCAATGCTCAGGACTGCCAAGGTCTGTGTGGTAGAAACCAATATGGTACAATTGTGAGCAAGCCAGAAAACGGAGCTTTAAGGAACACAGTACAAACACAGAGTAGTACGTGGGTATCTGAAATGTAAACGTGGCAAAAAAGGCACTGAAGAAAAGTGAAGAAACCAAAATCAGAGGGTGAAAGCAAATATCTCTGAGCAGCTCATAAGTCACATAAAACAGAAGGAAAGAGAAAAGACAGATCAGTTGAATCAAAAAGAGGGCATGAAAGTGCAAGTGAGGAACTGCACAGGGTTGAAGGTACTTGGCTGAAACAAGCAGCCAGCACAAAGCTTAGAGAAGCCAGCCACGACTTTAGAAAGGTCTTTCAACATCCAAAGGACAGTGCTCTGGTGCTTGCTACTGCTGTGCCAGCTGCTGGTTACTGCTTGGAGCCTCCAGCAAGCTGCACCTTCCATGTCTCTTTGGGAAGGTCCTCAATTACTGAGGCTGTGTGCCCGGAGAAAGTACTAGAGATTACCAGGTGCCCATATGTCACAGATCTTTGATGAGAGATTCACTTAAGGTGCAGAAGTTCACATCATCAGGGGCAGAAGTCACAGCAGAGTGTGTATTTGTGTCATGAAAGAGTTGCTTGTAATCTCTACTTCAAGATTTTCCTCTTTCTTTTCTTTTCTTTCTTTTAACTAGAATCTATTCACTGACCTAAATTTTCTGCTTCTCATATGCTGTGCTTGGCTCATGCATGAAGGAAAGGGGCCAAAGATGGCCTTGTGCCACCGCTGGTCTGCTGGAGACTTGCTTAGCTTCCCATGTAAATTGGCCTCGGGTTGCCCTCGTTTGGATTTGGCTCCATCCTTCAGCTTTGGCTGCACCAGCCCCCGAGGGGCCGTTCCACAGCCAGGAATAACTCAGCAGCTCTCCGGCCACCCTTCCAGCCCCTGGATCTCTCCAGCAGACCCAGCATTCATCCCTGAGCCAAATGGCAGCATCCCTGATAGCAGCGGGGCGGGGGAGGATGGAAAACCCAATTAACCCTTTCTCCTCGGGGACGCACAGATGGCTCGGGCAAAGGTGATGCACTGGTTTCCCTGTGTGAACGAAGAGCCCCGCGGCAGGACGAGCCGGACACCAGAACCGAGCCGGCCCCTCGCGTGTTTCAGCCCGGCGGTCCGGAGATCCGGGCCGGCCACAGCCACTCCGGGCGGCCGCCAAGAAGCGCTCGCCGAGCGCAGGAGGGGCGGCGGCGGGCGAGGGGCGCTGGGCGGGCACTGAACGTTCTGTGCCGGATCCGGAGCGGCTCCGCCGGGACTCCCGGGCGGCATCTCCCATCGCTCCCGGCCAGCATCACCCATCGCTCTCGCCCCGGCATCGCCCCCACCCTCCCCGTCCGGCGGCCGCGGGCGGCGGGAGCGCCCCTTTCCCGCCTCTCCGCTGCCTCCCCGCCCGCCTCCCCCGCGCTCCCTCCGCCCCCTCGGCCGGCAGCTCCCGCCCGCCGCTCCCCGCTGCGCAGAGCGGCCGCGCCGGCGGGCGATGGAGAGCCAGCGCTGCTTCGCCAACCGCTTCGATGACTACCCGGGCAGCCCCGCGGCGGCGCCGGACAGGGAGGCGGCGGTGCCGCTGGTGACGGCCACCATCGAGCGCATCCTGCGGGAGCTGCCGCCCCTGGGCGGCCCCCGCGGCTGCCCGGGCGGGCTGTACGGCGGCGTGGCCGGCGTGGCCTACATGCTGTACCACGTCGCGCAGTGCCCGCTGTTCGCGCCGTCGCGGGACTCGTACCTGCGGGCCGCCCGCCGCGTCGTGGACGCCTGCCTGCGCTACCAGGAGGGATGCGGCGAGGTCGACGCCGACACCCGCGCCGCCTTCCTGCTGGGCGGCGCCGGGGTGTACGCGGTGGCCGCGCTGGTCTACCGCGCCCTGGGGCTGCCCGACTACGCGCGGCCGCTGGGCAAGTTCAGGGAGCTGAGCGAGGTCTGCGCCCCGCTCTCCTTCCTCGAGTGCGGCTCCGACGAGCTGTTCGTGGGCCGCGCCGGGTACCTGTGCGCCGCGCTGGTGCTGAAGCAGCGGCTGGGCATGGAGGTAAGGGCGGGCCGGGGGCAGCCCCGGGGAGCTGGGGCGGTCACTCGGGTCACGGCGCTGCTGCCGCGCCGGGACGGTGCCCACAGTGCTGGAGGGGGATACGGCGGTGCCCGCGGCTGTCCGCAGCTTGCGCTTTCGGGGAGCAGCTTCAGAGCCCCCGGGGAGCGAGTTCCGCGGTAGCTGTTCCTCCTCAGCGCTCGTCCCCGAAGTGAAAAGCTGCGGCTTTGGCCGGAGGGAGCGGGATGGGGTCCCGGCTGTGGAGCGGAGCGCTCTATCCCGGGGCACGCCGAGACCATCAGCTGTTGGTTGCCGGGTGGTGAATTAACTTGGCAGAAGCCACCCCGGGCTTTTCAAGAGTATTTCCGTAAAATGAAGTGGGTAAGAAAAGAAATTGCGTTGAGTAAAACAGAGTGAGGAGCCCTATAATACGAAGCGGTGCTGTGCTGTAATTTATGGGATTTTCAGAGGCATTTGGTCTTCCGAACTCCAGCGTACAGACTTTCGGAAATCTGGCCGTGTATTTTGCTGGTTTTCATGAAGGAGAGCAAGGATTTTTTTTTTTTTTTTTTTTTTTTTTTTTTTTTTTTTTTTTTTCTGGAAGTGTGAGATGTGGTTATGGTTCAACGTAGTATTGGTTTCAGTAGTCGGGACTTTACCCCAGGATATTGTCATTGTCAGTACAATTCCGCTGACAATTCAGAGCTTCCACTGATTATGGCATAATAATTACTGCAAGTGATTGTGTTTGCTGTGGTGATTGTTACCAAGTGGTCAGTATCTGAGCAGGTAGTTGGTAGATTTTTTTTCCCCTGTCCTCTTGTCAGGTCCAATCTGTGTTTCCTCGGTTAATCACTGATTTGCAAGTTCATGTGCTTCTGGCTTTCTTCCCTCCCAGGGGATGAAGCAAGATGTATTTATAAATAAATAAATGATGTAAGAACTAGTGGCTCTGCCCCATCCAATACCAGTCACTGCAATTGGAGTCTGAGGAAATTCACTTAATGGAGGTCTCAGGAGGCTCGAGGGTATGCAGAGAAGCCAGGAAGAATGTTAAGTCAGTTAAATACTGTGATTGCCTTGAACTAGAATTTATAACCACACTAAGCATTTCGAGTAGCATACCAAGCCTGCTGTTTCTTTGTACAGGATTTTCTGACAGTCATAAGCATAAACGTGGATATGTTATTTGTAACCATAACATAACCAAACTTTTCATTTGATGGCCTTTCCCATGACAGGAAAGTTTTGTAGACATATCACAATCCACTGTGCAGCGGTGCCTGCCTGAAGGGATGGTTTCTCATGGAGAAATAAGCCCTCCCTGTTGGTGCAGTTTGCACTGGGGAGATGTGTTCAGCACCCATGTCAATGCTTATGATGGTGGTGTGACATTTCAGCAGAAGGAGGTGGCACCCTGCACTCTGCTGCTTTATTTAATGCTTTTTTCTATTTGCCTTACATCCCTGAGAGCAATTGCTGAACAGTTGGGAGAGTGGGTGCAGTCACCTCTCACAGGCAGCGTGAGCAATGGGAGAGCTCTCCTCTGTTTGCTTTCTTGGTGAAAAATTGTACTAAAGGCACCTGTAAAGAGTTAAACATCCCCACAGATAAGCCCAGGTATGCTCTTACTGTGGAATCTATTTAGCAGGTGGGTTAATTGCTATTTTGCCAATAAAACATATCCTGTGACCCCATGCTGATGTTTTCATTGATAACATCCTTCTATAGTATTACTTCTTCTGTCAAATTCATGATAGTTTTAAATGCATAGTGCAAGAAACACACCAGTAATCATTAATAAAATCAAATTAATTTTAACAAAGACTTTAAAAACTTGCAACTGAAATATTTTGCTTCTTTGTGAAGAGAATTATGATTTCTAGTCTAAATGTACTCAAGCTTGAGCAAAATTTGTGTCCTTTGATAAATATTCCCAGCCTAGTACAGAATTATTTTAATTAGTACACTGCCAGACCAAACCCTGCATCTTTTTACAAATGAAGAGAGGGATGCCCAGAGAGAGTGCATGTCATTTATTACCCAAGGTCAAACTGTAAGCCAGGTACATCCCAGAATAGAAGCAATATCTTGTGATTCGAAGCGCTGGAAAATGCTACCTCCTGTAATTTGATTGTGCACAGCCTCACATGGCTCATTGCAGCATGTTTTCTTGTTACCCACTTTTTTTTTTCTTTTTTTTTTCTTTTTTTTTTTTTGAGGACGCTGTGCAAATATTTCCAGCATGAAGTGAAATCCATTCCTTACGTTGAAGCACAGCCGCTGCTGCCCGCATGGTTTTTTCCTCCTCTGAAGGAGTCAAATGGTGACCTATATATGAGAAATCGCTTGTCCTTGAAAAAAGCCTTTTGAGGGAATTTTATAATTTATTTCTTGGGTTTGTTTTTTGTTTAATCCAAGCAGGGGTGGAAGGAGACAGCTTTATTTCAGGAGACACCAGTTTAGCTCAGCTGCTGTGCCCCAATACTTCAATTTCTTCCTAAAGAGTCCTGGTGTCTTTAAGCTCCACATGTTCTTCATGAAGTTAATGGGCTGTCCTGAAGGATCCAGTCTGTTGGGTAGCACTGACCTCATGTGAAGAAGGCATTTGCATTCAGCTGGTTTTCAGATTTTTAGGCTAATACAGCATTTTTCCCTGATTAATTAATTGGGATTTTTTGCATGAGTAAGGATTACTTCAGCAGTCAAGGCTTAACAGGATTTGACTTTCATGATGCACTGTGCAATAGGAAAGATGTTTATTTTCATCCCTTCTTTAGTTTCCATTATATTGCAGTCAGTGTTTCCCAGACAGAGACAGGTAAAATATTGTTTTGGCAGAAACAGTGTGTCATTTGTATAAGGTGCATGTACTTTAGCTGTCCTTAACAGCTGTGTTTTTGCTGTTCAGGGGGAAAATTTTGTTTTATTCTCTCTTAAGTACATCCTTTTCTAATGCTTGTAGTGTTGGTTCATTGTGTGTCCTTGGGGAAATCTGTCAGTCCTGCTTTTAATTACCTTCACTCTCTCTCTGTTTGCTTGGGCAAACAGCAGTAAGGCACCATTAAAATGGTGGTCCTATTCCTCCGTTCAGATGATATTTTATCTTCTCCTCATTTTTTCTCTGTGGTGCTTCTGTCCCATTTCGTGGTTGATGGAGCATGGTGTGCCTCGGTCGCTGCACTGCCTTCTGGCAATGTAACTGTCAGATGACGGAGGAAAAGGTACACAAGTTCAAGTGGCTCCTTGTATTACCATCTGCTAAAGATGTTGCTGCCTTTTAGCACAGCTTGGGTTATCTTTTAATAACTGACTGTGTGGATGGGCTCGACTGACTTCCCCTGGCTCAGGGTTGCAGCAGCACAGGCAGCAGTGGTGCCCTGTAGGTGACAGGGCAGCATTTTGCACAGCCTGGTGCTGTGGTTCCATTGGAGACCGTGGTGTCAAAAGACTTTGGGGACCCCGGGAGAGACCCTTGCTGTATTTGCAGGGGTGACAAGGTGAACCAGCACACACAGTGGCAGCAATGTGGCCAAACCTGTTTCCTCAGGGGCTGAGGCACTGGGCAGTCTCTGGAGCCTGTAGAGGCTCTCTCGTGCCACAGTGGTTAAGCTTCCTGTCTCTGTGGCAAAGGGGCATCTCAGTTTCCTTTTCCAGCCCATGCCAGGTCCTGACTTGGTGTGTGTTTCCAGGGGTGTTTTCCTGTCAGAGTGTGCACAGTTCTGATATCCTGCCCAGAGAGTGCCATGGTCTTTCTAGCAGGACCTCGTTGAGGGTGAAGCCCTACTGAAAACCATTCTTACCCTGGCTGCCGTCCATCGCCAGAGCCTCTTCTGTCTTGGACCTCACGAGATTGCAAATCAAGCTGAAGGAGTCACCTGGTATGTGGAAAGCAGGAGTAGCACTGCTGTGGGATGTCTGGGGTCTGGGTGCCAGAGCAAGGGAAGTGTCAGGAGTTATTTTAAAAGGCCGTGGAATGGATGGATGGGCAGTGTGTGGAACGTGATGGGTCCAACCAGTGTGTATTTTGTAATATTCTGGGAGAGAAGATACAAATGAATGGAAACTGTTTTCTTTCAGCTCTTCAGACAATTCTAGATGATGTTATTGGTTCCTTAGAGCCTTCCCTGCAGATAGTCAGCAAGTGTTTAAAGACTATTGTAGAGTAGTTTGCTCCATTTTTTCTTTATTTTCAATCTCTTTGGAAAAAATTGTCAAGTGTGAGAGGAAGAATCTTCTAGAGTCCTGCCTAGAACATGTTCATTTGCAACTCTTTAGCGTGGAATGTAGATGTATTAATGTTGAACACAGTGTTTCTGAAAGAGATACAAATTAAAGATCTTTGAAGGGAGGTCTGCAAAATACCCACCAAACTGATGCTCCTCCAAGTGCTGTAGTGCAGAATCCCCGTGTCAGGCTTTTAATCTCACCTGCGCCTGGTAGGGGAGAGTTGGCCTTTGAGGTGAGTTTTCATTCCTCCACTGTGGCCAGTAAAGTCCTTTCTCTCTGTGGAAGAATTTGACAGTTTATGTGAAACGTTGTGGTGTTTTAAAGGTCAGATATCGTGGTGCTAACTGGGACTGTGCTGATTTCATTATTTCATTTCACACAGGCCACTACACAGCCAGGATGTCTTTTTTTTTTTTTTTTTTTTTTTTTTTTTGCCAGGGGATTAAAATGAGTTAACAGTAAAGATAAAATCTTTCGATTCTAGCCTGCCTCTTTTAAATGTAGACTCTCCTAGCCATGGTTTCCAAAATTACACACAGGGGAAAAAATTTGCATTAATTTGCTTGAATTGATGAATGTAAGCCAGGACTCAAAAACTGAGTTTTTCTAAAGTAAACAGTAAAACAAAGGGAATTATTTGCATCTGGATTTTTTTTAAAGGAATCTGAAATAATTTGGGTATACATTTCAGTATTTTCCTGTTTCTCTTCAGTAAGACAATGTGAATCATTTTTTTTTTAACAGCCTTCAGACTGGGAGACGGGGACATCTTGATAATGGCTGGATTCAGTTCAATGCAGTGGACCCTGAATATTCAGTTGTAGAGTCATAGAAAACTGGAGGTTGAAAAATGTTGAATTTCAAGTGCACTATTTATCAGTCAGCAAAAAAGCACTGTAATACCGACTGGATCCTGCTGGAATTGGAGGTTTGATTGACACAAGTTTAGTGACATAAGTTATGTATGCCGCTGCAGAAATAGGGATTTCAACCACTTATAGCTGAAGAGTGGTATTAAAAAGACAGTTCTGTACAAAAGCACTGCTGTATCTCTGTACCTCTTTGTGCTGTTGGAAGAACATTTGCCTATGCAGCAGCATCTTTCTGCTGAAAAAGCAGCCCAAGCAGTAATACTGATGTTATAATAAGGGATTTTAACAAAAAAAAAAAAAAAAGGAAATATATTTATGCAGAGGCATCTCTTTTATCCGGAATAGATCTCTACTTCCCTATCCTTCCCCTGACTCCTTTAAATTTCATATGCCAGCACTTAACTCTTAAACTTTGTCAGTTCAGTCACCTTCCTCCTTATCCCCACGGAGAGCTTTGAGGTCACCCTTTGGAGTTTGTGGGAAGCAGAGGTGTGGAAGGCAGTGTCCCTGCCCTCTGCAGGGCTGCCTCTGGCTGGAAGGCGAGAGCTGCAGAACAAAGCACAGGAGCTGAAATGAGGCCATGCTTATGGGAAGGTGCTGGGCAGTCACTTGGACCTGTGGAGTGTGTCTGGTGACTGAATTTCTGGAAGCATCTGGAGCCATCGGTGTTGGAAGCAGAGAAGCAGGGGATGTCTCCGGCAGAGAGGTGCAGGGCTGGGCTGAGGGCTGCTCTTTTTCACAGCTTCAGTTACTTGGGGTCACTTTGGTGACACAGGTTCCTTAAATCAATTGCCTTGGTTTTTCAGATTTTTGTGTGTTGTGTTTTATGAGTACACTGAAGAACTTTATTACAATACTGTGTTTCTACAGGTAGCAAATACTTGACGTTGATGTTTTACCCTCATGATTTTTTGGCCTGGTTCTTACACAGGACCAAAAGCCACAGTTAACTGTGTTAACTCACAGGTAGCACTGGATGACACAGCAGAAAGGAAGAGTGTGCATATCAAACACGCTTATGTGGTGGAGTGTGTGGAGGCAGAGACAGGCAGGCATGGGGGAAAAAGACATTTCACAGAGGCTGAACAGAGAGGCAAAGAAAGAGGCAATTTAAAAATTATTTAAAAAGCAAAAGAATTAGTTGCTGGCAGAAATAGAAAAATAGAAAGGTGCAGGCGGTAGCAGAACTCAAGGATGAAGGGAAAAAGGCAAGGAATAATGTAGTCCCCGGAGCAGGGGAGATTTAAAACTAAAATCAGGTTCTTTGACAGATCTGATTTCTATCTGGTAGAGATCTGATGGCCAATGTACTCAATTTAGAAGAAGGTAAAAGTTCAACAGAACAGTAAACACAGGGAGAAGAGGACAGGCAGAGGAGTAAGCTGCATTTTGTTGAGGAAAATTACTATTTTTGTCTGCTTGCTTTTTGTTTGTCACTCTTCCATCCCCATATTCTCTTTGCATACACTCACACATTTACAAAAATAACTGCCATCACATTCAGTGCTTACAAATCAGAGCACAGCCATATATGTTATATTCTATATTTTCTTTAAGGAATAACTGAGACAACTACTGATGTCTGGAAGCAAATACAGGCTTTTTCATGAGCATTGCTGTACTTCTGACACTGACATTTTCTTGTTACGTGCATATAATACTATAAATCAATGTGTAACTTAAAGAGTAATGCTGTTAGTAAATTTTACTTTGGTACCAGGCTAAAGAATCAGGAGTATGAAGGACTGAGCTGCTCCAGGGAGGAAGAAAAGAGCACTAGGCTAACCACAATTACTCTATAAAAGTATGACATCCTTAGCACTTTAGAGCACTGAAATGGAAGGATAAAAGTAAGCTGTAAGTTCCTCTGTAGCCACTTGATACACACTCTTAGAACATTAGATTTTTTACATAAAGATGTAGCACAGCTATGCACCACAACTGGCAGGGTGCAGATGTAAAGAAGATCCTCTTCTTTTGTCTCACCTCCATTAAATCAGTAGATCCCACTTTTCTCTGTTAATTCAGCTGAACAGTGTTAAAATCAGCCTACAGCCCCACTGGCAGGCTGTGTGAAGGTTGCAGAGCAGGTTTCCAGCCTTGCCTCTGAGCAGTATTGGAGCTCTGTCCAGAGGATCAGGGAGTCAGTCAAAATGGGCAAGTCCCATGGTCCTGCTGTCACCCAACTCCTCTGTTCTACCCCCTTTTTTTAAAAAAAACTGAGTTCAATATATGCAATCAGGTCACTATTTTTGATAAGATGATCTGTCAAAACATGTCTTTGTGTCTGTCATGGCAGGGAGTTCTTTGGCCATCGACAAGCATGATGAGGTTAAGCACTGAGTGATGTTGTGTAACCTTCTGTCCACTCCATTACAGCAGAGCTCAAGGAAAATATCCTGTCAAAACCAGTTATTTCTTATCTATGTTTTAGGCTTATTTTCAATTGATACTTAGTGAGCTGGAGTACCAAGACAAAATAATTAAAATAGCTGTTTCATTTTAGGCAAACATGATCAAAAAGTATTTTAATAGCAGTCCAAGCTGTGGCTGAGTCATTTGGTGTTTCTCAGCTCAGTATATTTTGATGTCTGAGAGAAGAACCATAAATCTATTTTTGCAGTAGATCAGTATTCCTGAATTCTTCATTTTAATGGCTTGATATCTTTTGTTGAAGAACAGTGGATCATGAGTGAGATGGAACGGATGTCTGATAGCACTGAATTATCTGGGAGGAAAATAAATGTGACAGATAAATACACCTTCTATCTGTCTGAGGCATTGAGCTATTTTGTGTGGCTAATCCTTTTCTTCACAGGATGCTTCCAGTCCCTCATTGGTACAATGTTGACATGGTTGAGGATTATAAATTGGGGATGTGCTGGTCATGTTTAGATTTCAGCATCAAGGAAATGAAGGCTGCTCTTAAAAGTGTGTGGGCCTGGGTCTAGATGCAGCACAGGACAAATTAGCTCTGTGCTGGTGGGTCAGTGCAGAATTGGAAGATGGTAATTATTGCTTATTCCATACTGGTGGCATTCTGCAGTTTGTCTGCTCACTCCTGACAACCAAATAATATCCCTGCCACAATCAGAGAGCTGACAGGGGCCTTGAGAGGTAATTTAGGCTGCCATCTAGCCTGCAGGAAGGTGTACCTGTGCCTGTCATTCCTGGCAGCCCCTCCCTGACCTGCTCTTCAAACCCCAGTCAGTGCCGAGGGATCCACAGTCTGCCCTGGATGTCTGACACACTGCTTTGTTAGAAAGTCCAGCCTAATGACTAATCTGGATCTTGCTATAATTTAAGCCTGATTTTCCTTGTCTTCTCCATTGAGAAATAGCAAGAAACTTGTTCCTCTCTGCAGAAGCTCTTTATGTTATCATTTCAAGACTGTTACAGGTTTTACCCCCTTTGTTTTTTCTTCTTCTCTAAACAATCCTAATCCTTCCAATTCCCCCATGTGTGTCATGTTTCCTACATCTCTGGTCATTCCCACTGCACTCTGCCAGTCTCCCTCCAACCTTTCCTGAGGAGTGCCAGAAGTTGGACACATGATTGTGGCTAAAACCTTTCTAGTTTAGCAAAGAGATAAGTCTGTTTCTTCCAGGTCATTTTTGCATATACACAGCTGAGTAAGGTGTTTGCATCTCACACCGGCGAGACACTGACTCACCTCCAGCTCATGACCTGTTATTATCCAGCAGCCTTTTAATGGGCTGCAGCTCCTGGACAGGTATTCTTTAGGCAAAGTCTCTGAGCAAGTGAAGTGTTCAGGGTCATGTGGAGACAGGGCATCATTGAACACTGTGCTGTGATATGCAAGATGAAAAGCTTCTTCAACTGAAGGAGCTTTGTGTCATTAATGCCAACTAGAGAATCTCTTTTCCTTTGTTCTCTGAATGAAACTGGGAATATGTTATTCTGCATTGTAACTTGAGGTGTGCCATTACATATCCAGGGGACATCTGTGAACTGATAAGAGTTCTTTTGTGGAAGTACACTTGGAACAATATATTTGAGAGGGCTGTATTAAGTCAATTATTTTGTCCGCATTAGAAATCAAGGAGTAGGTGAAATCTGAAGTGTCTGGAGGTTAAATTAGTCTGTTCTTGTGATTTACTTTAGTTGCTAATGTAAAGATAAAGCTCAGTGTTGTCTCTTCTTTCTGCCATCTGTGAAATGGCTAATGCTATAGTTGCTTTAGTTTTCTAAGACTAAGCCAGTGATTAAGTAGTCAGAATTCCAGTTATAATAGCAATGGACTGCAAAATACACATTCCACATGGAGCTGTTTAAATTTGATCAGAGCTAAGTTGGTCAAATATGAACTCGGTGAAAATTCTTAGCAGTAGAACAGAAAAAGAAACTTGTTCAGGCTCTTTAAATAAATATTGATTTGTTTGTTTTTGGTCTTGCAGAGCTGAATCAATCATGAGCTTTCTTATGTCAGGCTGCTATTTTCATCCATACATGTTCTTTATTATGCCATCAAAAATGCCTGGAAATAAGGCTCATTTAACTGCTACACCTCCAGAAGACAAAATGTAGATGAAGTTGTAGTGTGAATACACTTGTACTTTGATTTTATTCTCTAAGCACTGTGGGACTGCTAGCTTATTTTGGTAAAACAAATATTTAAAAAAAAACCCACACAGGTAAGCTGAGTCAAACTTGGACTTGAGTCTAAGGATCCCTAAATGAATAAAATCCACACCATCTACTGAAGAGTGGATGAGCATACTCACATTTGGATTTGGCTCAGTTGTAGAGCTGAAGCATGGCCACAGCTGGAAGGCACCTCTGGAGATGCTCTGGTCCAGCCCCCTGCTCAGAGCAGGGTCCACAGGAGCAGATTGCCCAGGGCTGTGCCCACTTGGTTTTGAGTATCTCTGCTCCGTGCCTTTCCTAGGTAACCTGTGCTTGGCCACCCTTACAGTAAAAAGGCTTTATTTTTATATTTAAGCAGATTTGCTGTCAGTGGGCACTGCTAGGAGGATCCTGGATCTGTCTCCTCTGCTCTCCCCTGTCAGGTGTTTATACATATCGATGAAATCTCCACAGAGCCTTCTCATCTCCAGGCTCAGCAATCCCTGAGTTAGTACATAGAAAACACACTGTCATTCCTGCTCCATTTGCCTCTTTTCCCCAAAAGCAGGCTCACAATGCCGTTCTACCTCTTCTCACTTCCTCTAGCACCTTGAATGGGTGAAGGAATGCAGTTTTTTTCTCTTGCAGTTGCAAGCAGGGAAATCCAGAAAGGTAAAAAGGACCAACTCAGCACCATGGTCTTCTTGTCAGTCTTGCTGTATCAAGAAAGGGCAGAATATTCTCTTAGTAGCTAAATATTAAGGTTTGACAAAATCGTTCCTGGTTCTGGCAGGTAATTGGGAAGGCTGTGGATCTGAAAAGTTTTGGTATAAAGATTTCTTTTTCCTCTGCTGCTCGAAGGCTTCTCAAGGGCCTCACAGCCCTGCAGCTCTGAGTGTCTGTTAGTGAAAATGCCTGGATGATTGTAGGAGGTAGACCAGCCCCCACCATTAAAAGAAGACAAAAAATATCCTAAAAGTGCCTATGCCCCTGCACTGCAGGGGCATTAACTCCTGACTGTGTTAATCAAACACCTCAGGCTGCTGTTTGGCAGTGGAGTAGGAGAGTTTCCTGTCGTGTGTGATGTGTGAGCAGCCAAGGACGCATCAGGGGAAAAAAGACAAAACCTTTTTCTGAAAGCTGTATTACAGGCCAGGGTATGATAAAACATTCTTCCCAGTGTCTGCAGATGGCCAGGACACCTCTCAAGCATGGGGGCTATGAGGGAGGTTCTTTTCTGTCATTATTTTTGAGGAATCTTTCAGATTCTGCGTGACAGACATCAGACGACTTCAGTGTCCTTCTGGGACCTTGAAATGAAGCTGTTTTATTCCAAGGGCATCAGGATATTAAGCACACAAAATAGGGTATGAAAGGCATCTGGTAAAGAGTTTTAAATATACGTATTTTGACTTAACAAGCTTTCCTTGGAAAACACACTTTGTGATCTGTAGGTTCAGAAACAGTAGCTGTGTAGGGCCCTCCTGTCTCATTTCACTCAGTTCCTCCTGTGGGGCTGCAGAGAACAATCATGTTAAATGACAAATCCAGCAAAAGAGAAGATGGCACTGAGGGTTCCCAGGGCACCGTGTGTCATTATAACATGAGGTACTAGTAATTCCTGTTAGTTAATTACATGCAAGCTAATGGCCAAGTGCTGTGAATATTTCCTTATTGGCAGTGGTGTGATTTGTCTCATGGCTCTTATTCTTCCTCCTTGCTGCGTGAGGTTTAAAATCTTAGAGTAATCTGAACTGTGCCTTCTGACACAGCAGTCTCTCTTTCCCAAAGTCGTCTTGGTTTACTGAGAACTGAGAAAAAGTAGTACAAAGGGAAGACTGATAAAATTTTCCTAATTCTATTGTAGTACCAAATGGCAATCTTTCAGCTAGGAGGGAAGTACTGATAGTAATCCCATTACTTACCAAGTAAGCTACGTTTTAAAGAGCACAGTATTCCACACTTCCTCAGATAAATCCCATGACTCTTACTCTGCCCTTGAAATGTGGCAGTGTTGAATTATAAGTAACTGTCTGTATTTGAAATACGGCTTGGAGTTGTGGGCATATTTCCAGGCAACGCTAATGGCCCTGTATGCCACTGGAAACTCTTTTGTTACTGTCTCTTGCTTCAGAGCTATCTTGTCGATGTGCCCTGGAGTATCTGGAGCCACACACAGGATTTTTACTACATCAGGCTGCTACCACAGTCTAAGGATAGAGTAAAATTCAGATGACTCAGAGGACTGGATCACCTTCATCTGGTTTTCCTGCATTATGTTGTCAGCATTCTTCCTGTAGCTCAAGTTGATATTTCTATTCAGTGGCTTATTGGCATGGCACAAATTGCAGATCATCACACAAAGTACAAGTGGCATGATGCCAGCATGGAGTTCTCCAGAATTCCCCCTGCTTGAAGGCAGTGCTGGTGCTACTTTAAAGTGACTGATTTATGTCTTAGTTAGCCTGTGAATGATGCTGTTGTGTCGTTTACCTCATTTAATTAATTTCACAGGTAGTCACACTCTTCCTCAGCAGCAAATATTTAGATATACTTCCAGGTGCCACATGCCTCATAAAGATCTGCATAGTAGAACTGTGCATATAAAGCAGCAAGACATAGAATAAAGAATTCTTTTGAGAAAAGTGAGATCACTTGTTGTAAACAACAGAATCATAAAATTAGTGGCTGATGAAAGTAGCGAATACCTTGTTTACATTTGAATAGATCTTTTGATGCAATGTCAAAGATAATATTTGAAAACTTAATTCATGCTGGCTTGGATGGGGACATTGTGGATTTGGAATTGGCTGAAAGACCACAAGCAAAGCTAATAAGGGACTGGTGTAGCAACCAGCCTTATTTATTATCTTCATTAATGATCCAGAAGAACCAGATAGCTGGATAAGAATTGCTTTGGCATTTAAACTGAAGCAAGTGCCAGACATTATGCACAGGCAGAGGGAGAGTATGGAAGCAGCTCAAGGGACTAAAAAATGAGCTAAAACAAGGTTTGTTTTTATTTTTTAGTGCAAGCACATACATCTGTGAAGAAATATCTGTAATATTTATCCTATATGCTGGGAAGAAACTGAGATTCAAGTAAGCTGGACATGACAGGGCCTGAGTACATCAGAGTTCAATGCTTACTTTAATGTAAATTCTCCTTACATTCCTTTGCATTTATTCTCCATGGAACGAACAGATAATGTCAATGAGAAGCCATAACCAGTTCTCATTATCCCAACATGGCATCCACGAGGTCAATTCCATTTTGGACTCCCTGCACAGCTGTACCATCCAACACAGATATTATGTATTCCCTCTCTGTGATTCCTCAGACCTTTCTGTTGCCTAAAACTCACCTGAGATGCCAAGACATCAAAACTTTTGCAGTCAAAACTTTCCTGGGCTGCTGAATAAGGTTGGATATGCTTAAATGTCCAAAGCACCTGATTTATGTCTTGGAAATCTTTCTGGGCATCTTTTGATAGATGCCAATCCTGGGATTGCTGTGTTGAGGGTCGCATAAGCCATGCTAAAATTCATAAGCCAACAGCTAAATAACTCACCATCTGTGGAGTGCTGGCACAGATTTATAGTGCTGTTTTTTCTCCATGGTATTTATGCAACTCCTTCCAGTCTTCCCACAGGTAGTGCCAGTTTGCACTCCATCTCACCTGCCATAACTCATCTCTACATCCTCCAGAGGAGGCTGTAAAGCTGCAGCTGGGGAGCACATCCCACCTAGCTCATCCCTCCCAGTCTCCTGGAAGTGCTCTTCCCATAGAGCCCCAAGGGTCTGACCTGCTGCAGCGTAAAAGCAAATTTGGCATCGCCTCTTTTCCCAGTAGCAAGGGCAGAATGTTTTCACCTCTTGTCACCCTTACAGATTTTGAGACCAAATGGGCTCTGAAGAAATTACAGTGCAAGTAGGGGTCTTCCTTTTTATGTGCAATAACCTTGAGATTTCATCACAGACCTGGTAATTCAAATTCACCTCCCTTCTTTTTCTGACACAGTGCAGTGATTTAAGCTGAGGCCTCTAAGCAGAGTGTGCTGATGCCCGGAGCATCTTATTGCACCTCTGATTGAAATTACTCCCATTTGAACATTCTTTGGAGCAGAGCCTGGAGGGAAGTGCCCCAAACTCTGTCACCTGAAGTGACAGCATGAGAAGAAACTGTTGCAGCATGGCAGGCACTGTAACTGCACAGCAGGTTTAAATAACAGTTTTCAAACTGCTTCACACACAGCACAGCATGGACAGTTGGATGCTTCCACTTGATTGCAGTGAGGAGCACTATAGTGTACAAACAAACCTTTCTCCTTCAAGATTTGTTTCCAGTGCTCCATCTGGTTTAATGTCTTGTACCAGTGCTAGATGACTCAGCTACACAAATGTCTGTGGAAAGTGATTCTGAAATGTGTTGTCTGTAACATGCCTAACCTGCTTTTATTAAGGACTGGCTTTATGCTCTGAAACACAAGGGTTTATTTTTCTTCCAGAATTGATGGGCCAAGTTATGGGAGTTGATTCTGTGACTTGGCCTTGCAATATCTGGCAGTGTTGCGACCCATCCCTGAAGGCAAGAGTAACCCAGGTTCTTGTTAATGGATCCCTTGGGGCAGATTAGAATGAAACAACACTGAATGATTGGTGTTTGTAAATATATATATACATAGGGTTTATTTTGAAACAGTTTGGTTGCAAAGGAGAGCAGGTACGTGGCCATAAGATAATAATTTTGGTTATTATGTATAGTAATATAGCAATATAAAAGCATAAAAATAACACTTAAGTAAATGTATGAGGGAAAAGGAAAAAGCATAAGAGTGGAAAGATATCCTACCAGTAGATCCTGCAATGAGATTTGATGGCTGCAATTTTGATGTTTGTTGGTCGAAGTGATGGTCGAAGTCTTGATGCATCAGGGGTGGGGGAATCCCCCAAAACACCAAGTTCAATGGTTTAATGTATGCTTAGGCTCGGTGAGAGTGCCCAGGTACCTTCCCTGGTGGGAGAGCTTTCAGTCCTTTGGTGGAAAGCCTCAGAAATGAGCCTGGGGGTGCTTTGGGGGTCTTTGCTGGGTTGTGACCCTGTCTTGCCTCTCACATCAACCTACTTATGCCCCATCAGAGGGGATGAACACCCTCAGGACTTTTCCCCGGGGTAGCAGAAGGAGCTTTACAATGGAGGGAGGACAGCTGGCATGACCAAAAGCACCATCCCACCTTGCAGGATCTGCCTCTTACCTGGCTCAAAGCCTGGCTGGTGGTGGGTGCTCACACCCTCAGTCTTATGGGGACCAGAGGCTGCATCACCACACACCCAAAAACTCACTCCCTGCCCCTCGGGGGTGCAAGCCCGACCCCAGCAAAGCACAAATGGGAAATCGTTTCAGCCATTAACCGTTAACATTCCAGTCTCTCACAGTCAGGAATAAATGTTCTTACATAGTAATATTGGATGTGCTGGAAGGTGATAAATTATTTATTTACACAACATGGGCTCTGAAGAATTCCAGTTTAATTCAGTTGGAGCAGTGGAGCACTTCCGGAAGCTAAACCAAAGATCATTCTAAAAATTCTTAATTATAGAAAAGTTCAGTTGGTTTGTTAGAATTGCACAATGTGAGTGGACTCAGATAAATTTTGCAGAAATAATTTCCCTAGCTTACTTGAGTCTTGGGGGAGCAGAAAGATACTTTGCCTTTAAACTTGCCGCTTTTCATAAACTATCATTTTGTTCGTACATTGCAAGATAAAACAATTTTTTGTGTTGTTTAACACGTTATCTCCTTTAACACATTTATCTCCTGTCCAGAAAACAGATGTTAGCTTCACTTAGAAGAATTTCTTAATTACCTCTAAAGTACTTGTTTCTGCTTGACTTCTTGTTTTGTTTGTTTGGCTTATTTCGATAATGGGAGAACAGACCCAGAGAATTATCCGAAGAAAGAACAAAACAATCACTGCTCAAGTAGCTGTTAAATAATCATTTCAGTCTTACTCCGATGCATCCTGGCACTTTCTGTTTGGTTTCTGCAGTGCTGCAGTACCCTGAGCAGAGATTGTAGACCTGTTCACAGCACTGAACAAATTGTCACACACATATTATATCCTTCTCCTCCGTGAGTGTCAGATTTTGGGGAGGTCAGGGGCTCTTCTGAGGTGCTGAGCTGTACCTGTATTGTACAGCCGCTGTCGGGCCAGTCCATGCATCTCCAGGTAGCATGTCATGATGGAAGCCCAAGCTTTTATTCGTTCTAAATGTGGGAAAAGAACCCCCATTGCATTGAAGGCATTGTAGTTGGGAGCCTCCGATGCTGGCAGCAAGTGTGTTCTCTTTCTGAACCTTAATTTGAAACGAAGGAATGAGCAGCAGTTAATTTCTGCAAATTTTAACAGTAACAAGCTGTACAGTCTTTTATGGATAGTTTTCCAAGTGCTACTTTCTGCAGCCTCTCCTCCTCCTCCTCCTCCACCATCAATTTTTTTGGTTCCAACACTTATGCCATGAGGCTTTGAGGAGATGTATCTGTTTTCTTATTTAGTTTGGTAAGCCTGTGGATGACGCATGTTCACTTGTACAGAAGAGGGAGGTCTGAACGCTGACAAAACAAGCCTGCAGGCACTGGAAGTAGACTGGGAATTCTGGCAGAGGAAGATGAAAAGACTGGATGATGGTGACAGATAAGGAATGCAGTATTTTTAACATAAAGAGGAAAAAAATATAAGGCTGCCTAATAATGTATAGAATGAAATGCCTGTTTTTTGAGTTTCAAATGTCTCTGAGTTTCAAATGTCCCTGGCATATTTTGTGAGTTGCAGCCATGTAAACAATGCTCAACAAAACACCGAAAAAAAGAAGAAAGAAAGAAGTTATGACACCCAGCAATACACTTCATATGTAAAATTAAATGGATGTACCACTGCTTACATTGTAATATTTGATTAGTTGAAAAGTGGTAAAATGTTTTTGACAGGTGTAGTCCAGGCCAAATCCTGTAGTCCTGACAGAAAAAAAAAAAAAAAACAACAAAAAAAAAAAAAACACAAAAAAACCCACAAAAAAACCCCCCCCAAAAAAAAAAAAAAAAAAAAAAAAAAAAAAAAAAAAAAAAGAAGAAAAAGATTCCCCATGGAAAACTGTAAATGTCTGACAGTCTCAGCTGCATCTGTGAACCATGACCTATGGTATTAGTTTGAAAGGCAAGTGAATTCCTGTTAAACTGACTATCAAGCAAGATGAGAGGTAATTTGATCCAATACAATTTGCTGGTGTGTATATAAACTGCAATCCTTTATTTTAGTTTTTTCAAACTTCTTAGTTTTATTTTAATTCTTAGAACAATATAGCAAAGATCTACAGCATGAGTGCAAAGTCTTTTCTCCACAGAAAATACAGACCATTATTTGGAAATCTGACTTGAGGGGAGTGGTGCCTCATATCTCAACTGTAACTTTTAGTCTCTTTAATTAAGATGCAGAAGATGTTGTGTTGCCTGGCTCATCACAGGAGACAGTCTTCTTGAGAATATTTTTGACAGTTCTTTGAGAGTCTGAGGGAGAACTACTGCTTATAAATGCAGGTTTTTCTTCAATAGGCATAAAGTATGCACAGCCTTGGAAAAAGTGATTAAAAAACCCAAGTATTTTTTGTTGTCTCCAAGTCATGCACTCCACATTGGTTTAGAGCAATGAATGACAGTGCATGTGCTACTCAGTTCCCTCCAAACTGACTGGAATGAGAGTAGGATCAATGTTTTAAGAGTTGGATGTTTGCTCAGCCTCTGCAAGTGAGGTCAACACTTTATTTTGTCAAGCAATTCATGTTCCTGAAGTCTCAGTCTTTAAGGGCTAACTTGGACAGAATTATCAGTCCCAACAGACCATGAACCAGCCCTATGGTGTTACTAGCAAGACAAAGAAACCCTAACAAACTTGTAAAATTTTCAGCATTTCTTACATGATACTTGCCAGGAGTAACAGTCTCCTCAGTCAAGAGCCATTCAGGTCAATGAGGACTTTGATATTAAAAGCCATAAGAATGATCTAATAGTTGAAGTGACTTAGACAAATTGAAAAAATAAAGTGCTGCATGAGGCTGAGAAGGCTCTTTTCCATTACTGTGAGTGATTAAGATATGGTGTTACTTAAGATGAATTGAATGATGAGCATCCTTAGAGATATTCTCAAGGAACCAGCAATCAATCATTCTCTGACCTCATCCTGTACTTTTAATTTGTTGTATTACATAGTTGCCTTCTCTATTACATAGTTGCCTTCTCTATTACATAGTTTAAGTATAATATCTTAGTTTTATTTGGGGTTTGTTTTGTTTTTTGTTTTTTGGTGTTTTTTTTGAGATCTCACATCTCTTACCAATGAAGTAAAAGAATGAAGAAAGAGAAGTGTCCAGTTCTTTCTGGAGACCTTCAAGTCATCTTCAAATATGGCTCATCAACTTTGGTCTCTAGATACAGTTGTAATTTTCATTTGTAGAACTCTAAGCCTAGGTCAGTTTCCCTTTGACTAATGTTACCCTTTACCGACTGACTGGAAATTGAGTTCTGTCCATCTCCTGCTGACCTGCAGATGTGTACAAACACTAATAAATTCCTTCTTCGAAGAAGCAACCTGCTTAAGTTCATTGTAGCAAATGGTGGTGCCCAACTGAACTGGACTTGGATAATTTTTAAATTCAGACTAAAGCCATGGGTTAATGCAGTGTTAGGGGAGGGTCTCTTATTCCCAGTTAAAAAGATTTTGTCTCTTGCAAGGGCTGTTTCATGAATCCTGTTTCCTGCTGCTCTGGAGCTGAAAGAATGGATAGTACTCCTTATGCCTCTGCATAGATTGCCTTCATGAACCAGCCCAAGCACCAGCACAGCTTTGCTACCCCAAGAAATGTCTGCGGAACAGCTGAAGGCATGGAATCACTTCCAGAGAACCAGCAGACCCGCTGTTCAGGGGAAGGAAGCTGATCCAATATACACAGGCAGAGCAGATGTTCCTTGCTTGGTAGTGTTACAAATGGGATGGGATCCTGGGGCAGCACAGCTACAACACACTGGGCTGCCTGTTCCCCCAACAAGAGTGCGAGGGGCCCAGCTTGGAAGGTGTTTGTCATCATAATGCAGCACTGTCAGGGACACCTGTCTGGAGTGCAGGAGGATAAATCTCCCATCAGGAATTGACAACTCTGTGCTGTGCTTTTGGCATGAGCTAATTACAGAGCTCATGCACTGATTTGCTTTTTGACTGAGACTAAAAAGAGTCAAAGGATTTCCCACTGATGAAGTTTATACATGAATAATCTTCTTCCTACCTGTGAGGGGAGAATGGGAAGGAAAGCAGTATGCAGCAGTTATCTTCTGTTTATTTGTAGCTCTCATAAATTGCTTCTGTGTCTGGTGAAGGAGTGGTTGATACACAGGAGCTCCAAACAAGGAGCTGGATTGCAGAAAATTGTGATCTCTGATACATCCATTTTTGCCAGTTCCCAGGGTCTGTGTGTCCATAATTGCTCAGCCATGTGTTATGTGGCTAGTCAATAATGACAATGAAAAAGGAAAAAAAAAAAGAATTTTACATGCCTGTTGAAAAACATTGGGGTAGAATTCTGCAATGTAAGAAAAAGCCTCTCCAAGCAGTGCTGGGTTTGTTTCTCACTTAATTTGCAAATCTTTTTAATGTTTTTAAACACGCTTTTCAATTCACGCTCTTGAATTTGGGTGCAATTCTAGGGAGAGATGCTTGAAATTAAATTGTTGGCTCTCTGTGCTCTGTGGTAACTCTAACCCTCGACTAGGCAGCAGAGAACATGCAGCTGGGGTGCAGACAGCTGCAGTTCAAAAGCCTCAGCACAGGAGTGCATCCCGGGATACCTCACTTGTCCTCCCGAGAAATGCCCTGCTGGACTTGCTGCTGACCAGGACCTCAGCTCTCAGTGGGCAGACTGATGCCTCCTCAATCATGGTGATTATCTGAACTGCTCTGATCTGGGATCTCTGATCCTCCCTGCTTCATTTCTCCTGCAGCAGAGAGCAGGGGGGTGGCGCTTCCCTACTTTCTTCAAGTCATGATAGTGATGGAGACCTGTTTTTTCCTTCCCAAGACCTGGGAGAGCCACTATATTACAGCGGGATAGGTGTATCCAGCCAGGTGGTGCAGCAGAGTAAGAGGTGTTGGGAGCCTGAGTGTAACTAGGAGGAACTCAGGTTTCCCTCTCTTTTCATTGGCCCAGGACAGAGGGAGCTTGAAGAAAGGTACAGCAGCAACGAGATACTCAGGTCTTCTTGTGCTTCCTCCCCCTCCACACACACCCTCTCCTTTCCCATTGTCTCTGCTGGGCATTGTGATTTGTCCTAAGGTGAGAACACCTAGGGAGAAATGTCTTAAGAAAAGAATACCATGCAGGAGGAACTGTGTGATTGCTTGCATAATCACAGAATCCCAGAAACAGTTTGGAAAAGACCTCTGGGATCATCAAATCCAACCTGTGACTGAACACCACCATGTCAGCCAGACCGTGGCACTGTAGTGTGTGATCCAGTCTTCCCTTAAACACCTCCAGGGACAGTGACTCCCTGGGCAGTCCATTCCAATGCCTTATCATCCTTTCTGTGAAGAAATTCTTCCTGATGTCCAAACTAAACCTCCTCTGGCACAGCTTCAGACACTGTCCTCTTGTCCTGTCACTGGTTACCTGGGAGAAGAGGCCAAAGCCCACCTGCCTACACCCTCCTGCCAGGGAGCTGAATGCATTCCAGGGTTGGGGGATGCTATGATTATTGCCACTGACTTTGGTACACAGCCTGCAAAAAGGGTGTGAAATACTACTGGATATTGGGCCAATTGGGCACTCCTCCAATTCTTACCTGGTGTTCTTACCTCAGGACAAATCAAAATGCCCATCAGTGACAATCACAAGGGAGAGAAGTGTCTGTGGACAATGCACACGAAGACCCTGAATGTTGTCACCCACCACACAGGGCCAATTGTTTTTTCTTCGAAACTCAATTTTTAAGTGGACACATAAGGGATTGAGATGCTCATTGCATTTGACCAACTGTGTAGCTGCAGCAGCTGCTCTGAGCCAGCCAGCTGTCTACAAGTGACAGTTGTGCTCCATCCTTTTCTGCAACACTTCATGTTCCCCTTCTGAAGGATAGGTTTGACAGCCGAATTTGATGGGTTTAGTGCTACACAGGTAGGACTGTGTGGAAGTTTTGTGGCAGGTAGGACCTGTAAAAGTTTTGTACTCTGTTAATATAACAAAACTTCTGTATTGTCTCATTTACCAGTAATCAGATTCATCAGGAATAAAGGCAGCCGTCAGTTGCTGATTGGAGTGACCCACAAAACAGGACAGGACTTGGCTTTTCTGTTTCTGTGGTGCTGAGGCAAAGAGCAAGCCTCAAACCCCCTCAAATTTACATGTTGAAAACAAGCAATGCTAATGGAATCTATAGGGCAGTCTGACTTACTCAGGATTGCAGTCAAGTATCATTTTCCAGTGAACTGGCAGAATCATATTAGTAAATGTTCTGAGTGTGACCACACTGTCACATAGTTATGTTAGTATGAGAAATTCAGGGAAGTACACTCTCAAGACAATACATGGTGCTATTAGAGCATCAAACAGACTGCATTAGGGACAGTACTTCTGGAACTAACCTAATTTATTGACCAAAGTCTTCAGGAGATTTAAAACCATGTATTTTTTACCTTTAAAAGAAGGATGTACTTGACAGTGCTCCTGAGGGAAGCAGACTCATGAGCTTCTGTGCCTGTGTACTTGGAGCTGGGTTTCTTACTGTGCCACAGGAGAGGTACATCAATCAAACTGGAACAACACTAAGGGGAGGCAGACTCTGGTATTGTACCTGCTTCTCTTCCATGGCCTCAGGTGTTACCATCATCTGAAAGGCAAAAACCTGGCTGTGACATTGCATGGAAAGGTTCCTGAATGATGCCAGTGCCTGCCTTTGGCAGGAAAAGACCAAGCTGAAGGAATGAGCATAAATATCATGTGCTGCAGTAAATATCATGGAATTACCAAGCTGACTCCAGTGTCTGCTGTCCTGCTGAACACAAATATGTGTATCTTTTTTTGCAGGATTTTGGGTTATTATAACTAATTCACAAGCTCCCTCTGCTGGCCTACCAGCATAGGAGGGCAATGGCAAAGCTCCTATGTTATGTTACCATTTTTTTTTTTAGACTGACACATTTTCTTCAGCTTATTTTGACACTTTGTACAGCATCAGAAGAATTGTACGATCAAATTCATGTAAATGGCTTTTTAGAAGTGTAACAGAGAGAGATTTGATGTGTTAGGTGCATAATTAAATGTTTTTTATGTGCATAGAAGGTTTTTTCCACAATAATGTAACTGTAGCTGTTACCTCCTGAAAATGCTCATGCATCTATCAAAAGATAATGATACTTGGCTTCAGTAATGCCTCCTGTCACAGGAAAGAGCTCTAAGGAAATAAATACAAACCTGTTAAAAGAATTAAAAGCTTATAGTCATCAAATGCACTCCATACAGTATGCAGTTTGATGTAGCAGTGGTTTTCAAAATGAGCCAAGGGGTTTGTACAAGCATTCAGAGGGATGAAAAAGTGCTGAAAACGTTACTCTAATCAGAAGAGCTCATCCTGCTGCTTTCTGCCTAATCCTCAAGGTCAAGTTTTCTGTCTGCAATTTTCAAAATACATACATGGGGCTTAGCACTGTCACAACCAATAATTGCAAAATCTCTTTTAGTAGATTAAAAGGAGTTGTGAAATTATTGACTTCCAACTAAACAATCTCAGGGTGAGAGATTGCCAACAAAAAACAGAATGATGCTCTGTGATTGCTGTAGACATAGCACTTCCTGGCTGGCTTTTAACAGGAATTTACTGAATTAAGGACCTGTCTTAAATAATTCACAAAATTGTGGAGTGCCTTTATGGGAAAAGGCATATTGTCTGCTGTGGCACCAGAGAAAAATGGAGAGACTTTATGAACAATCACAGTGGCTTTTTTACTGCAAGTCAGGTGCCTAGACACAGACAGTGGTACAAATAGATGGTGTTATGGTGCTGCCTGTGTGTTGTGCTTAAAGTAACAGTTCCCATATACTAGGATGTAGCTGTCACCAGCCTGAGTGGAGCAGTTACTTGGCAGCACTCAGCATCACTGAACAATGATGTAGAATAGAAAATAAAGAACTCCAGCAACCAATTGATACAGAAAGTGCAGGGAGAATGTGGAATGCACGTATTCCAAACTGCAATCTAGCGAGGAGACTAAAGTGCTCATTTCTAACATCAGCTGAGACAAAATCGCCTCTTTTGACTAAAGTGGGCGGGCCACCTCTACTGAAGCTGGAAAAGGAACCTGTATGATGTGTGTGTTTGATAAATAGCTGAAAGCTTGAGAGGGGCTTTTTACACGGGCACACAGTGACAGGACAAGGGGGAATGGCTTTAAACTGAAAGAAGGCAAGTTTGGTCTAAATATTAGGAAAAAAATTCTTTGCTGTGAGGGTAGTGAGACACTGGAACAAGTTGTTGTGGAGAAGCTGTTCAAAGCCAGGTTGGATGGGGCTTTGAGCAGCCTGGTCTGTGAGAAGGTAGGAGACTTGGAACTAAATGGTCTTTAAGGTGCCTTCCAACCCAAAGCATTCTGTAATTCTATGGTAGAACAGGTTGTGATGTCTTTAAGAATACAAAAAGGAATTAGGTGAAATTTTAAAGCACTAGCAATATATCTCTTCGTGTCATTAGTCTTCAAGTACTGACATGATAAAGAGTAATTTTACCTATGCTCATATTCTCAAAATGTGTATCTTAGCTCAAGCATGAAATTTTTTTCTAGGTAGCATATTCTCATATTGGCTTTATTCTGCATCAAAGCATCTGATGGTTCCAGGGTATGATATCAATACACCATTTATCGTTTCAAAGCCGTGAGGATGATCAGTCTGTTTCTTTTCTGTCCCTAATTAAACATTACTTCAGTAATCCCCAGGGGCAAGGAGGCATTTTGACTACTCTGAAATGAAAATGAAGTTTGTAGGACCACAGTTGGACAGTCTGTGGTTATGGTTAATGTATTTTATGACTGTTGTTTTGGTCATAAGATTTAGCTGTTTTATTAAAGATACTGTGAGAGACCATACCACAGATTTTTTTTTTTTTTCTTTTTGGTAAACTGACAGAAATCTAAGGAGGTTTTAACACAAAATTGGTAGAAGTAAAATATGTCAAACCAGTGGAGATCTTAAATGTGATTGTTGATTTTTCAGCCTTTGGCAGGCCACTAATAGTGATGGTAAATGAGAGTTTCTCTTCCAATCAGCCGTTTCCCAGAATAAGGAGCAAATGCAAATCCTTCATATTTAAGTGTTTTGGGAAACGGGCAGCAACCCTACAATGACTGTGGATTGAGTGACTTGGTAAGAGGTATTTGTATTTGTAGTTGACTTAATGATTTATTTATTTAGCTATTAGTTAGGACACATCTACCTGGTGTAAGCCCACAGATCAGTCAGAGAAGCCAGAAATAAGGTTGTTTTCAAGAGACACAGGTCATTTTCTTTCCCATTTTCTTTGGTCATGAGGAAGTGGGTAAGGTGGGTTGATTTCCATCATTCATTCATGCTTTTAAATACCATTTTTCATCTGTCTTTGCATGTGAGCTGCTTTTGCATTCTGAAAAAGAGGTGACATTTGTTAGCATATTTCATTATGCCAGCCAAAAGGGTATACTATGTATAGACTTAGGTATTCATTGTGCTCAAGTGTTTTGACTTCTTACAAATACTTTGTACTAAAAAACACTGAACAGTGCATTCTTATCTAGCTGATACTTCTTTATGTGGAAGGCTGGATTTGGTTAGAAGTTCATACCCATTTAAAATACACAATCAGCATTCTAAAACAGTCATTAGTTCTGTTTAAAAATTAAATGTGCTGAACATAAAAATAAGCCTAGCAAAACATGGTTTGTATTGAAAGCTAGTTGATACTATTAAGTGAAGGAATCATTACATATAGAAAATGAACTGATTAAGATTTTTCTAACCCACATGCCTTTGCCTTTCAGAATTACAGTTACTAGAACTTATCCTTCACATTTATTTTTAAAGGGTGAGCTTATTAATGCTTTTAAGGTATGGAATTAGGAATAGGTCCCGAATTTCTAGACAGTAAAATGAGAACTCTGGAGAGAATTCAGTGTTTCTCACCATGTCTTTTTGCTCTCACTTGTTTAAGATTCAAACCATCTTTTTAAATTCTGTGAAGCTAAAACAATTAATTTAAAAATGACTGAAAATGATTGAAGTCTCCAGATGTTAATGGCTTATTTAATATTACTGCAGTAACATTAAAGAACACTAATCAAGATGAGAATTAGGTTGTTCTCCAGGTTGTACAAATACCAGAGTCATTTGGAGCAGCTGTAAAAAAATCCCTTGTTATCATGGAGCAAGGTGAGACACACAAACAAGATCTTTCAGCCATTAGTTTTCAGTCAAGTTTTAAGTGTCATTAATTATCTGTACCATCTTTTACAGTCCAAATGAGAAAATATAGTTTGTAACAGATGTTGTCTCCATATTAAAGCTATCAGTATTTTTTAAACTTGAAGAAGTAATTGTAAATCCTATGATAATAAAATTGTAGCAAACCCAAATGCATTCAGAAACATTTCAAAGCCATTATTCTGATATTCCAGTTAATTTTAGGATTTCTATTTATCTTGTCAAGACTATTTGTACAGCCTTTTCTTTTTTTTTTTCTGTATCATTTTTCTTTTTGCTTTCTCAGTTCTTTTCTCACAAGTTGAAATACATTTCTTCAAAGTACTGCTGCCATATGGGCTTTTCCTTAAAGCTAAAACAATATTTTGGTTAGATTATTTAATTGGCCTAGGTGTTGGTCAGTAATGTGTGGCTGACACAGGACATTGCTGGTGATTGCAGTGAATTGCATGTAATTGGAGTTGTAGTTAAAACCTGTAAAACTGATTTCTCACTGAATGCTTTAAATCATTAACATGGAAACGTTCATGTCTGTGATATATGTGATTTGTCAGTCTTCCTTCTGACACCTCTAAGAGTAAGGCATTAGTCATTTTTAGGGACTGCATTAACCTGTTTGTGGTGCTAAAGTCCCACAAGCATAGCTAGCCTATCTCTATAGAAGCCTGTCTTGCATTTCATTTTTCTTAGCATTTTTTTTGTATTAAGAAAGGCTGATTCTTTTACTGAGAGGTTTCTGAACCCTCATACATAATAGTGATTTTCAGTAATTTAGGAACAATTTAGTAACTCTTCCTTGCTTCCTTTTTTTTTAAATCTTGTCTGTAGAAAAATCTGTCTAGGTCACTGTGTTCCAATAAAGCCTGTAACATTTACTTCTTTAATATTTTCCTTTGTCTTCTCCTAATGCCTCTTCCCCCAGTCTGGAGGCTGCTGTTCTGCAGCTTGCCTGCTGCTTGTTGTCAGCTTCCATCAGACTGAAGGATCTCTGGGAAGGAAAGACTCTTAGAGGGCCTCTTTTCACCTCATCTGTGCAGCTAAAGATTTGACATTCACTTCCTGAGACAGGATGAAACTCTGGTTTTGAGAAACATTATGTAAATCAACTGTGTTATGTAAGGAACTCCTAATAATGATGTACATTACAGCATATTTATAAGATTAAAGGCAGTACTGCATCCTGTGCACTGGCAAAAAAGCAGAGTCCTGAAAAATGTCTTAAAAATGAAATAATTATAATAAACTGGATGTTTGTTTGATGTTTCTGTTTAGGTGCTGACTGCAGCACAAATTAAATCAATTTGCCTGGCCATACTAGAATCAGGAAAACAGTATTCAGTGAAGAAGAGGAAACCAGTCCCACTGATGTATTCCTACTATGGAACAGAGTACCTTGGTGAGTAAAACACACCAACACCTCTGAGAGTGTGCTGTGTGGAGATGCTGAGCTAGTAGGCACTTCAGAAATAAAACACATAAAATCTACAGTGTGGGATTTCTCCTGAACCCATTGGGACAATCCAACCTCCTAAAACTGTGAAGTGGGACTGAGGAGCTGGAGGGAAAGGCTGCTGCTGCCGAGCACTGAGGAATGCAAGAGGTGCCTGTGCTGCAGCAGGGGAGCAGCTTCATTCCCTCTTCTTTCTGCCCTGGTACATAAATCAGCCTTGCCAGCAGAGGCAGTGAGGGGTGTGGTGTGGAGCAGGTTGGTCAGGGCACTCAGGGATGTTCTCTGGGAGCTGCTGTTGCCGTGCCAGCACTGGCAGTGCGGTTTTGGCCATAGCAGGGAGATTCAGGCAGCTCTCCTCACAGGCAGCTTGGCTGCAGCTCACCTGAAACAGGGGTGAAAACACTGAGCAGGGCCCTCATGGGGTTCTCAAGGCACAATATCACTGGAGAAAGTGTGAGATTGGTTCACAGTTCCCAGTTCCCTGGCAGGGGAGCAGGGAGAGCAGTCACTGAGTGGTGTGTTCCACAGACCCTGGTGGGTACAGACAGTTCTTGCACTGAAATTAAGGTGTTAGCTCACCGATACTGTCAGTCGGTAACTGGGAAATACCCATTTATGGCCCAGTTTCAATTTGCATCAGCGAATGCAAATATATGGCCCAGATTCAGCAGTGTGTCAAGAAGAATAACACCTTGAAACAGTATTCAGTTCAGTTCATACAGTGAGTTTCAGTCATATCAGAGTGAGAGCAGAAGGAATTCATACATATTTTTGCAAAGCTAGAGGAACTAGAAATGACAGAAGTAGTAAAATACAGTGTCATGCAGCTAGAAATCTTTTATTCCATGTACTCTTCTAGTATGCATGAAGAAGATGAAGGAACCATGCTCTTGACAAGGAATTCTGTCCCAAGGGAAAGTTGCAATGAGGTGCAGACAGCACCTAAACCCACCCTCTAATTGAATTGTTCCTGTTCTTTCCAGGTGCAGCACATGGGCTTTCCTCAATCCTGCAGATGTTGCTCTCCTATTACGAGTACCTGCAGCCAGCAGATCAGGAGCTCGTGTGGCAGAGTGTGGATTTCCTGATGGACCAGGAGCAGAACAGCAACTGGCCCCCAGAGCTGGGGGAGACAATCGAGCGGGAGAATGAGCTGGTGCACTGGTGCCATGGAGCTCCAGGTGCTCTTCCCACTGATGCTATGCATAGCCAGATGCTGATCACATTGCTTTTCCATGTTAGGTGATTCCATGTAGAAGATAATCTCAGGTTAAATTCCACCAAAGTACCCAAAGGACATCAAGAAGTTACACTTAGAGATGTGGAAATTCATTAATCACTATTTTTCTTCCCCAGAAAAACCTGTGTCCCATCACTGTTCTTGGATAATTACACAAATGTGGCTTACAAGAACACTTCAGCTACTCCAGTGTTTGTTAAATTCAGACCACAAGTCAGCTCAACATTTCCTTAGGCACCTTAGTTGGTTATGTGTCGTGCATTCTCATAAGGTTACCATGAACTGAGCTGTGCAGTGCTCTAGTGAAGATTATGATTAACTTCTTTAAATCTCCTCTAAAAATAAGCCAAATAGCTTTTTTTTTTTTTCAGCAGAAGTTAGTATGCATAACTATGTATAACTAGAATAAAGCAGTGTAGGTCTCATTGAGAAAAAAAAAAAAAAGAGCTTCTTTTTCTCATTTAGTTAAAGTTTGTATCTGTTGCCAGTGTAAGAAATTATCTTACCCATCCTTGTGTTTCTGTCAGTCTAAGCAGGTGAGGTGAATGGGGATTTGCAGCCAATAGAAGGCAGTGCTAAGAGTTTACTGTTTAAAGGCAAAAATGTGACTGTTCTTTTAAAATAATGAAAGTCTGGGAATGTTAGAGTAAACCCTGAAATTCACTAATGACCTCAAAAGATTGAAAGTGATGTTGTCAGAGGGGGTGGATAACCACATCTTACTGTGTGTTTTTAGCATAGCAGATACTCCATGCCCCACATGGAGCATTTATAAGCTTTGCTGACATGTGTAGAGCACCAGATTGCAGTTTTTTAGTGTATTAATCTTTATTTTCTGATCTGTTCTGTGAAACCCTTGGTGTGCTTATTACAAAACACAGTCTCATTGCTCTTTTCCTAGGCATTGCATACCTGTTTGCCAAAGCTTACCTGGTTTCCAAGAAGCCTCAATATCTGGACACTTGTATCCGCTGTGGAGAGCTCACCTGGCAGAAAGGCCTGCTGAAGAAGGGCCCTGGAATATGCCACGGGGTGGCTGGTAGTGCTTATGTGTTCCTGCTGCTGTACAGGCTCACTGGGAATTCCAAATACATCTACAGGGCACAAAGGTGAGCATTCCTGGCTTCTGGATTGAGGGGAATACCAGAAAGTTTCAGGAGCATTTATAAAAGCAGAGTCTGTGATCACCACCCTCGGATGTAACCCGAGTGTTTGAGCTTCAGGGTCAATTCTAGCCATGAGTTTTGGGGTGGGTGCACTCTGTGGGAGCTCTGCAGTCTCATTCCAGGCTGCTTGGGGTTCTCCCAGGCCCCATCCCTGCCTGAGAGCCTGTGTTCCTTCAGAGGGAACTGGGATGGATGTGGAGGAATCACGTGCATCCAGGTCTCCTCCTGATGTGATGGCAGAACTCAGACAAACTGTTTACCCAAGTCCAGGAGTAGAGTAAAACATGACTTGTTATGATTTTTTCAGAGCATTTAACACTATTCCATATTAATAGAAGTGGAAAGTAAGTATAGGATGTGGCATGCAGTTGTTTTATATTTTTTTTTAATTTATCATTCCCACCTTTAGCTTAGCTAGTGGGGTTAATTCTGTTTTGTCTGGATGCAAGCACATGAGATCCAATGAAAATTCAGTCACAGTGCTGCAATTGACTTTAACTATCTATCTCCAGTTTACTGTACAATATTTAAAAACATAGTATTCCATGTTTGTTATTGTTTTCCTTACAGCACAGAATAACAAGAGGAAGTGGTATAGTAATTAAGATGACTGATTTTCAGCCCTTTGCTTATTTTTTTACTTTGTGTAGCTATTTCAGCATTACAGAATTTGTTGCACTGATGTGAAACATTGCTTGCAGCCTAAAAGTTATCAAAAATTATTTGTTTAATGATACATCTTACAGAAATCAGAAGTTTATAGCTCTTGAACAAGCATAATGCACGTAGATACTGCAAAGGTTTGTCTCTTCTGGATCTAATGAACCTCAGTTTCCTGTGGAAATTGGATAGTGTAAAATTTGCAGAAAAGGTTAAATACTGCTCGTTCCATTTTTTTTAAAATTACTGATTGTTATTAAAATGATGCATCCAAACAACAAGTAGACAGAGAGGGACACAAAGTAATAACAAACTCTATTTTTTTTTTCTCTCTTAGGTTTGCAGAGTTCTTATTTACAGAAGAATTTAAGTCTGGTTCCCGGGCACTAGAAAGTGTATATAGCCTGTATGAAGGTTTTTCAGGAACTGTGTGTTTCCTGACTGACTTGCTGCAACCCAACCAAGCTGAGTTTCCTCTCTTCAGTGTCTTTGTCTAAAGACTGATGTTCTCCAGGGCCACATCCTGGAGGCAGTGGGAGAGGGCACCTGCAGTTCCACTTACTTGTCAAGACAGGCTATTTACAAAATGAGATGGGGTACCACTAATGCTAGCCTTAATGTAGCTGGGAGTCAGATCAAAAACAACACACACTGGAGCTTGGGGGGTGGGAAAGTGTGTGGTCAAAATAAATGGATCAGTGGGGAAAAAAAAATGGGGGAGCTGATTGAACCTGATGTCATAGATATTTATCTAATTCAAGTGAGAGAGAAAGGGGCATTATCAAACTTTTAATTTGGTGAAAGAAAAAAAAAGGCAAGCTAGAATTGCAAGGACATGCAAAGAAGAAACCCAAAAATGATGTACTCAGTAGGTTTTAAAAAGTCCTGCAAAAACCATTCATGGAGCAATGCACTAATTGGGGAGGGTGTTGTAGACATGTCACTGCACTGCACAAAGGCAAAATCTGGGATTTTTTTACCTAAACCACATCTGCTGGTTTTAGTAACATTAATTAGGAAAATCTGTATCTTTGAGTTCTTTGGTCCTCATATAATGCATATAATGGCAGTTCTGTAGATAGCTGTGTGTCCAGGCTGCAGTTTCACAGTTCATTTCAGCAAGTGGAGTGTCACGTGTGTAAATGAGCACTGAATTGGACCCTTCCTTTTAGAGCTCAGTCAGTGGCAAGGAGCTGGTCTCCTTTCTGATCTACTGTAACTGTGTCTTGTCAGTCACATGGAAGGTGGTGGAGCCATGGAGAAGACTTGGATTGAAAAATTCTGTAGCAAAGATACAGCAGACAGATGCTTTCTTCATGGTACAGCATTGCTAGATAAGTATTGTTCAGTGATACAAAAGCTTCCTTCAAAACTTAATTACTTTTAGCAGCATTTCTGAACAGTACCCTAAATTTTTCAGATGATAGAAAACCCATTTTCCTTGATGAATTCTCAATATAAGCCCTGCAAACTGAATACAGTCTTGGGATGGCATACTGATCCTCAGAAAAAACCAGATAACAAAACTCAAAATTGCTTTTTTTTCCTAGTTAGCAAAATAATGTATATGCCCAAATGATTTTTAGCTAGAAAATCATTTAGATAGAAATAAATGAGTTGCTCAATACTAGTTGCACTAGCACATATAGTTGCAATTATATGCTGTTTTCTATGTATTATAGATATGATGACATGGTACTTGAAAGCTAAAGAAAACACTAACATAGATTTGTACTAAAATATAGAAAATTAATATCTCTATTTAAAACTTATTTACTATTTATTTATTTTTATTTATATGGGAATAATATCTTTAAAGACAAATTGGGAAAACCAATATGTCAAAAACTGAGGTTAGAGAGAAAAAGCTGCTGTACATGCACTGCCAAACAATGCAGTCTCTCTTCCTGCATTCTCAGCTGGAGGAGATTACAAATTCTTTATTTTTAATGCCTAATGGATTAAAGTTCCAATTTCATTTCAGTGGGCTTTGATCAGGCTATAAGTTGGAGCTGGGTCTTGCAATCCTTCCACATTTTAATATAATAATCCCTTCCTGCTCTTGCCACTGTTACTTTAATGAGATGGCTTGTATTATTATGAGCTGCAGATAAGGATTTCCGTTACCCTGTCTTGCACTGTACAGCTCTAATTAATTACTTAATCACAGAAATAACATAGTTATTAAAACACATAAGTTAAAAGGTTAAATGGTCTTTTAAGAAAGCCACTAATGTCATTTATTTGGTTACTCTGAGCAGTGAGATGTGTGCACACAGAGGGATGAATTCCATAGGGAGGGTGTACACGAGGCGGAATCAGAAAGTCAATGGATATGGGAGTGTGGTCTGCCCAGCCCTGTGGAAATGCTCCTGTTAGATCAGAGCAAAGCCAGTTGGCAGTAGTGAAGATCCCAAATCCATTAGGATTTTTGCTCTAGTTGGTTGCTGTAACACATTTGGCTCCTATATTTTATAACTGGAACCTTCTTAAAGAAAAGTTTAAGGAAGGTAAAACTTGGCCTATCCACTTCTTTTAGAACTGATTCTTCACAAATGCCAGGAAATCAACATTGAGCTCAGTGTCAGTTTTCTAGTGGTTTTTCCTCTTTCTAGAGTTTCTTCCAATTCACATTCAGAGGAGACTCTCATCTTCTCTGTGTTGTGATCAACAGGACACACAAAACAGATCTCCGGTCTCCACAACCATTCTTTATATACGAAGCCACATGTTTTGGAGAGAGAAAGATACAGTTATTTGAGTAAGATTTGGTCCATTCAACAATGAGAAAACTCATGGAACCACCCAGTTTTTGAAATCTAGGTCCCAAACGTCTCTGCAGGTTATGTGAGTTCAGCACTGACTCCAGCAAGGGCAGCACACAAACATCCAGTCTCATGGGATACATCTGGTAAAAATCTTGGAACGTATTTGTTCATCTCTTTCATCAGACGTGGCAGTTTGAGCTCACTCTCAGAGATTTGTGGCTTTTTTTACCTGACCTGGCTGGATTAAGGTGGCTTCTAGATGTGCTGCAGTCACGGATTCTGAACACAGTGCGAATACACCCCAGGGCTCTGTGGAAAATCCCACTCATTAAATGAGCAGGGTTTTTTCATCTTTCCCTTCTTTATTGTCTTACTGATCTCTTCGCTGTACTATATATGCTGTTACAAACATGCTGTTGCAATCTTTATTTGTTGCTTTAAAGATATTGACAGAACAGCAACCTGAGTAGAGCTGTCAGCACTTTTCAGTGTAATAAAAAGTAAGGTCCTCTGTGTACCCTTCTTCCTGCTTTGAGAAATCAATCTTGCAACCTTTGCTAGACATTCTCTGTGGGATGCTGTCTCCTCCTGCTCCCGAATTGGGCCCTTATGGACTGAAAAATGTATTCCTGAACAGATTGTGCCCTGGTGCTGTGGCAAAAGATTGTAGTGTGGGAAACTCAAGAAGCCTCTTTCAGGGTGTAAAACACAGTAACTATGTCATGTTTGCACATTAGTTTATTGGTTGTGTTTAGTTCCTATAGTGTAGGCAATAGGAATTTCAGTGATATAATAGTATTTCTGATTCTGCTGTTAAAGCAAAGAGGATGCATTATGTGGGTATTGGTGCTTATTTGTGATGTACCTGTGTTTGTGTGGTGCTATTTGTGAGTAAAGCTGTAGATTACACATCAGTTTAAGGAGCTATATACTGTTCATGACTTTTAGCCTGCCATCCATAGATTACTGTCAGGGAATAATTTTGAGGGAAACTAGATCTGTAGTGTCCAGATTTATTGATTTCAGGATTCATAGAACCAGATGCAATAAGTTCTATCAACAGTACAGTTCTAGCAAAGATATCCTTATTTATATCTGCTACTCACAACTTCTTGTCATAATAATGTGTTCATTTCACGCCACTGCTTTCAACATCTGCTTTGTTTGCATCATTGTTGCCTTCAGTTTCCCTGCCTTTGTTTCCTAACCTATGAATAACTTGAGGAGGCTGAAGCAGCAGCCCAGGTCTTTTGTTCTTGAAAATAAGATTGATTGATTTTGCTTTAGCAGGGTGTTCTACTAACTTGCATTACATTATTTTATGCTCCCAGATGGCCTCTTCTCACTGGCTGTGTCATTTCCCACCTGCTAAGGAAAAATCATTATCCTGTATAACAACTGTCACTGGTGTTTTACTTCATTAAATAAAACAGAGACTTTCAAGGGAGCATGGTCACTTCTCCAGTGTTTCAGTTCTGTTAGAACAATCGAAACCAAGTGAAATGGCTAAGCTTTCCAAAATACAATTTTCAGTAGTTCTAGGAAATATCCATCAGGGAATGCAAGTAAAGGGATCACCTTTATTGCTACTCTGTCAAATTAAGTAATGCCACTTTGATGTTCTAATACTGATTATATATGGACATGGAAAGAATATGACAAGAATACTGATTGCTTTTTTTAATACTGTGGAGAAAACTGTAGGTATCTGCAGTATTCAGAAACATAGAGGGGCAATATGTGCAAATGGAAACTTGGACGAGCAATCAAGATTTTGTACTCACATAGTTTTCTCCATATACAGTTACAGCATCTAACAACATATTGCATGTTTTATGCCAACAGTGACCTATTTTAGTGTATGCATGCATTTTGGGAATATATCCTTGTTCTTTGGATCTCTGAGGTCTGCCAAGTAAATCTCAGGTGCAGTAATCTTCTCATGCCTTGAATATTCACTGGCATGAGTGCATATTCTAATCTGTAGGAAGATTAGTATATCAGGACTAAAATTGCCCTATAGATTTTCAAAGAGTAATCTTGCTCTGAAGAACTAACAATTGCTGGCTGGCAGCACAGCCGGACTGCTCTGAGAAGACATTTCAGTTTATATAAATATGTCTTAGACTAAATAGTAGCAGCAGAAAGCTAAATTGAAAAGAAATAGGAAAATTACCAAAAATCCCACTATGAGGGGAACAACATACTTCAAAGCCATAAGCCAAAAATGCTCAGGGCCCACAAAACAATACAGCAATTTAGGGATGTGAATAGGCATTTTCCAAGGGAATAGCACAGTGTTTCATGGCACAGGTAGTGGTACAGCAAGCACTGTGCAGGTTTCAGCTGCCTTGAACAGCACTCCATTGCCATTATAGCAAAGTCATGAAATGTTAAAAAGCATTTGCCTGTGAAGGAGTTGCTATAGCTGAACCTAGTACCTATTCCTAGCTTTTAATGAAACAGAAGTGATGTGCATTATCCATGATGAGGCAGTTAAAAAAAATACATTCAAGAAGCCAATAGCACCAACTTTTCAATCTGCCTTTGAATTATTAAACTTGACTAATTTGTACTGCCTTCGTTGGTCCTACAGCCCGTATATTTGAAATTCTACATCATGCTCTCAGAAAAAAATAATTTATAAATATTAGTCTGCTTGAAAATACATAAGGTCATATTTCTTTTTAATGCTTAGAAGGGAGGCACTTGACTTTGTTCCTTGCATGACTCAAAGAGAAGATGGAGGCATTTAGGTCAAGAACAGCAAAACCAACTAGAATGGCAGAAAATTAATTAAAAACTCATTTTGCCCAGTGGCATAATGATATTTGAAAACAAGAGATTTTATAGCGTACTGATATTCAGCAACAGCATTGTATGACTGTGTAGAAGCCCTTAAGTCAATTATATCCTATAGGGAATAGAAAAGAGATTCTAGTCCAACATATATTTTTACTTCATTTGGAAGAGAAAGGCTGTCTGACCAGAAATTTAACTCTACTTCTGTCTTCATTACCATGACCACACAAGAGAGAAGGATTTCCTTTAACAAGGGCCTGGTTTTGCCACTGAATTGGCCTCCTGCACTCCTTTTAAGGGCCTGATAGGCCACCTACTGATGTCAGTGGTGAATCTCCACTTGATTCCAGGCATGTAAGGTAGCTCCTTCCACATGTGTGACACGGGGTAAAACTATATCATTCCAGACCCCAGGCCTACAAACTTTCCTTTACACATGAGTCCCATGGAATTAGTAAGGCTTATTTGCATAGTATGAGGAAAGCACAGGTGTTTGCATGTGCAGGGCCCTATTTGATAGCAATTTATACACATTTTATCTTGATATCTCTGCAATATACGTGAATACCAATACAAATAAAAAGTGCAGGGAACTTAAAAGGCATTATTTCATGTCTAGTTTGTGTTGGTGCCACTTGAATATACACATTCAGTATATTCCAGTGTGTGATGTTCATTCCTTGAGTACGTGCCACACCCTAGATTGGTTTCTCAGTGTTACAGCCATTCACAGCCATGATGTTGTAACAGGCCTGTAGAATCAAGGTTGAGTTGATTCTTTAGAGATGCACCTTATTGTTTGAAAGCAGGACCCCTGCTTTTCTAATATTTTAAACACTGTGATCTTTCAGAATGTGTTTATTGTATTAGTTTTGTATTGTAGATTATGATAGAGACTAGGTTTTATAGCTTTTTAAAAGCAGTGATAATACTAAGCTTCATAGTGGCAGAACAAACTGTGTATATCCATATTATGAATATTAAAGCTGTGATTATATTTTGCCTTAAATAAAAGTCCAACCTTGAACAGTATGATTTTGCATTAGATTATTTCTGTACTTATCTTTTATAGTGCTGGCAACTCTTCCTTCCAGAATAGTCATGACTCAGTGCTACAAAACCTTTTCAGGTTATCAGAAGTAAAATAAATCATTTTAGAATGAGATAAATCATCCAGGCTGCATACAGTGCCTAGGTAAAACACCTCACGGTAGTTTCCCACAAGACAAGACAGGGTGCTTTTGGCCTGTAGATCAACATTTCCCACTCCAGGTATTTATTGTCAATATGCTTAATTCTCAGTTTTCGTGGCCTCTTGCCTTTCCAGAAACACTCCTCCATTCCCAGAGAAGGACACAAGTATTAAGTTCACCTAGGCCTGCTCACAACAAGGTTTCCATCTTTGTCATCACGAGCTGAGCTCAACTTGAGCTGAGTTCCAGATTTGCCAATGCAGTAGTTAAAGAAAGTGTTTATTGGCGTGTTTTGTGCACATCTGGTGACACCCTAAATCGCATTAAAGAGTAGCAGATAAGCGGAAGTAGCCAGTAGTGAGTTACCTCATTAACAATCTCTCAGACTCCTATCTTGCCTTCCTCATGTGCTCCTGTAGGTCCCAGGTCTGTAGGTAACCCCTACATGCAGATCAGCAATTACCTGGGAACAGGCAAGGAGAAACAAAATCTATCACCAGAGCCAGCTGAGCGTGAACCAAGCACCTGCACCAGGAGGAGGACAGAAGCAATGACTGGAGACTCCTGTGCCGGACAGAGGCACAATCTGCCAACCTGGCACCTCCGTTTTGTTTCTTGCCAGGTGCTCAGGTTCAGGATCTCCTGGAGGGACTGCAAAGGCTTGTCTTTTGCGCAGGCTGTCACCTTGTGCTGCTCATCTATGCAGACATTGGCGATGCTGCTGGGGTGATCGTACATATCTCCAGAAAGACTCCAGAATTTTGGACAAAATTCTGAAATTTGGTGAGGGAGAAAGGATCCTGCTGGTGAGGGGGAAAGGCTGAGGGACAGCGGTCAAATGCTGCAGGTCAGCAGCTGCTGTCATGGCTTAGGGTTCTGTGGCCCAAGGAACCTGTGAAGGAAAAGGTCTGGCAAGCAAGAGGAGAGCCAGGCAAAGTGCTAAAGGGCACCTCTGACACTGCCACACAACAGGGAGGCTGAGCTGGGTGCATCAGGCGAGACTTCCCCGCACTCACAACTCCTTTTTTGCCTTTTGTTTGCTTGGTTTTGTTGTGGGGTTTATTTATTATTTATTTATTGTTTATTCGTTAAATTTGTTTATTTATTAAATCATCTCTCAGCCTTTATTGTTGCACAGGGTTATTTTCTTCCTGGTACAGACTTTGCCCTTGCCTCTTCCTTTATTTTATCGCTCTCTACAAGTCCCTGACGGGAGGGTGTAGCCAGATGGGGCTCGGTCTCTTCTCACACGCAGTGATGGGACTGGAGGACACGATCCTGAGCTGCACCATGGGAGGTTTAGGTTGGGCATTAGAAGGAATTTCTTCACAGAAAGGATGATTAGACATTGGAACGGGCTGCCCAGGGAAGTGGTGGAATCGCTGTCCCCAGAGGTGTTTCAGGAAAGCCTGGACGTGGCACTCGGTGCCGTGGTGCGTTGTCTTTTCCAGTCTGAGCCATGCCGTGGCTGTGCGATCCCCCCGGCCCGAGGGAGCGCCCTGAGGGCACCCGCTCGCCCCTTCCCACCGGCCCCCTCAGCTCAGAGCTGTGTCTGCCGCCTGAAAGAGACACGATGACGGGGAGCTCCCCGCGCACCGCCGCGGAACCTTCCTCCGCTTCCAGCCCATCCAGAGCCGAGCCCCGGCCGGGATCCAGCGCCAGGCAGGATCCAAGCCCGCTCAGCATCGACCTCCGGCGCGGATCCAGCCCCCGGCTGCAGAGGCCGCGGGCCGGCGGCGAGCGCGGCGCTCCCTCTGGCGGGGACTGGGCCCCAGTGCTTCGCGGCGGCGGCTGGGCGGGCCGGGCTGTGGTGGCCGCTGCGATGAAATTCCCGGGCTCCGTCCTCATCTCCCTCGTCCTCTTCATGTCCGAGACGGCGGCCGCGCTGTGCCTGAGCGCGGCGTACCGCCACGCGGGGGATCGCATGTGGCAGACGCTGACGCTGCTCTTCGCCCTCGTGCCCTGCGCGCTGGTGCAGCTCAGCCTGGTCTTCATCCACCGCGACGTGAGCCGCGATCGCCCGCTGGTGCTGCTGCTGCACCTGCTGCAGCTGGGGCCGCTCGTCAGGTCGGTGAGTCCTTCAGCGGGCCGGGGCCGGGGCCGGGGCCGGGGCCGGGGCCGGGGCCGGGGCCGGGGCCGGGGCCGGGGCCGGGGCCGAGCCCGGGGGCGCCCGGAGCCCCCCCGGCCTTTGTGCGGCGCGGGCGGGGCCGCTCCCGCTCTGCACCGCCGGGCGCGTCCTGCCGCAGCTGCGGGAGGAGCAGCGTCCTCCGGGAATGCCTCGGGCACGAACCTGCGGGTGGCCCCCGGGAAAGGGGTTCAGCCCTGCCGGGGAGCCGCGACAGCCCCTCCGCGTCCCGCTCCGCGCTGGGTTTCCATCCCTGTGGCTCCTTGCAGATGGTTGTGTCTGTTCGCTGCTGCCTCATCCACAGCGCTTTGCTCTCAGATCACTTCCAAGAGAGAACGGGAGATTCTTCACTCGCTTGCGAGTTTAGAACAACGATAGTACCCATCCCATCCGTGCATCTTGGAACATCAGTCACGCTCTAGTCTGTCTCTTCTTTCCAAACGTGAGCTTCCTGACCCAAATTGCTTTGGAGAATTTTTATTCAATGTCTCACTGAACATACCCTTCGGAAAAAAAAAAATCAAAATATTTAAAGGAAAAGTTACAGCAGTGTGCAACTCCAAGACAAAATGTTTCCTGGGGGCATTAATTTTACATTTATATTCAAATCTCATGTTTAAAAAGAAAGGGAATTAAATGCAGTGTGTCTGTAGTAGAGGCTAGGAGAAGTATCACCAACTTTTTGAAATTCCTAGATAGTGTGTAAAAGAAAGATTTGTTCACACTAAGAAAGGTGAACAGTTTAGATGTTACAAAATACATCACCTTTCAAAAACCTTGACTTCTTCTATAACTATGTATGGATTTTTTTTTTGCTTGCTTTGTTAATATTTTAAAGATGTTTAAGTTATGGCTTAACAGTTCTTAAAGAGCTCTGATTTTCTAAAAGCTAAGAACAAAATGCTTCCACATTTTTGGAAAATAAGAGAGGAACCCAAGAGAAATAAACTATGAGAAATTAAGTACATGACTTTTGTTATTCTAAATCAATGTCTTGAGGTCAAACTTGGAGAGAATAATGTCAAACTAGAATATGTGAAGAAGCAATGGATTTGAGCAACAAGAAGAAATTGAAGGATTTTCTTTTTAATTATATGAAAGGAACATAGATTTATATTTTGACCTTGAGCACCAAGCTTGACTTGACTTTCTGTTTCTTTCTCAACATCAAGTTTTCTGTGTACAGCGCAAATCTTATCTTGTGCAGATCGCAGTTCCTGCTCTCTGGGGAAGTCCCAGCTGCAATCTCTGTAAAACTGCCGTAAAACTAGTGAGCATATGGAAGCCCTCTCCTCTCCTCTGAGGTGTTGCTAACTCTGCACTTCTTCCTTTCTCAAAGATTTACAAACTTAGCATTTCCAGGAGTTTTAGTGATGTTCGAGATGTGCTGCAGCATACTTGTGCCCGAAGTCCCCGTGGCATCATTTAGGCATGACAAAGTGATTTATGTTGACCTCTCTCTAAACCCAGGATAACTGGAATTATAATTACTAATTAAATAGGTTAATACATTCATGCTACCTGAAAAAATTATTTTCTGCTAAAGGCTGGGAGGACTCTGTAAATTAAAAGTTAATTCAAAACAACCTCTTATTACTTTGAGGGAAATGTGTCAGTTTGTAGGATACAGCACAAAAGTCTGGGAAGGCAGAGTGATCTGAGACAGTAAAAGCTTCGGGGTTTTTTTCCTTCCTTGCCTTCCTGCAACTAAAGATTGCTGTATCTGTCAGAAGAGGAAACTGATTGCTTCCTGTCAGATATAGCTCTGCACTGTAAATATTGTTGTGCTTTCAGCACACAAAATACCTTCCCTTTCCCTGCTTTGCACAGGAGGCTTTCTACCCTGTGTGGACTGGCCTGCACTCAAGGCTCAGGTGATAGCTGGAAGGCAAAGTATCTTCTGGTTGTACCATCACTGCACTGTGGTTTCAACTTTTTGTAAGCTGAAAAGGACCATTGTCCTTGGGAGGAATTTTACTCCATCCTTGTAGGCAAACCTCTGCTCCTTTGCTCCAGAGAATCCTGCTGCTCTCAGTCATCTGCTTCCCCCATGTGAAACCTGTCTCCATCCTCCCTTCCTGGACCCTTGTGCCTCACTGGCACAGCCCAGGGCTGCTTGGGGAGGGCTGGGTCAGGTTAGGTCAGACAGGACACAGACAGTAGAGCCTCCCCAGGCTCTGTCTGCTTGTGGCATGGAAATGAAGTGTGTAAGAACCTTGAGGCTGTGTGTGATGACATGCTGCAACAGAGGGCTGACACCTTTGGCTGGCTTTAAAAGAACCTTAACACCAACTTTTTAACTATCTCTGCTTGGTTTGGCATGATACAGAATAGTCAGGATTTCTCTGTTCAGATTTAAATACTCAGATATCAGTGTACTGCTTTACCATCAGCTCATGTGTGTTATGTGAGTTTTTCTTCATCATCTTAAAGTCTAGATTTTTTTTTTCCCTTGCTTTTTTCCTTTAAAAAAACCCCTCTAAATTTTGGGGAATGGTTTGAAAATATCTTGGCAGGGAAGGAGGGTATTTAGCCTTGCAAGCCAAATGATTCAGCCTGTTTTGAATCATCTGAGTGATGGGAAAAAAAGTACTTTCTCTCATAGAACCTTCATGCATGCCACCACCTTCCCCCAACACCCACACTCCACCTGTTCGGGAGGCACTCGCTGTCCTGCTGCTGCCACTGGAAGGACTAAAATTAGGTAGCATCCCTCTTCCTGGAGAGGACTTTTGGTGTACTGTTAATGTACCCTGCTTTAATTTCTTCTCCCACTCCCTAGGACTTTCTCTAAATTCTGAACAATTTGTAGTACAAAATTCCTTTCTCCCTTAGTGGCCTGGCTGTGATCCTTTGGATGCAGGGCATGCCAGAGGCTCTGCAGAGACTTGGCTGGAACAAAGTGACTGCAGGTTTCTGGGCATCATGGGGGATTCCTGCAGCATTTCAGGTCAGTGCCACTCCTTATGAGTGCACAAATTTGTCTAGATGCTTAGAAGATGTATTTGGGTAGGTTTGGTTTTGGGTTTTGTTTTTTTTTTTAATAAAAGGAGATTCTTTAACCATGTTAGGTAAATTAAAATAGAAAAAATTACTTAAAACAGTAGCCAGTGTTACCAAGAGGTTTATTACTTTTGTCTTTTCTCTAGGGAAGGTCATGATGAGCTTTTTGGCTCAGGCTGCTCCTGTGCTAGAGCCTGTCTCTTTGTTTCCTTCATTTGGATGGCACTTGTAGCACGAAGGTCATCTTGAGATTTCAAGTGCTGCTACAATTCCAATACATAATTACTGGATATAGCTTTGCTGGTGCACTGCTCTACACTTAAGGATTTCTTCAAAGTGTTAATAACCCCTCAGAGAATCAGGGAATTGTTTAGGTTGGAAAAGACCTCTGAGATGACTGAGTTCAACTAATAACCCAGCACTGCTCTGTTCACCACTAAACCATGTCCATGAACACCACATTCACATGCCTTTTGAATATTTCTAGGCGTGGAGATTACACCACTTCCCTGGGCAGCTTATTCCAATGCCCTTTCAGTGAAAAAAATCTTTACTAATACCCACCTGAACTTCCCCTGGACCAACTTCATGCCATTTCTTCTTGTCCCATCTCTTATCTTGGGAGAAGAGACTGATCCCCACCTCAGCACAACCTCCTGAGGAGTTGTGGAGAGCGATAATGTTCCCCTGAGCCTCCTTTTGTCCTTGGCCTTCATGATGGGCACCAGAGAACTCCCTGTTAACTTGCTTGCCCTTTTCAATTCTTCAAGTAATGAAAAGATCAAGAGCTGAAGTGCAGATTTCCAACAGATTGACTTGGCCAGTTGGGGCTTGCAGTCACACACTGGGGACAGTGGTGATGGTGGGACCATGAGTTTCCTGGATGCAGGTGTTCCCTCCCAGCTGATGTACTGAAGGCTGTACTGAAGTGTCATCATCAAAGCCAACTGGTGTGAACCTGGCAGTGCTTCCTTCTGGTGCCAACTTCATGGAGAGGGAAGCTTGAGTGACTGCAGGTGTCTTCGGGGCTCTGTTCCCCTGTGCTCTGTTAATGCAGTGTGAGCCCAGCCTGTTCTGTGTGAGGAGATGCAATCAGGGGAGGGCTGGGTCAGCAGAAGGATGAACTCTTGCAAAAAAAAATCTCAAGTAAATATAACAGGTCCCCTATATAGAACACTAATAACTGTTTTCCTCAGGTCATAATAGGACAAGGATGTAAACAATAGACTTTTTTTTCTTAATGGCATCAGGTTTTGTTTCTCAAGGCATAAGGAGAAACAATTACATGTACCATGTAGATAGCAGCACAGCAAATGCAGGAGGAAGCTTGTATCAAACTGCCAGAGGAGCTGCTGTTATGGCCAAAGTTTGATTCTGTGAGCTACAGGAAGTAAAAAAGGAAAAAACAAAAAAACGCTTTTTAAATAGTCATTCATGTTTTGTGCATCTAATTCTGCAGTTTGAAATCTAATAAGCTCTAATGGTGCAGATACTGCTTCAGTGACATTGTACAGAAGCCTTGTCTCTCGTGGGTAGTCTCTCTTTGCAAGTGACCTGCTTAATAGTTCAAAATAGAACAGGTCTAACAACTTCCCTTCCTTGTAGGACTTCATTGGCCGACCTCACTGTAGGAGGTCCTGCCAGCTCTAAACTTTACAACTGTTGATGCGCCACCTTCTTTTCCAGATGGGAAGAACATGTCTAGACTCTCTACAGGCTATTTTCTTTCGTTTATTCTTGAGCAGGTGTGTTAGCTGTCCATGGGATGAACAGAAAGTCAGTGTGCATAAAAGGTAGAGCAATGAGTGAGGAACAGATCTTTGCCTGATGCAGGTAAGTAGATCTGCAGGACTGATAAGTCTTTTGCATGCTTCTCTGAAGAGAAGGATTAGTAAAATTTAAGGATTAGAGAAATCTGCCCCTACATTTGCAGAGTGTGTGTGTGTGGATAGGTCTCAAATAGCTGTTTGTTCTTGGAGTGCTGGTTGGGTGTGGAAAGATCCCTGTTTTCATTGCCTTCTCCCTCTTCACACCACCATTATTTTGCCTGTGTTCCAGTCCCACACGCCCATGACTAAAGGAGGAAATGAGGTGCTCACTCTCAGCAAGCATACAAGGATGGGATTATTCCTCCTACTTACTGTGGAGAAGACAGATGTGTTGCGGCTGAATCACTCTTTGTGGGCACCATCAGGATCCCTGAAAAAGCATGGCTCTTCTTTCTGCCAAGATATGGCAGCAGGGGAGAAAACAGCACCATCCTATTCTTACCTCTTAACTTTCACTGTAGAAAGTAGATCTGACTTTTTTTCCTCAAAGACATTTTAGTTCCTTCAGAGCCTGTGCTGTGGTTGTCAGTGCCTTACATGCAGAGGAGACAGCCAGCTGCTTGCCTTCTGCTCAGGATACCATTTGAAGGGCTTTTGGTGGGGCCCTAAACATCATTGCAGGAGATGGATTGTGCAGAAGTTGGGATCTCTCACTCCTGTCCCTCTGGCAATGAGGTCTTCTGCGGAATTCACCATGCTGCAGGAGCTTGTAACTGTGAAGAAAAGCTGCCATGAAGCAATCCCCTTCTTGTATTGTCTCTTAGTTGTGTTTCATGCTAAAAAAAGAGCCAGGTGGTTCGGTTAAAGACAAGATGCCCAACCCCTCAGCAAGTACTTCGTAGGCAAAGTCACAGTCTGACACAGCAACATGATCTGCATTCATTCTTCATCACAGTTCTGGACCCTTCTCACCTGGATGGTCATTCAAGTGCCTGTGCCCCTCTCACACTCTATTCCTTAAACTTTTAGATTGGTGCTTGCTCTTTTTAGTGTGTCAGCTGCCAGTCTGCTCCGGTTTGAAGCAGTTGCTTGGGCAGTGGCACCGGCTGGAATCCTGAGAGCATTTGTTAATTTTCCCAGAAGACTTGACTTCCAGAAACACTCTTGCATGGGACATGCAGGGCCTGGGAGAAAATGGGCATCGTTATCAATGTAATCTGAATGCTTTCATATTAGCCTTTTTTATTACTCTGTTGTAGTGGTAAGAGCCCCATTTTGCTCTCAGGTTTGTTCATCAAACCATTTCATAACATGTATGCTTTTCTGTATGGACAAAACATCCCCATCACAAACAATATACTGCTACTTAATACCCAGCTAATAAATAAAAATCAATGTTGCTCCAAAACTCAGTGTTTCGTTGATTATAATGTTTGCTATTACAAAAGTGTCAGTAGTCTCATAAATCTGATCTCTTTAATGGAATCACTCCATATTTTTCTACAGGTCCCTGGACTATATCTGCTTCTAATCACACACAGCAAGAGTTCAGAGCCTGATGCTGAGATCCAGTTTTCCATAATATACTCAGACTTGCCCTCAGCTCAGGGTGAATGCATGGCTGTGAATACTAAATGAGACAAAAATGGCCTGGGATCTTTCTTTTTGGAATAAAATCAATTTGTTGGTTTCAGAATCTGTGCTGGCTCCATAAAGCCACAATACTTAATTCATTTTTCACACTTTATTTTTGGCTGTATGGATTCTTTCACGTGGAACAAGATTGACAGGGAGTGAAAAGATTAACGAGGGGAAGACAGAAAGTCACCTCTGTGAATGGAGCATCCAGAGCAGCTTTGAATAGGAAGGTTGAATAACTTTAGTCATAATGATAGCTGAAGCCTAGTGAATCAGGAATAGTACTACACAATCCCAAAACTGCTCTTCATCTAGAGCAGCTGAAACTTGCTAGTGGTCCAGTTAGAGCAAAAAATGAAGTAAAGTTTATTAAAATAAAGAGAAGTAATTTTTTTCTTTCTTCTCCCCTCCCCCTCACCTTGCAGTTTCACCTGTTCCTGTGTTGTTCATTGTTGTTACTTCCCAGACAAGGGCGAATATTTCCCTGTTTGTTTTGGGCCCTGCTTGATGCCCAAGCCTGCCCTTGACACCTTCATACCCAAGTAGTTCCCTTAGAATAGTTTTCATAATGTTGTAGCCAATTAGAAAACAGTCATTGAAAGGAAGTCACAGGAGCTGTTCTTTCCTTGCAGATATCTCTCTGAGGCTGTTATCTTCTTTAATACCCAAGGAGCCAGATTGTTCTTACTGCTACAGCATTTTCTGGAGACAGCCTTTTCTATTCCCCCCCAAATGCATGGATTTGTCTCTGTGCGTGGGTAAAGGCAGCAAACAGTATAACTATGTAATTGATGAGGAGAAGTGTATGTGCTGGCACCAGTTTGTTCTTTGGAAGTCAGTAGGTAGTAGGTTAGACCTGTATAAACAAGAGGGTTTGGCTCCCACTGTGTTTAAAGTATGAAGAGCTGCAGCAGCAGGAAACACTGCATCTTCTTACTTAGAATCTTTTTTGCAAGATTATATTTAATAGTTCTTTAACAGTACAATAAATATAAGCACACTTAAGAACCAAAGCTCCTATTCTTGTGCCTTGGTCAAAAAAAAGTTGATTTCAAGGATTGTGAAGCTCAAAACTGCTCCTTTTCACTGCTCTAGCATGTAACTGGTGTTTTGAACAATTGCTTGGTAAAGTTTTGAGCTGTGTGCACCTGCTCATGCCCTGAGCTTCTCTCTTCAGATATTTTAAGGCAAAGGTATGAAAAGTGAGTTTATTGCCATGTCTCATTAACATATCACAGATGTATAAATAACTAGAAGAAAAAACCATGAGAATCTGAAGAGACACACTTCCAGTTTGGGTCCTAGGTTTGGCATCCTTGTAGTGGATGAGCAGTTAAGGACTTTATTGAGACACCAGAGAACAAGGGCAGCCCGTAGAAAATAATAAAACCTCCTCCCAAGTCTGAGTACTAAAAGCAGTCCAAAGGGCACTGCCAGGTTCTTGTCCTCTAGTAACATGTAGTTCATGTTTACAAGAATGAAATCTGTCGTATTCCAAGTTTACCAGGAGGATAAAACCTACAAGCTTTGCTCTATGAAAAAAATGGCTTAGGATTTAGTATGTGATTGCTTCAAATACCAGAAAGTGGGGACACTTTTAATTCTTTCATTTTTGCCTGTTACTGTGTCTACTTGTTTGCTTGTAGGTGTGTGGAAGCCCTTTACATTTACTTCCGTGCCGAAAGAGTTGAAGAGCCCTATGTCAGCATCACAAAGAAGAGGCAGATGCCCAAGGATGGGTACTCAGAGGAAATTGAGAAGGAGGTGGGGCAGGCTGAAGGCAAGCTGCGCACACACAGGTCTGCGTTCAGCAGGGCTTCTGTCATCCAGGCCTTCCTCGGCTCCGCGCCCCAGCTCACGCTCCAGCTCTACATCTGTGTCCTGCAGCAGGAGGTCACGGTTGCCAGAAGTAGGTGGAGCTGTTATGGCCTTTTTGGTGTTTGGGTGGGAGGGCAGTCAGTCATAGCTGCCCTGCACAAGAACCAAGCATTGGGCAATGGGTTTCATCTCCCTGATAGCTTTTGATGGTGATGTTGCTTTTAATTTTATATCATCATGTTTTAGACTATGACACCTTTTGTAGCACACTTGGGTTGCTATAAAAACACTGATTTGATAAAGTGACCATTATGGTATGAGAGGGAGGCAGCTGGAGGGATCGAGCTGTCTTCATGAAGAAGAAATAAAATTACCTCCGTTCCATTTTGATTTTTGAGCAAAACTTTCTGGAAAATTCCTTAGGGTACCCTGCAGAGCATGTTTTGTCACGTTGCCTCAGGGAAGGTGTACTTTCAGGAATGCAGTTTTAAATATGAACTGAGAACATGAACTATCTTTACTTGTGCCAGACTCTGATTCTAGAATGAAAGGCAGGACTCTGGAAGCTGCTATGCAACTGTGGTCATCTCATCTCTGGACCCAAGCTGTTAAGCCTTCACCAAGCAGTACTCCACAACATGGACTTAACAGGACACATCTCTCTTACTGTGGGACTCTACGTCTTACTTCCGTGATGTGCTCTTGATTTTCTGGCTCACTGCTAAATGGAGAACCATCTCCAGCTGGTCATGGGACAAACAACTTTTCAGTGTAAGAAAGGACTTTGGCACCCGTGTGAACTTGAAGGTGCATTTCTACTGAAACACTGAATAGCTCTTGTTGTATCTCTATGATCCTGAGAGGATCTTTACCAGCTGCACAGCTAGGGAGGCTGAGGCTAAGGTGACACATTATTAATTGAAATAAAGTAAAATGTAATAATAATAATAGTAATAATAGCAGTAGTAGTAATGAAGGGGATAGAGAGGGGTGAGAGGGGCAGATGGAGAGAGATGAAGAAGAAAAGAGCCCAGGAAAGAAAAGTGATGCACAAACCATGCCCCAGCACCAAATCGGCCCTTCCCAGACAGCTCCCTCGAGTTCATACACTGAGTATGATACCAGTGGAATGCCATATCTCTCTGGATAGTTTGGATCATCTGTTCCAGCTGTGCTTCTTCACAGCTTCTTGTGTACTTCTTCACTGGCACAGCATGGGAAACTGAAGTCCTTGACTTAAAGCACTGCTGAGCAACAACTTAAACAGTGTGTTATCAACATTATTCTCATAGTGAATGCAAACTCAGCACTGGATCAGCTACTAGAAAACAAATCTCCCCCAGCCAAAACCAGCGTATCATAGCAGTAGTTTCTTGGAAGACATTACTCCTTTCAGTTCCTGAGTTCTTCATACCTAAGGTAGGTCCTTCAAATAACCATGGCATTTGTGATGTGGGATCGGGACAACGTGATTGAATCCTCTGCTGAACAGTGCAACTAGCAAAATCTCCAGTCACTTTGCTGTAGATGGCATTTACTTGAGAAAGGTCACCTTTTTATTGTCTTTCTTGTATTACTGGTTTTGACCTTACTGGTCATGATTTCCAAAGAGAAGTCCTGTATTCCAGATGATCAGAGAATTGCATATTTAATAATCATTTGTAATGCCCTGTTGCTTCTAGCTTTTTCAGTCACTTCTAGGTTGTAATCACAAGCTGATAAGTGACATTCCTTGGGTGAAATGACCAGAGATAAGCTGGCTCACCAGAGTTTGATGAACCCACTTGCAGATGCAGCAGTTACTTCATGCTTCCCAGAAGCATCTCCATACAGACGTAATTCTAAAATACAGAAATGCAAAAAAAAAAAAAAAAAAAGTCAGGAACGGTGTCAATGTCTGTTAGACCTCATTCATCAGAAAAACAAGAGGCCTAACCATATTCTTGTTGTGTGTATCATAGCTGCTGATATACTGAAACTTTCTGCAGTCTCTTTATCAGCCAGGCCAGTTCTTATTCCACACTTCAGATGTCGTCAGCTTTCCTGGTCTTTGAAATTTGAGCCCTCCAAATTTCAGGCTCTCTTCCATTTGCATCTGTTGTAATTATCACTGTCTTGTATTTTCATTTCCACATGTTTTGTCGTGTCTCCTCATCAGTCTGTTATTTTTCTGGATTCCTATATACCCTGTCATTCTGTGTAAATCCTGCTTGTTCAGGGGTAGTGAGGTTGGTATCACCTGAGAACCTGAAGCGGTTTACCATCATGCTGGGGGCATGGCTTGTCCCTTTCAGATGTTTGAAACTCCTTATTGCTTCCAGTGCTGGCTTGAACACTTCTGAAAAGAGCACGCATCCTTGCCTAGGCCTTTGTCAGCCAGAGCCATGCTGCGTATTTCTTGTGTATTTCATGGCATTCGTTAATTTCTCTGGATGTTTTCTTCTGGATTATTGGGGTCTTGCCAATGTTTGGCATTCTTCAAAACTGTCATTTCCCAGTTCTGCCAAGAATGTAAGGTCAAGACAACCAGAGAGCTGCAAAAGCAGGATCAGCTCTTGAGGTTAGTGATGAGTGACATGAAACTTTGGTGGCTGTTTATCATGAAAAGTGTAAAAATGTTGGATGTAATACAATATTGGAAATCCACATGTATTAACCTAATCTGAGTCCTACTTCTATTCTGTATGCATATAACTATAGTATCCATAATAGATTTCAGTGGTACTTGTGAGGTAGCTCATCTAGAGCAGAATTCACTGTCTCAGCAGTTTCTGAAGTGGGAAGGACCAGGTCTTAAAAAGGACTTTGGATGTAATAACGAAACACAACAAAGTAAATCAGTGCCTCCCTGGATGATTCTGTGAGTGACCACCTCTGATTTGTAAGAAAAAGACAGCCTTTTGGGAATAGGAAGGAAGAAGAGAAATGCCACCTTTATGAGGACTGTTAGAGGATTTGGAACTGTTCCAGGGGAAGATACTTTGCCTTTTAAATTTAAATTTCTTTGTCTGGTCTGGATGAGTAAAAGCAAAAAGTGTCACCCTCTTCTACTTCCATTTTGTGGTTGCTTCAAACCATCTTTCTCACAGAGTCAAAAATCATGTTTGAACTGAAGATTTGGTGCAATAATAAGCTTTTAGGAAAGGAGTAGGACTGGACTAGTGTATTAAACCAGAGTCAGCATGACCTATTTTCTATCAATGGAGAAATGCCTCTTTTGAAAGCTTGAGTTTATAAGATAGGTTTGATACTAATATAGATTCCCTGAAGTGAAATTGGGGAATAAGATCAATGCTTTAGCTTGTCAAAGCAGAAAGCAAGCAAAGTTCCAGCACAGCAGCACTCAGTCCCTGGTGGGTATGTCTTTATGTTCCTTTAACTCTAAGAATATTCTTTTGCTTCGTTAGCTGCTGGAATTTATATTCTTTCACAGCTCAAAACTACAGGAAAGATTTTGTAAAAATTCATAGGACATCAAGCAATATTCTTGACTGAACTGACCTGCTCTTCTGCTTTCAGCTGATGCTTTTCCAAGACATAACATTTAAAACGCCCAGCTCTATGTACCTTTTTGCACATAGGTTTATTGCCACGTGCTTATTTTACGTCATTACCGGAGACATTGTTCAGTGCTGTAAGAAAGTTGTTTAAAAGCTGCTGACTACCTACTAACAATTTCAACATAAACATTTTCAGAGAATATATCTACCACCAAAGTGGCATATATAATGATAAATGCTTTTCACCTTACTGAGTGCCTTGGAAAACTAGATATAGTGACTTAATTATATTCCACAGTAATTCAGAGGGGTTTGTGGATCATCAAAGAAAAAGAGTTTAGCTGAAATTGAGAAAATTGTCTTAGAAAGTTGTTAGAGAACTTAAAATACACTTGTTTCTTCCAAAGGATTGCTTAGAAATTAGTGACTTATAATAGGAAAAAAGCCCAAATCCTGATAATTTTGGCCATATAGCTATAGCAAAACAGGGAATCCAGTTTATTTTTAGGATATTGGCACACAAACTAATTGAAGGCTGCAGAAAACACTGGTTGCTAACCATTGCAAATGTAATTGACATAATAAAGAATTCCCAAGTCTGATTATTTTATCTGATGCAATATCAGCTATTCAGCATGTTAGTAAAAATTGTGAATAAGTATTTATATATTTATGTGTGCAAATACTAAAAAACCTGGAGCAGTGGGCAGTTAGCACTTTGTTTATTCTCTGTGTCCAGTATTCATGTACATTTTAACCTTAATATGGCAAGATAGGATGCCCTCCTGCAGTGCCAAATAACATCTGGTCTCTGCTTTCACTTTCTGCAGAATTTAAATGTGAAACATTCCTTTCAGAGATTCTGGATAGGTGACAGGTACAGAAAATTGGTCTGAATTTAAAGACATTTTTAACAGGAGTGGTTTTTCTTAATGCATGATGCAGATTGATGTATAAAGTAAATTGATGGATAGGAAAACACAGTACAGGCAGGTGAGTAAATATCTCTCTACACAGTCAGAGACAATGTGAACAGTGCTGGGTTTAAAATTTTTTCAGCTTTCAATTTTGAGCTGTATCACATACCTGTTTTGTGATTTGCTTTGACAGAGAACTTCACAAGCACCAAGTTATCTGAATGTCCAAGTTACTCCAAAGTTTCAGCTTTTATTTTGCAGTTTCTCATCTGTGTGGAAAGGGAGTAGCACCCCGTGCTGTGTGGAGTACCGCAGGAATTTGGGAGCAAGCTGGATACTCTTATGACTGAGCTGTGAAATTACCAAGGACAGCCTGTGTATGAGCAGCCCTTAGCAGGGCGAGGAGGGAAGGACACTTATGACTGCTGAGTGCCTTCTTTTTCTTGTTAGCTACTTGAATAAGTATCAAAGGGGGACTAAAATAAGAGCTAGGATTAGAGTAATGTGCTGGCTTTGCCTGGGGTAGAGATTATTTCCTTCACACAGGTATGGGCTGGGAATGGCTCCTGTGGCATTACACCCTGCTGGCAATCCCCAGGAGTGCTGTGATGATGGCTGCACCTGCTCTCCCCTGATGCAATGTCTGCTGCTGAGCTGAAGGTCCTGATTTGTCTTTTCTGTTTGCAGGTATTTTCATGGTGCTTTCTCTGCTGTCGATTGTTTACGGCGCCTTACGGTGCAACATCCTGGCCATTAAGATAAAGTATGATGACTATGACATCCGTGTGAAACCCGCTGCCTACCTCTGCATATTCATGTGGAGGAGCTTTGAGATCGCCACGCGGGTCACGGTGCTGGTGCTTTTCGGGTCAGTCGTTCGCATCTGGGTCTTCCTCATCGTGCTGCTGAATTTCTTGGGTTTCTTCTTCTACCCGTGGATTATCTTCTGGTTGAGCAAGTCGCCGTTCCCTGAGAACATAGAGAAGGAGCTGAGCAGGGTGGGCACTACCATCGTCCTGTGCCTGCTCACGTTCCTGTATGCCGGCATTAACATGTTCTGCTGGTCGGCAGTGCAGGTGGAGCTCAGCGACCCCGACCTGATCAGCAAGTCCCAGAACTGGTACCAGATGACCGTGTACTACATTGTGCGGCTGATGGAGAACGCCTTCCTCCTGCTCATGTGGTACATTTACAGAACGGACTTCTACCTCTATGTCTGTGCCCCAATACTGTTCCTGCAGCTCCTCATAGGGTATTGCATGGGCATCTTCTTCATGCTGGTGTTCTACCAGTTCTGTCACCCGTGCAAAAAGCTTTTCTCCTCCAGCATTACCGAAGCTTTGCTGTCCTGTTTCAAGATCCTCTACTTTATTTGCCAGCATCAGAAATCCACCTTACTGAAAGGCAAGGTGGCCGTGCAATCTCCTGAAAATACTGATGAAGCACAGGGCAGTAGCAAGACAATAGATTCTCAAAACAGGAGTATTCATCAAAGTGTTTCTTCCAATGCCTAATACAACTGGAAGCAAGTAGGTGCCTTCGGGACGTGGCAGATCACCTGCTGGGAACATTGCGTACCTTAGACATTGTGTCTTGTGAATAGGATTTCCTTCTTGCAGGTGTAGCACTGCATGATGGCTGACATGCCTGTTTTTGTGGAGAACAGTGTATGAGTATTTGTGTCTGTGTGTGTTTGTGTACGGAGAGCAATCGTTTGTAGATTTCTATTTCAGAGCTTTTTTGCACATAGGTTTATTGTCACATGCTCATTTTAGGTCATTATTGGAGACATTCAGAAACTGTCCTGATGCTCGTCTTACTCAGGAAGTCTGAGGATGGAAGGCAATGGATTTTATTTCAGATAGGATGTCCCATGGCATGCCACCCTAGCACGGAAACAGAGCCTAGACCTGGACTATGTATGGACTGTAGCTGTGGTCTGTTTTGATCAAATTGTAGACTATTTTACACTCTAATCAGTGTAATAAGATAATACTTCTATCAGTGGTAGAAGAATTGGACTTGCACAGTGCACTGTAGTCTGGGTTGCCATGAAACAGCCAATTAGCCAGCACTGACACGGAAATGTGACTGTTACTGAGGATGGGCGGGGGGTTATTGGCTTTGCACTGTTTCACCCTTCATGTTTACTTCTTGTTAGTAGGGGAATTAAATTTAACACATTAATTGTGGTGTTCTGGAATAGCTCATTTTTCTTTCATTACTATTTCTTTAATACTTTGTGGTGTTCTGTTGTCAGGGTGGTGTTCACTTTATGTAAACATCCAGAGGCTGGGCAGACAGTGTGTACCAGTCCTGTAGGTGCTCTCCAGTGCACATCTCCAGGGAGTGACTCACCCCATCTCAAAATGTAAGTGATATGAATCACTCTCTGGAGACCTGTTACTCAGTGTTAACCAGATGCCTTCACAATTAGTTCTGACTATCCATCTTCCTTTTCGATGGCTGAAATTAGAGAGATGAACACTACCCTGATTGTCAGGGGTTTGGTAGTGCATCAAGTAGGCAGCTCATTGACTTTTTGTACTGAGATAGAAGATGCTGATTCTTTCTTTTTGAGCTGTGATTTGTTATGATTAGTTTAATGTCATTAATTCAAAACCCTTTGACTTCTTTACCTCAGAAGTATTACAACCCTGAAGTCTGAAAGAGAAAATGGAAGTCATTGACTTTTTGTTCTCAGCAATACATCACCACAAATTGCAAGTTTGCAAGTTTCTGAGAAAGCTTTAGCAGGTGAGCACCCAAGAATTTAGTGAAAATACACAAACCCTTAGTATTTTCACAAAGTAAGTGAAAGCTTTTTGCACTTTGTTTGCTTAGCACCTTCCTAACATTTCTTTTGAGTGTTAAACATTATGGCTGCTCATGGAAACAAATAGTTGATGACCCAAAGTATCTCCCAGTGTCTGAAGCTTGGCCTCCATCCTGTCATCGTGCAGGATGTGGAGCTCTTAATAGGGATGACATCATCATAATTATTTTAGAAGTGTCTCAAACTCAGGTCTGGGGTCATTTGTGTTCAAATATGTCACCTGCAGTGCTCCAAAGACATAACCTGCTTTTATTTTTTTCTTTACAAAAGTGTAGATGAATGTCTTCATATTTCAGTTTTATTATGGAATTATGTTTTCATTTTGTTTAATATGTGTCTGTGTATGGCATGTATATGTAGATGTCATTAAATTATTGGTGGGTGGTAATGGGATTTTTGGCCTGATTTTGCAGTATATGCCATGGGAAAATACCTCATATCTGGGGAAGACACCAAACACCTCCATTCTAATTTCTCTGAGGAGAATAGAATAGTGAAGTGACTCCTTGAAGACACGACTGTGTTTCTCTGTACCTTTTTATGTAAAAGTACAGTATAGCATTTTTCTGTACTTTTCTAGATGTAAAAGACTATTGCTTTTTCTTTTCCAGTAGTGAATTAAAGAAGCAAGGGAGAATGTAACCCTTTCTTCCAGACCTGTGGAGTTCAGCCCACAGGCTCAAATTTTCGGATGGTCTTAGCCAAAACTGAGTATGTCTTTATAGTTGGACACTCATCAATATCAATAATCAGGGAATTACAGTGGCTGCCTATCTACAGATGTACCCAGGTCTGAAATGTTAGTCTTTGGGGGAAAATTTAAAAAGTTCCTTCATATTTAGAAGTAGTTCATACCTAAATAGAGGGGAAAAAGCAGACTTTGGACACTGTCGGTGGTGCAGTTGTGATTGTGCCATTTGGAAACAGTGAAACACAAACCTTAGCCAGGTTGGTGCTACAGTGAAATGTTGAAGTCAAATATAGGAGACTTACAGAGCCAGGTGCTCAGAACGAATACACAGTGAGTACCATTAAACCTCACAGACTACTGTATATGCATATTTAGAGTGTGTGCCATATTACTTTTTATTTTTATACCAGTCTCCTGAAGTGCATGTGTAGGGAGCTGAATATTTAAATCACTGTAACGAGAGGGAAAAAAAAATTAATTTATATAGGTTCTATTACAGTCCTATGGTTTTGCCTTAGTTGTGCAGAATAACCAAATACAGTTCAGACACTCCACCAGCACGAGGGGCTGTTGCCTGTGCCGTGCCTGGTGTCACCATGGGCCGGGTGGGGCCCAGCCGGCAGCGTGGCTGCCCTGAGGGGTTTATCCAGCTGCGCTGCCACTGCTGGGAGAAAGGTCCTGAGGGGAGCCTTAGGCACAACGATACTGTGTTAGAGCAGGGTTTACGGGAGCAACTGGGGTTTTTTACACACAGTGTGCTGTAAAGCTGGGAGAGGCAGTTTTTCTCCAGACAATGGCAGTCTGGAGAGTTTTGTTATCAGTACACCCAATGGCTGCATGGAGAGGACAGTATGAGTACAAAGTCTGTCTGTGTATGAATGAGTGATCTCTTGCTGCAAGTTCACTGTGCTTTTACTGTCCTCTATGAATTTTAGAGGGGCCTCTTGTTCCTGGAAGGGGCCTGAGTGTTCCATGGAAGGGTTTAGAGCTACTGCTGAAAACTGTTCTCTTTTGAGTAGTCTTGAGTCACACAAAGGGTGGCTCAGCAAGGGTTATTTGTGTGCATAAGAGTATGCAAGATCTGACACGTGAGTTTTCTTTTGCACTTGTAAAACAACACAAATTAAAACGTTGAAACTACCCCTCAAGCTGTGTTGGTGTCAGTTCTTAGTGTGCTGCTTTCAAGAAATCCAAAGTAGAGGTAACAGCACACTGTCATCTGTCACCACGCAGCAGCAGAAATGTTTTCAAGAACACCTGACAGAAGAATTTATCTGTGACTGATTTAGGAGCTCTTTACCCCCACACTTGCATTGCTGTTTAGCAGAACATTTTGTAAGAGGGGGGCAGTTTAAGGGGCCAGTGTTGTATGGAACAAGATTACTATAGGCTATTCATTGTCAATGAGAGTATTTCCTGGTTTACATTGAGAACTGGGAGGAAATTGTTCCATAAAAAGAATATTTTAACTTCTTTTCTGCACACTTGTTTTACATTCATCTGGATTTACCATATGCTTGTATCTGACCCTGGGAGTATCCAGCAAAATCAGTGCTGAGGACTCTTGTGGAGGGATAGAAATGCACAAAAACCTTTGCAACACATGTAAGTGTTTCTAAATATAAATAGATAAAATAAACACATATTTTAAATATTTGTGTAAATGGATACACTGCAACAAGTTGTAATGTGTGTACATTGCTTACATGAGCACTGAGAAAAGATTTTACAAGTCCTGGTGGTGATTGATGCTACCAGTATATATATTGTGCTAGTAAGGGCTGCACTCCCTACAACATAGAATTGGTGGATACTTGGGACTGCTAAACTGTAATTTTAATTTTAACTTAAAAAAAATTAATTTACAAGCAGTTCCTTTATTTTTTCCCCATAGTAGCTGATAATATCTAGCCTAAAACAATGAACCATTTTCTATCACTTTTTACAAATTTGAAGGCTTTATGAAGCAAGGAAAACAGGAGTTTGAACTCAGATGTTTGCAAGCTAGACATCACAGTACTTATAATCTTGTATTTTAAAATGAAGTTGTGGTGAGTGCCTCAACTCACTCAGGAATCATCACAGAAACATGAACATACAGTAATATGGCAGAGATGATAAGTTTGATTTACCAGAGATAGAAGACTTGACAAGCAAAATGTAGTAAGAATTATGGAATTTCCTACTGACCAAGAAAAAAAAAAGTATAATAAAACTGTTAAGTCTTGGAGTCACCCCAAAATTAGACCAAGAGTGAAAGGTAAGTGTTTCAATATTCCAATATGAAAGCTTACTGAATCTCTGCCCTGAATGAACAACTTCATATCCTGGAAAAAAAAAGGACCGTTTTATCCTTTTTTATTATTATTTTTTTATTACATGCATTGACAAGGAAAATGTCTTGCCAGTGAAATAACATTTTACAGAAATGATGAATGTCTGTAGTCAGGTATGAAAATTTTGCCTTTCAGATGTGAATGCATCTGTGTGTAAAGGCTTCTAATCACCAACTAGCATTAATGGGAAAACACACCTAAGCAGATGATGGACGCTAATTTGTTGGATGTTGTTTACTGAGATCCTTCTGGAATAACATCACAATTGTAACTTTTTGGTCCTGAAGGTGAGACCTGATTGATTTAATGAACTAGGAACAGCCTGTCTTAAATAGGTTATGTGCCTTCATGTTCATAATCGCTGAAATTCCTGTTTTGACAGAGCGCACAAAATGGCAGCAGATAAGTGTTAGATATTTTAACTGCTGAAATGTCTCTCATCAGCTACTTGTTTCATCTGATTAATGTGCCCTGTCAGTGCAGAGCTTTAATCAGCCACAGACACTTCCTGAAAAATGATCGGGAGCAGATTTAGATGGAGAGCGATGCCAGAGGTAGTCAAGGTGAAGGTTAATTCACATCTGCCTTCTAGAGTGGGAAGGAAATGTCAAAAACAATAGCACAGCACCTTACAGATGAGGTGCCAGCATTGCATTTGTGTTTCTGCATGGATTTGCAGTTCTTGCAGATGGAGTAAGTTGTGTGCTGGACTCAACTGCAAACAGAAGGGAGGTGCTTGTGGTTGCTTCAGTTCTGCCGTCTCTGGCCCTTGCAGCAGCAGTTAAATTCTTCAGAATGTGTGTCCTGACCACTGCTCCTCCCTCTCTACTGCTTCATGGGGGTCATTTTAAATAGAAATCAAGGCACTGTGAAATGCTCAGCCAGATTTTTCAGTAGGACTGCTCTTTTGGAGCCAAAGATTCCTGGCAATGAAAAAGGCTGAACTCATGGAATGCATCAATACTTCACTGCCATTTTAAATATTTTAATAATGGTGGGCAGTGCAGTAACTTAAAAGCATCCAAATGTCATTAAAAAAAAAATAGAGGGGAAATAGAATTTTCTAAAAGAAGTAGCTTCGACTTTGGAGCTACAAGGAAAGTAAGAGAATCCTACAAAAGCACAATAATTAGGTGTTTTAACTTTTTTTTTTTCATCCTGTTTATTGTGGTCTTCCCTGCTCTTCTCATTTTTTTTAAGCATTAAGAAGAAAAAAATATCAAAAAGGAGAAAGAAAAATATTTTACGGAAGAAAAAAGTCCCTGCAAACCTATGGAAATGTGCATTGAGGGTAAGCGTAGATTTCTCCACTGATGCTCTTGGAGAGGCATAGTGAAAACCCCAGAAAGGCATCCAGGTACAGTGAGGCAGAAACCGTGAAGGTCATCCTGATCTAGGACATTGCATCATGTTAAAATACATCATTATCTATCTTTTTTGTTTGACCACTTTAATACCAGCAGTCTTAATTATATGTAATATTATATGTATTTGTATATATATAATACATACAAATATAGAAATATGTAATTTTATGTATATTTTATGTATGATATGTATTGCAGTACAGACATTAGTCTGATTCTGCAACTGAGCACAAATAGGCAATTTCAATGGTAATGGTCAGGACAGAAATGTTACCACTGACATTTTATGTGCAGTTTGCTTACACAATTCCACCTTCCTTATGCATGGGAAGCAAATCAATAGACCATGCAATATGTTAGCTAGTTTTTTGAAACCACATGGTAGTTGGATGGTTCCTGCTTTGATCTTGTTTTCTTCATCAGCTGACAAGATGCAATGTGCTGGAAAAACCTGTTTGTTCTTTACAGCAAGATAAAAGATAATTAATTGGAGAAACCTGTGACACTGCCTGTGCTAAGACTTGTTCATGGTGATTTGCCTGTGTGGGTCAGAAATGAACCAAGCTTCCTCAGATTCAGAGGAAAGGGAAAACTTTGCAGGAGACAGGTTATCAGGTGGGAACAGGCCAGGAGTGTAGTAAGTGAAAAATTACTACTGCCTAGACATGAAATATCGGCCTCAGCAAGGATGCTGGTGTTGTGCCGTGAGGATTGATGGTAAGGCAAATTCAGGGAAGGCTGCAGAGTGCTGTAGCATTAACTCATCAGACAACTCAAATGCCAGTGACAGCTGAGTCTTCACCATAATTTACCATTCGCCCAAAATGCAATGGAAGCCCCCAAGGGCACCATGCAGGAATCCATTAGCCATTAACTATCAATCACTTGCCCTATAGTGTCCTTTAGCAGTCAAGAGCTTATGTGTTTAAGCTGCTATCTTAATAGTCCATACATCACTGTTCTTCCCAGGGCACAACAGCAAGTGAGCAGTTGTCTTTCCAAGCATGGAAAGAAAAAAAAAATCACTAGGGAAAAAGGGATATAAAATAAAAAACAACAAACTGTTTGTAGTCTTAAGTGTATCACTCATTCAAAAGAAGTTCTAGTGTAATAGAGAAGTAAATGCAATTTGAGCATGTGTAGGAGTGTATTTGTATGGGGAGAAAAATTATTGACACGGGATTGGAGTATGATTTGGCAGACTCTCCCTGCCAGGTAGCAAAAGTCTCGGTGAGATGACATTGTGTCCCTTGATGCAAAAGGAAGTGCCGTAAGTCACTGTAATTAGCAGTCAACAGCTCTGGTTTTGATCAAGGTGGATACAGCTCCTCAAGCTTTGGCAGAAAACTCTGTGAGAGGATCTCTAAATCCAGCTGAGAAGGAAATGAGGTACCTCCAGCCTATTGCTGCTCCCATGAGAGCCTGAGTGAAAATAGCAGAATATGATTAACCCATCAAAACTTAAGAAGTCATAAATACAAGAAAGCAAATAATAATATTTGTAATAGATAATATTTTTGGAAATTGGAGTCCTAATCTAACCCACTTGTTGAAATTTTGGTTTTCATAGTGATTTCTCTGGAAGTGCTAAAAATGGGTGCCAGGAGGGAGGGGGCTGTGTGTATGAATGAACTGCTGTAAACAGTCTTGCAACAGGAGGCTTTAATAACTGTTCATCCAGTGGTAATTTAACCTGGAAGAAATTAATCCCAGTTCAAAACCCAAGTTATGTGACACTTGTGTCTTCATTGGGTTTCCCAAAGAGATTGATGGATACTTCTAAACTTCTCTTGAGTGTAACTTAAGCCAGGTCGGAGTTTGTGAGATAGTCTCGGGCAAGTGTCCAAGTTATCAGGGAAAATCCAGAAGTAAACAAGCATTGTCAAGACAAATGAGTGAAGGGAAACATAAATGCAGCAATTGTGCGGCTGGAGCAGTGTAATTCTATAATAAGAGGCAATTAGGTATGATTTAGCAGCATATAGGCTTCATGCTGAATCTTGGCACAGGAATCTAGCTGAAGGATAATTTTAAAGCAAAAGCCTCTTCCTTGGTGCCATAATTTATTGTATCATGTTATCTTAGTTAGACACATCCATTCAACATGACATCATTCCTCAGTGTTTTCTCTATTGATTTTACTGAAAATGAACATAAAACCAAGGCTGTGTCAGGTGTCTGGTTGTCAACAGTCATCTGCTGTCAGAGCTGGGTCACCCCCACACCTCCACACTGAGGACTGGGAGGGAGAAAATCAGCAAAAGAATTATCACAGCACTCCTTTGTATTTCACAAGACAAACTGCAGCATGGTAAAGACCTGTAATGTTACCCTGTGTTGCAGGGTTTGGGCACAGGCGTCACACCTGGGGACTGTTCCTGGGTGTGGAGGGGGATGATGCTGAAATAACTCTGTGGATGTGGAGTTATACCATGGACATGAGCTACGACAGCACAGCTCTAGCAGGCTGGGAGCACCTCCTTTATTTGTGGTTGTGGAATGGGGGTGCAAACGTGTGTCAGCAGTAACACAGCTTCAGCAGATCCTATTAGGAAGAACGGAAGTGAGCTGATGATCTCTGGAAGTCCTTTCCCAGCCTGTGATCAGGAATTGCTTATTAGAAATGGGATTTGGCAGCCCAGCGCTGAGAGAGAAAGGGAAAAGCAGGAAAGTGGTGTTGAACAGGGATGCAGCAGGAAAGGAGACACGAGGTCAGGTGCATACGGAGGGAAGGTCCGGGGGGGGACTGAGCAGGATTCCAGCTCCCTCCTCCGTGAGCTGCCAGCGGGTGGCACCGCGGGGCTGCTAAACCACTGACCCGGGCGAGACGGGCACAGGAGAGACTGCCGTCACTCTGCTCACATCTTTCGAGATGTTTTCTTGAGCGGGAAGTCGCTGCTGGAGTCCCTCTCTCCAGGCAGAGAAAAGTTACCTTGGGTTATCACCGGCACTTGTAAACGAAGTGGATCTGCAGCCCTGGGAAGAGAAGTCTCGCAAACAGAAGATGGTTGTATTCCAGGGCCACGTTAGCAGATCATAAAGCTGGTACCCTGCCCAAAGAATGCCATCTGGGCTCCCTTTCCCTCAGTCCTATGCAACGGCAGGTTAATTTTACCTCTGCCTTTATACGTGGGAGATTCCAGCTTCAGTCCAGCTCTTACTGGAAACTACTGACTGCCTAATGAAATGAAAATTCTGTCTGTACTTAGGACATATTGCTGGTGGTGTCTCTTCCTTCCAATAACACAGCAGCGTGCAGCCATTCTGGCCCATTTTGTCGTGGTGCTGCTTGACTTCAAGCCAAGACTGGTGTGGCAAACAGCATCTGGATCAGACATGGATTTTTTTTAATACAGCACGTGGGTGTCTCTTGATGACTGCAAAAGACAGCATGAGGAAGTACTGGAGCAGGGAATTGCATTGAGAGTTACAGTGTAAAGCAAGGAGCTAGAAGGATCTGCCAGTCCTTACTGGAGTCTCATCGACATGTTTTCCCCTGGCTCATATCTATCCCCTTTTCTGCTCTCTCAGTTTGGAATCATTTGTTTTGTAAAGGAGACAGAAAGAGCAGAAGTTTCAGACTGTGTCATTCCCTGGAGTGCAGGCAAGCACACAGAGTGACAGCCTCAGGCTGCGCGTGAAGAGTCTTTTCAGGGAAGACAGCTTGACAAGTCCCTTGTCTGCCTCTTCCTCTTTGGAGTAGAATCAAGGGAGGTTTGGTAAACAGTGATTGCACGGCATTCAAAATGAAGACTACAGGCTACAAAATTAAAAAAAAAAAATTAAAAAACCAACCTAAAAAAAAAGGTTAATCAAGGTCTCTGCTTGGCTTTCCCCCTGCTGCATCAGAAGGAGGAGCTGGATCTTTCACTCTGTTCTTCACATCACTCTCTCTTTTGGGGTTTTTACTTGCAGAATTTTTCATTGTCCCTTTTAGGGACATGTGTGAAACCCCTAGGCCTATTGCAAACACCTGCCATTAAATTTGTACAGCAATACACAGACCATTATTGTGCAGAGCCAGGAGAGGAGCTAAATTAATTCCTAAGCAATGAGGTAAAATTACTGCAAGGAAAGGAAGAACTCTGAGACATTAATACTTTTGCAATACAGTCATGCTGCAAAATGATCAGTGTTCACTGAACTTTTCAGCACAAAGAAGGATGAAAAATGCTCTGTGTAATCAAGTAGCTTGAAACAAATTTTATAAATGGAGTGAGATAGCATTTAATTTTTTCCATACTTCAGTTTTACACTCATTCATAATTAATACACAGCTGACAACATTGTTTTTCTTGTACAGGATGCATTTTCCAAATAAGTACAAAGTATAAAACCTTCAGGTTTTTGTAATAGCAAAAATGATTCATTCATTTAGAAGGTGAAACAAACAGAATTAAATCAGGGGTGATGCGTGGGTGGTTTTGGTACCATTTCTACTCAAATTTGTCTCTTGCAGCAACAGACAAAATTTGCTGTGCTTGTCAGGTGACTTTTGGAGTTAACAAAAAACCCGCAAGCATCAGGGAGCACCAGAACTCACCGGCTGTGGAAGGCCCAGCACCTCTGCCCTTTCTCTTGAGTTCAGGCAGTGAGATCAGCCACTGCATTTGGTAATTGCTAGGCCAAGGGCAGCTGAAGTATACTCTGTTTCATGATCTGTGTTCAGGCTGTCAAAAGGACCTCAGACTTTGCAACTGTTGTGACTGATCCAAGATCAGCCCCTTTAGTGTTTGTAGCCTGCCAGAAACCTCCTGAGCCAATAAATTCATGTTTCAGGGGCTATGGTGCCTGAGGAGCTTCCAGGCCAGGTAAAGCTGCTGAAGCTCAGAGAATCCTGGATACCTGCACTGGCTCACCCCAGAGAAGGCACAAGTAACTTACCCTGAGCTAGGGGGAAGGAAAAGGCAGTGAGAACATTGCCATTCCTGGTCAGGGAGAGAAGGCTTGTCTTCTCTGCAAGAATGGACATCCACAAATCAGAACTGCCCCCCTCTTTTCCTTCCATAGCCACTCCAACTCTTTAACTGCCAGAGGCTACCTCCATTAAAAAAAAAAAAATATTGACACCAGACCCTCTGATGATATCCAGCATCCCTGGAAGTGTTACTCCATCCCTGAAAGCATCCAAGGTCAGGTTAGTTGGGGCCCTGAGCAACCTGAGTTAGTAGGTGACCCCCCTGCTCATGGCAGGGGGTTGGAAGTAGGTGATCTTAAAGTTCATTCAAACTCAACCATTCTATCATTCTATAATTCTGGAATCTATTTGGGATGGCCATCAAAAGGGATTCTGCATGACTCAAAACCATGAAATAATATATCCAGTGATACATGTCCTCAGTTTTGGCCAGAACAGAGAAGAATTTTGGAAGGAATTCAGCCAGGTTTGAATGTACCAGACAGAGAGGAAGGTTAGATTACACTTTGAAGTTTCCATGGACATTGAATTACTGGAAGAGAAATAGTACTAGTGATTATTTATCAGCAAAGATCAGCATGAACTGCATCTCAGTCCTGAGGTGATTAAAAAGAGACAGGTCTGGGGAGAGGTAACTCTTCTGTGCTTTCTACTTTACACTCCAGCATTAGAAGTTATACAAAGTGGTGATACACTTTTTAGCAGAAAACCTGATCAGTTGTGTAATTTATTTTATTCTTTGTATCACAATGAAAAAGTCTCTTTCAACAATTTATATGTATTTGAGTTTTGAAACTTTATAGGTAAAGATGGCAGAAACATTTGAAACAGAACTGGGGTCATGATTAAATGGTTAACTTATTGCCCAAATGAATGAGAAAGGAAACAGGGTGCTGCAACCTTTTGCTCTCACTTCCTCCTGAGAGAAGACGTAGAGGCTGTCCCAGAGAGAGAGGGGCTGTTGTGCACACACATCTCAGGCAGCCATGGGGAACTGGATGGAGAATGAAGGACTGTCCATCTTCGTTGTTGTAAGTACAATTTTTATTATGATTTGTGTCCAGTGAAAAGTTCTACAAAAAGCTGTGCTAAACAGTTCTCACTGTGCCCGTGGAAGATGCACCTGATTATGCTGAAACTGGGGCAGCAAATGCAGAGAAATGCTTCAAGGGAATAATTTTTAAGGAGCTCTCTGGTGTTTCAGTTGCTGTAGGCTTCATTGTTAACAGAGAAATTATCATGTGTTTACTTTGCTCTGTTAGAAATACTTTAGTTAAGCAAAACAACTAACTTTAAAACTCACTTAACTATGTGCACTTCAGAGAAAGCAATTAAAACAATCACCCTTTCTTGCACTTTTCATGAACAGAAAGGGTGTAACTGAAAGTACAGTGTCTTGATGGTATAAAATATTTATTAATGTCAGATACAAGAATTTAGAGCAGGGATTCATGAATCCTTCATTAAGACAACTAGTATTTGAATTGAATTTGTTTATAGTTTTCATATAGGGGCTTTGAAAGTAGATTAAATTAATTCTGAGCAAGATTTAAAAGTATGAAAAATTCTGTTTGACTTTACAAGTGCTAAAGAGTAAACAGGGAAGTCCTTGGAGAAAGTTTATATTCTAGCGTTTTCTTTTTTACTTCACAGTGTGATACAAGGGCTAAAGATATACCTCTATGCATATAATATGTACATGTACATATATGTATTTAAAACATACACAAAACCAACATGTAAGAGCAGTTCAGGTTTTGTGGCTACCTGTTGTTAGTAGATGTAAATATTGAGAGGAAGAAAAAGAAGGCATAGAATTTGCATATTTATGGTGGCTGAAATATGAGCATCTTTATCACAAGAAATCTTTTTGCTTTATGAGCAATCAGTACTTGTGTGTGACCTTGTAATTTAGGAACATAATCCCAGAGCTGTGGCACTTCAGTGCTTTGAAAGGGAGTGACTGTGTTTGCTGTCACCTTCAGTGACTTGAGGAAGTTGAAACTGCCAAGAGGTGAATTCTGGCTTTTTCTTTTCTTTTTCTTTTTTTTTTTTTTTTCCCACCAGAACTGAAATATTAAGAGAATTAAGTAAGAGGCCTATATTTTGCTCAAATAAGGAATTTGGTTTTTGAACCTCAAAACTATAACAAGGTCAGGGTAATGGGGAAGGAAACTAACACTGGAAACCTTACCTAAGTGTTCTTCTTTGGCCTCTACATCTTTACTGCACACTGAGCAGGCACAGGGTTGTCCAGTGCTTGACAGAAACAGGACAGACACAATTCCTACTGATGTACCTCAACAAAACAGAAACATGCTGCCAGAGCGTGCCACTGTCACTTTTAATACATATCCTAAGCACTTAATCCAGAGATGAGCTTGGTGTTTTAATGAGGACTTAGAGATTTCCTCTATACTGCCTTACCCTGATGGAAATCCCTTCATTTCCCAGTATTCATTTACATTTTCAAGATCTGAAATAATCCCAAGTTTTTACAGCCAAAGAACTAGCAAAATGTATGGGTTAGGAGGGGTGAGGAACTGTAATGTCACATTTTCTGAGGTTTCTCCCAGTTCTCAGACTTTGTCTATTTTATGCACCACTTAGTGAAACTACTCAGACTGAGTGCAGTGATACAGATTTGTTTCAATATGGGATGTGAAATCAGCCAACCAGCTCCAAGAGGGCAAATATCCAGATTCATTATGATTTTTTTTTTTTTTTGCCAGATGACCTTGTAGCTGCCTAAGAGTTAATTACATCTCTTTCCCTAAAAAACCTGCACCTCAGGATGTGTAAGTGGGAGAAAATTCTGCAGTACAGCTACAAAGAAGCCTGGTTTTGAGTAGTCTATATGCTACCAAAAGGGCCTGTGTTGAATATTCCCTGCTGACTGATTTCAGACCCTCTTCTTGAATTCAGTCCTATGTGTAATTTAGCCAATCTAAATTTGGATCTCAAGTTTCTTTGTCACAACTTCCAAGTCTTCCTCTCACATAGGTTAATGTGTCTGTGGAACTTCCATTTGTAAGAGTCCCTAACCTTCAATGGTATTTGAGATTTAACTGGACTCAGATTTAAACACTTGTAGTATGACAATCCTGATACAACCAACCCTAAGATCCTTGACCTATGAAAACGTTTCAGCTGCACATTGCTGTGTTTTGGGGTATTGCCACTCCTGTACCCATGTTCACACATCAGAGCCTATTTATACCAGAAAGATTTCTATCACCTCTGCTGAAAACTTTATGCCGTGCAGTACAGCTCTGTGTGCAAACTGGAGCACAGGGAAGTAACCGACTGTTATCTGAACTGTGTAAATTCAGATGGATTATTTCTAACAACAAACTGTAAGCTTCCTGTTTAATTCTCTTTCAGCTTGTGTGGCTGGGCTTAAATGTCTTCCTCTTTTGGTGGTACTATCTTGTGTATGATGTCCCAGCAAAATTCTTCTACACCAGAGTGCTCCTTGGCGTAAGTACAAGATATTCTTATTTTGGCACAGACAGAACACACCACAGTTTTCAATAGTTTTTGTTGATCCAAACTGGATCTAGTGGCTGGAGCAGCAGAGTAGTGTAGAAGTCACATGCAAGCAGATAACTGAATGCAGGCAGATGTCCAGTGCTTCTGAACAGAAAGCTGGTACACAAAATAGAGAGATCCCATTCTAAAGATGTTTTCAGCTAACTATTATCCTCCTTGTAATTAAATTAACCATTAATTGTAGCTACTTTATTAAGAAAAAGATGAATAAAATATTGCCCTTGAACTGTTGTGCAGTCATTTCTCCTTGCAATTATTTTTCAGAGTGTGAATAGTTTATAAAGACATTGGCTCTGAAAAGCAATCATCATTCCTATATTCATCAAGAACGTGAGTGGTGGTCAGGTAGTGAAGTGATTCTGGATCCTGGGCTATTCCATTTAATCCAACTGGTTAATGCACCATTATGTGTCCTACTACAAACTTGCTTCCAAAGCTACCACAGGTCATGAACAATTGACAGGGAAAATTAATTTGCTCACATATTTTAAAACCCTGATCACAGACATAAAAATCAGCCTAAGCTTCAGATTACAGAGCACAGCATTTTGCTGAAGGCTTGCAAAGCTGTGGTTTAATTCTACAAAGCATGAAATCCCACTCTGCGTACAGCTTCTGGTCTGTGGATCAAATCCTGTCCTTTGGTGCAGTTCCAAATCATGGTGCAGTTGCCTTTGAAGTCACAGAGACTTGTGCTTGGATAAGTAGGGCTCAGTGTAACCCCAAACAGCTAAAACCTAAAAGGGTCTCAATACATGCAAGGGCAGCAAACATTATTTTTCTTCCCTTCATTGTATTTTGATTAATATAGTCATTATTCTTTCATTTCAAACAGTTCAAGAATCTTAAATAATTCAGGGTGTGAAGACCAACATTAAGGAAACAGATTCCTAAAAACTGAGGCAACAAATTTACTTAGACTCCTTTACTGGCAGAGAACTTAAACCACTTCTCTTATAAGCTGCCCATTTACCATAACCCCCACCAACTAAAACCACAGACTCCTTGCAGCCTTGAGAAACAGAACTCTACTAATGGCACAGATATGCACCTGTGTTTGACTGTTGAATGCCACATGTAACAGGGAGCTTTTTATACAACCATATTAATTCAAAATTGCAAACAGGAGGTGTCTGTTTGTCTGCAGGAGTGTGTTTTTCCTGCACATGTGTTTCTGACTTGACCAGACCATGATTCCATTAAACATTCATGGTGTGAATGTGAACTTTAGATCTCACACTCTTTACAAGTTGTGATGTAATACATAAATGAAATCTATGACTATCCATGCCCTGGATAATGTCTTAGATAAAGCTTTTAATAACAGCATCTCTCTAATTACAGCGTGCTCTGGCTCTTGCAAGGGCCCCTGCAGCCTGCCTGAATTTCAATTGTATGCTGATTCTGCTGCCAGTATGTCGAAACCTGCTCTCCTTCCTCAGAGGATCAAGTGCGGTAAGATGAAGAAAGAATTTCAAAATTTGTGAAAGATAATAACCTAAAGAGACTTGCAAATATACCAAGAAACTTTGTCCAAGTTCCCCAAATAGAGTGTATTTTGAGGATGTCCTCTTATAAGCAGCAGATAAGCCTGGAGTTTTGCTAAAAGCAAGACAGAGGTCTAATGCCCATGGGGTACCTAGAGCTCTGTTGAGAGTTTAGCTTTGAATTAATCTCCTTTGAGTTCTCCCTTTTTATCTGCCTCCTGGGCACGGTCCTGCCCTGGATGCAAAGTCCCTCTTTTGGCTGGCAGAAGCTGTTGGTGCTCACACATGTCCACTGTTGGTCATTGATGCTACACCCGCTTAGAGAGGGAAATATTAGCCCCTGCCTGTCTTTGCATGCTCAGTCCTTGACGTAGTCTTTTATAGATTTTCAGAATGGAATTATTTTTTTCAGCTGGCTCATAAATGACATTCTTTCTTGTCTGAATTGCATTTCCATCTCTGATTCACAGGCATTTTGACTTTTTCTAGCTCCCAAATGAAAATGTAATACACAGCACAGAGGAACTGACACAAAGGAAAGGACAAGTGATCCTAAGTGACAGCTGGAGAGGCTTCCTATTATAGTACTGACTCCATCACATGTCCAAAATCTAGATTTCTGGCTATTGCAGCTGAAATAATGCAGACAATGCAGGCCATGGTCCAGTGAAAAAGCAATATTCTTCTCAAGTTCATGAATTGTCCTTCCAAATGTATAATGATCCTCTCTTTCTGGACACTTTTAACATAAACACAACTGACAAAACCAGTTCCCAGAAGTTGTTTTTCATCTCTAAACCCAGAATAAATTTTTTAATGCAAATGAGACGGCTTGTGGGGGCTGAAAAGGCAAAGCAGAAGAAGAAGTGATAAAATAGATGCAGTATTTCAGGAGTCCTTCATAAGGGAAGAAAGTGGAATATGAAGCAATAAGAAAATAACCAGAGACAAACCAGGCTGTACTTCCATCTAGTACATACATCCTCACAATGAGTGTGGCTGAATAAATGAGATGTGCCTGCCACATAAAACTCTTAAATAACATTTAGGAGCAAGGCCACTGCTCTAGCCTTTCTAAGGAATAACGCTTAGGAATATAAAAATGAAAATACATGTCAGGCTTTCAGTCTTTTTCTACACTCCTTCAGATCCTGAGATGCTACAAAACAGATAGACATACCCTCCACTCATGTAAAAGTAAAAAGGATAAATCTGTAGGGTTAAACTTGTTATTGCCCTGCCCTAAGGCAGATCAGCAAGTATCAGTCAAAATTCAGAGCTGAATCCTCTGGCTGCAGAAGTCAATAATGAATATCAATTTAGAAGGAAATAATGTTTCTATGGATGAATGCAACTGGAAAATAATGATGAGCTCTTGATCATAGAAGGCATTTTTGAGATTGCACAGGTGAAAGCAAGCTGGGCAGAGGTCTTCTGAGCTCAAAGCAGTGAAAGAGCTAGGGATACATATGGAGACAACTGGAAGGCCAAACCCTGATTCTGGGTGTTGAAAATTGTATTCCAGCTGGGACTTTGTGCTACTTGCCCTGAATTGCTCCTCTCCTAGCATGAGTCACTTAACTTTTTTAACCAAGATCTTGGGAAAGCTGTCCCTCTTGGTATCAAGCTACAGAGTCAGTCCTTCTGCCTTGGGCACTGTGATAGAGTCACTTGGGCTACACTCGGCATAAAAGTGAGTCCCAGGCAGGGAGATACAGTTCCATCCCTGCTGCCTGCTGGCAGCACACACTTCTGCTGATAGCTGGGAATGAGGAAGCAAAGGGCTCTGTGAGCAAGGAGGGCAGGGAGGGGCATAGAACAGGACTCTTAGACAGCTGGTGTTTGTTTAGCTCCAGTTGCTTTTTTTTGCAGTAAAGTTACACCTCAGGAAGGATGTAATTTTAGATCTTAAGCAAAACACGCATGGCCCAGTGAGCCACTGGCAGTGGCAGCACTGTGGTGGCCTTAGCACAGGGGGACAGCTATTTATGCTTGTTGTGCTGTTGCCTCTAATTAGCTATGCTCTGCAGGTAACAACTGTGAGGGTCTATGAGAAAAATCATTTAAATGTCAATGAACTTATTGGAAGAGTAATCACCTTCCCAACAGCAATGTCATTAGAGTCAAGAAGAGGAAAGAATTGTTCAAACCCAGCTTTCAATGGGAATGTACTGAAAAGTCTTGCCCTCTCCATCCTGCCACCCAGAAATCACAAGTTACAAAATTACTTGGTTTTAATTGAAAGTATAGCTGTGTTGTGTTTTGCATTCCCATCATGGCTGTATTCACTGTTCTTAATGAGCCCCATGACTGAAGGCAGCTGGAGCGCTCTGCCATTGCTTTGCCTTCACTTCTTAGATCAAGTGGTTTTGCAAGGGAGTCAAGCACTGCCTCACGATGCTACACTTTATTCTACATTTTTTTTGTATTGTCCCTTAATATAGGTGATACAGAAAGTCCAAATGTCTCCCTGGTCATTATTACAGTCTGAAGCCATTGTGACAGCCCCAGAGTGTTTGCCTCCTGTGAGGAAATATTTGTGGTAGTTTGCATAGTGTTTTCTTCCCTTATCCAGCCAGCAAACCCAATGCAAACATACAACATGTGACAGTCATGCCTTCTACTGTGTGGAGACAGCCAAATGTCAGCTTTAAAGGGACTTAAGGTTTTAGGAAAACTCCTGGTGACTGCAGCACAATTCAGATGGGGCCTGTTAGGAACCTATCATCATTAGTAATTAAAAGATCATTCTGTTTTTCTTTAGAATTAATTTCTTTGGTTTGTATCTGCAGAGATTTTTGCTGGGTTTTTTGGGGTAACTCCAAAACCAGGTTGTAAGTGAATGCCTGGGGAGTAAATCCAGTATTTTGGGGAAGGAATGCCTTCACATCACTGCCATGATAGGTGTTAGGTGACTGGCACATTTGGGGTAGGAGCTCCCAGAGACACTTACACCCAAATTTGCAGCCTGTTGCTAGATCATGAACCACAGTAGGATCCTGGTGCTACCAAAGCAGTCACTCTGCCATGGCAGACTGTGATCCCTCCTTTTATTTTTAACATGCAAATTAAAACAGCTAAGATGTATTCCTTTGTCATACTGGATGTTAAATTTTTTCTCCTTATCAAATACTTTGTGTTCAGTGGGATGTGTTAAAACATAATCTGGAATTCCTGTTTTATGAAAGACATGGAGAAATATTTTTGTCTATATTTTGGAATTCTAAATTTTTCCTAGCAATGCTACCAATGTGCTCAGGGCTTCTGTTTTTGTCCCTGCCTTTAAAAAGTGTGCATAGTCAACACAAACAGTCTTCAAATACCTTTTTCTTTCAACCCAAAGTGTTGCTCTACCCGTATCAGGAGACAGCTGGACAGAAACCTCACCTTTCACAAAATGGTGGCCTGGATGATTGCCCTTCACACAGGTTCGTACTCTAATGTTTCTTTCTTTATTGCTTCCTTGTGTATTTTATGTGGGATCCAGGTGGCATTCAAGTTCTTAAGGATATGGGCAGAGACCTGATTTTATTAAAGAAGTCAGTGTGGCTCAAGACTTAAATCAGTTTCCAGATATGTGCCTACTGTCAGGGAGCAAAAGATAAGAAAGAATGCCTTTATTTTGAACTGTCAGTACCATTTCTGATAGTTTAATGAAGGGTATTTAGCAATGTCCTGAGAACCAGATATGCTGTATTTAATTCTTGTTTAGATTTAATTCATTATCTGGGATGTCTGAAACAAATAATAGAAATTACAAAAAAAAAAAAAAAATATCTAAAAAACTTGGACCTGTTTTGAAGGTAAATAAGTATCTGCTTATAGAAGGTGGTTCAAATTTTGAAAAGCATTGTACAACTTTACCCTACTCACATGTAGTAAAATTTGAGTGAACACCTCAGCTGGTTTAGGCTTTTAGATGCATTCAGCCCAGCGAGAATATTACTAATGATTATTAGCAAAACTGCAGAACAAATCAGCACTAGCAAATGTGACCTCAAAGAAATCCAGATTCACTTCTTGGCTATTTTACAGAAGTCCTGGATGAGGATGATCCTGACAAACAATTTAAGCCATTCCATGTTTCAGTTTCCTGCATGTTAGGGTACTACTACTTGAATTGTCGAAAACCTTTGTTGACCAAAAATATACTGGAAATTTCCCTTTACTTCTTTCTGTTCCCCACCTAAAACCTATAAATTTCAGGTGGTAAAACTTAAACAGTAAACCACATTAGTGATCTAAAATTTTGATGAAAAGGGCAAGAGCAGCAGAGCTTTTAAGGTGCAGTTGACAAATGTGACAAAGTTTCAAATGTTACCCAAAAGTTATGGAGTACTTGTGGTCAGTGCTGGTTGTTCCTTTTGTGTCACTCCTAGCAATTCACACCATTGCACACTTATTCAATGTGGAGTGGAGTGTGCAAGCCCGTGTTGAAGAGAAAGGCACTCTGGCAGCTGTGCTTTCTGGCCTTGGAGACAAACCAGATGAAAGCTATGTCAACTTTTTCAGAAAAACCATTGAGGTAAGTGATAACTACATTCTAAAGGGTCATCATTATATTTGTTTAGGTGATTATATAAGATCATTTGAGCAGAGTTCCTGTTTCTGGTGTCCATAGTCTGGGTTTGGTCCATCTTGCAGAAAAACCTTGTAGAATCCATTCTTCTATATTTGCCAGTAATAACGTTGCTGAACTTTAGTAGTTTAAACTTTTTCACCTGAAGATTTCAAAGCAGCTCCAAAACATTATGTAAAAACATACCCTGTAAAGCAGTGTTCTGACTTAGACATGGCACTCAGAAAAGTATGCAGAAATCAAGGCAAAAGTTTTGAAATTGGGTGGCTTAAGCTCTGATTAGTGGAGAAAAATTGGGTGGCTTAAGCTCTGATTAGTGGAGAAAAAGAAAAGAAGGGACTTCCCCTGCTCCTCTGCAGAGCACTGGGCATCCAAACTCTGCATGAGTTAGGAGTCCCATGGCTGTGCAACACCAGAAGAAAGGAGAGTTTTCATTTAGCTCCCGAAATTTGGATGTAGGACTCCAGCTCTTAACATCAGAGCTGTGCAAATGTATTCACCTCCCCAAACCAGTCCTGTTGAGCCATGGCAGAGTAAGACACCATGTTTGGTGTGTTAATTAATGGAAAACCCTTTCTCTCTACTTCCAATTACCTTAGTAAAGGTAAATGTGCAGTGCAACAAAAGTGAAGTTTTGGCATCAGATGACTTAAAGACTTGTAACAAGGTAAAGGGTTTGGTAAGTGGTGGTTCAAATGGCTCTGCCTTGGTGCAACCCCTTCCTTAGGCCAACGTGTGCAATTATTTCACAGAATCCCATTGGGGGCCTCTATGTGGCTTTCACATACTTGGCTGGCATCACTGGGGTTGTCATCACACTGGCCCTCATCCTCATCATCACCTCATCCACCAAAACCATCCGGAGGTCATATTTTGAAGTATTTTGGTACACCCACCACCTCTTTGTCATCTTCTTTATTGGCCTTGTCATCCACGGTGCTGGGTGAGTATTTGCACTTACCACAAAATGTCTGATAACTACTGAATCTTTGTTTAAAGCCCCCTTCACAGATGGGTAAAGGGACTTCTGTCACTGAGCAGCAGTTGTTTTTGATGGTAGTGATGGGCCAGTAGAGGCTCTGAGAGTCAAGAGGCTCTCACTGATATGTGCAACAAGCTGTCCACACACAGGAGGTTTGATGTGACTTTGGCATACTTAAGCTCACTGGCCCTCAGCTTAACTGTAAAGCATTTTTCCAAGGTTTCTGTTTCTAACTGTTAATTTACCTTTCTGTCTTAAAAGGAATTTCATCACACACATGCATGTAAGGAGATCTCAGTATAAAAATTACACAGAGTCTAGAATTTTACTGGATAATGAAAACCATAGTAATACAGATTTATGTTTCAGGCTTGGATGAACTTGTAATAGCAGCAGCATTTAGGAATAGATTTTACCTGTTTCAACTTAGAAATAGACATTTGTAAAGTTTTCTAACTTTCAAATGCCAGACATCTTTTTCCTTTGTTCCTTCATTCCATGTCTTTTTCTGAAAGAAAACCCTAATGAAACAGTTTTAGCACTATACAAACACAATTTTAGCCCTTAGAAAAATGAACCTTAGATCCATTTTAAAAACCAAAGAACTGACAAATAAAATAAAAAAACTAAAATATCCAAGCTACGTTTTGATAGTTCATAATTACACTACATTGCCCATTTTAAAGGAAATACTACATGCAATAGAAAGTGTGATTTAAAAACGCCAAGAAAATTGACTATTCCAAACCACTTCCTTACAGTCCATTAGTGCCATAAAAAAGACAGAAATGAAAGTAAAACAGGAAGAACAAAAATAGAAGGCAGACGGGAATCACCCTCAGCATATTTGTCCATTCCAACTTTCATAACAAGGAAATGGTTTGAACGAAACTTGTGGGAGGAAAAGAACAAGTGGTTCGTGTTTTCTGCAGCAAACATTGTATAGTTACTGACACAATGTCCAAACTTGCCAGTAGTTACTACACAATACCGTCAGAAAGCCCTTTGAATTTTTATTTCCTTCAATGTTCACTGTACTCCCACCATCTTAATTGTACTGGAATGAAAAGAGTTAGGGCAGCAGTAGTTGTCAGCAAAGTTCAGCTATCCTTTGGAAGCAGATATACAGAGGAATATTCTCATCTGTAGAGGGAAGGATGCTTTCCAGCTGTGAACTCAGTGACCTCTCTTATTTGGCCTTCAAGGTAATAATGACATTTTGAGCTCAGAGAAAATAGACTAAGAATTACGAGATGGGCTTGTTATACTCATGGAAGGCATCTCAAGTGTGCAAAGATGGATGTCATGGAATGAATGTGAACTGACAGTCTCCAAGCAACATGTTAGGAAGAGGCATAAATGCCAGTTTATCTCGGGAGAGAAGACTGTCACACATATATCTATACAAACACACATCCTTGTTTATACAGAAAGCTGAGTCAAAGGTTATTGATAACATCAAAGGGGCAGATTCAAGAAAGGTGGAGAGAGACTATTTACAAGAGCATAGAGTGACAGGACAAGGGGGAATGGCTTCAGACTGAGAGTAGATTTAGATCAGATATTAGGAAGAAATTCTTTACTGTGAGGGTGTTGAGGCACTGGCACTGTGCCAGTTGAGGCAACAGGCACAGAAAAGCTGTGGCTGCCCCATCCCTGGAATTGTTCAAGGCAAGGCTGGATAGGACTCTGAGCAACCTGGTCCAGTGAAAGTTGTCCCTGCCTATGGCAGGGAGGTTGGAACTGGGTGATCTTTAAGGTCCCTTCCAACCCAAGCCATTGTGATTTGACTCTACCCAAGCCATTGTGTGATTTAATTATTTGACTCTACAATAATTCTTGTTTGTTACAAGCTGTTACAGCACTTTTAAAGCACTGATGTTTATTTGTGCATGACCTGTGTGTCACAGAAAAATGTCCCAGATTTCCCAACACAGTAAATGTAAAGAGGAGGGAGTACAGAGGTGCAGTTCACTCTTTAGAAGTTCAAGGAAAACCTTAAGCCAAAAAACAAGTCATTATAAGGCTGTACTGCTGAATGCTTAATTACAGTACTAGAAAGAGCATCTACACTGACTGATAAGGGGAAATAAACTTTTCTTCTTTCTCTTGTACAGGATGCTGACACTGTCAAGCCTCCAAGAGAGCATAGAGCAAGGCAAAACTCCCCAGGCCCTCTTTCCCTGAAGCAATGGGGTGGGCAGTGAAGGAAATGGCTCCTCCTGTTCCCGTAACTCAACCCAGAGGGGGCTCAGCTGAACCCGTTGTCATTAGTGGGGAAGTGAACTGTAACTGCTGATGATCCTGCAAATTGCAACTCGTGATGCTGCTGGGACAGTGTCACTGCTTCCCTTTATTTTTCAGACAGGATATTAATCAAACATTTAATGAAGAAGAGGTTCATTAGTAATATTTATGAGCAATATCTTATCTCTTAACACTGTGCAGAGGTTTTCTAACAATCCTCTGAAAAATCTGTCACTTAAAGCTAGGCATGCATATGGCTTAGATACCATGGGGTTTTTTTTGAAATATCAGAAATGTAGTCTAGTCCACAGAAACTGAGCTAGAAGAGCAGAAAGAGAAGTCATAGGGAGAAGATATCAAATAGTGACATTGGCATAAAACTGAACAGCCTAATAAGAAGCAGATTGTTTCTAGGGAAAATTCAGCAGATCTTAATCTGAATTTTTCTACTAAGATTCTGAGGTTGGCAGAACTCCAGAAAGAGGCAGGAAATAGAGAAAGAGAATAGATTTTTGCCCCTCAAAACTGAAATTACCTCTCTGCATCAGTTCTGCCACTGGAAATACAGCTGAACTGGATCAGTCAGGATTCTTTATACCAAAACAAACAACAACAAACAAATAAACAAAAAACAAACCAAGAAAGAATATTGAGGCCAGATAATCAGCTGATGCAAGTTCCTATAGCTGCAATAGCTGCTTGTGTCAAAAGCATCTGAAATCATTCATAGCACCTGAACAGCTGCACCACAACATTAAAGGGAGAGGAAGGGCCAAAGGAATAATGTGTGTTGGAAAAGGACCTCCACAATTCTAAAATAAACAGCAGAAATAATCTCTGTAGTGGTCAGTAGCAAATTGATTACTTATCTATTCTAGGTCTTGGGTTTTGGTTGTTTTTTTTGTTTTTACTTTTGGTCAGTTTTTTTTTAATTGAAGAAAAAAGTAGGATAACTCAGAAAAAATGAAGATTTCTAATTGTGACCACATCCTGGAAGTGGTAATGGACATAACTCCCACTTCCTCACCTAGTCTTGAAATCAGGACTTTATCCCACAAACTTCCCTCCCCATTTTTATTTCTTTGATGGTAACTTTGTGGGCAGATTAGAGCAGTAAAGCTGTATCAAAGCTGTAGCAGTGCAGAAGTCAACAACTCCATATAAATAGAGTAGTACATAAATAGAATAACAATAAGGAACAGATACTTTAATTTTCATTTCATCGCCTTAATGACCTTTACTTTTTTCCCAGTCGCATTGTACGGGGACAGACAGCTGAAAGTCTGGCTGAACATAACCCAGAGATTTGCCACAAGAACTTCAGTCTCTGGGGCAAGACTGAGGCTTGTCCAATCCCCCAGTTTGCAGGGAATCCTCCTATGGTAAGAACAGCTGGCTTGTGTGTAAATTCAACTGAAAATGTTTACAGTTTGCTATTTTTTCTTAAATTGCATAGAAAACCAGACATATAACCCTCAGCACTCTTCAGTGGCAGCTTTCTTTGCATGAAGCAAGAGGTTTCGACACAATGGGTTGTAAGCAGAAATGGACTCCAGACTGACAACACACTTACAGTGTGCTGTAAAATAAACACAACTGACAGACAAAGCAAAAGAGCAAATGGTACCTGAGAACTTTTTTATCCAAAAAGTAAACTGCAAAGTCATGGCTCCTGGGGATACTTAGAAAATGCTATAATTCTCATAATAAATAGTTTAACATTATTAGTGGACTAATGATCATTAGCAGAATATAACACCCCTGGAAATGTGAATTTGAAACTTCAGCTTTTATTGACTAACCAGGCTGGTTTTTTTTTTCACATTTCAGACTGATCTGTTAACAGAAACCACATCCTTTCCTGCAGTAATACAGACCTGAGTCAATAATGCCTTTAAAGTTTTATTCCACATTTCACTTGGTTACATTCTTTTTTAGACAGAGACAAAATTACTTACAGGAAAATACCTTGCTCTAATTCTAGTAGAAATTAAAAAGCCAGCTGCAACAGTCAACGGAGACAGAAATTCCCTCTCTGACCAGAGTTTTGAAGCTATCATATATCTTAAGAATTCCCTAATCTTGTTGATCAAGAACACAGATTACTTGAAATTCACCTCTGCTTATAGAATTTCTGGGATTTGATTTGATCTAAGTTGCCATCTTGTCTAGTGGAAGATGTCCCTGTCGGCAGCAGGCGGTTGGAACTAGATGATCTTTAAGATCTCTTCCAACCCAAACCTTTCTATGATTCTGTGACCTTCATCACCTAACTTGTTTTCTTCTGCTTACAGACATGGAAGTGGGTGGTAGGTCCTATGTTTCTGTACCTGTGTGAGCGGCTGGTGCGGTTTTGGAGGTCACAGCAGAAGGTTGTTATCACAAAGGTAAGTGCTGATGCTGCACTTAATACCAGGCAAAGCATCACCTTCTTTTCCAAATGTTGCAGCAAAGGCAGAGGCTCCTATGTACTCAAGTTATCAGTGGAAGGAATGTTCTGACTGCTGTCCTGTTGCCAACATCTAAAATCCAAATGTAGCCTCTAAAAGTGAGCAAGAGGAGGTAGCTAGCTAAGCCACAGGACTGAGTCTTAGGCAAAAAATGGATTTTCTTTATATTGGGTGAAAAATTCCACAGTGCAGAAATTCCACAGACCTGAGACTAATTTAAGACCCTGAACAAATGACCCCTGAAAACAAGTTAGAGAATATTTATTTTACGTATCCAATTCTAATGCTGAGCTTTAATTCCCACGGTATGTTGCAGAGATATTAACACTGATTCTGAAAGCCTGACAGCCAAATTAGCACAGCACTAAGCTCAAACATATGAAAACTGTCCTGGCCTTTCCCAGTGTAATTTCCTCACATGGCACTGTGCTGCATCCTGAGGACACACCCTGTTCAAACCATAGCAGGGTTTGGGGGATGACATTAGGTGTCTCTACCATGCTCTGTAATTATTCTGACACACTGGAAAAGACCTAAATATTCATGTGCTTTTGGTAATTTTACCAAAATATCCTTTGATATTGTACGCTGTATTTCTAGGGTGTCTATTTAGCACCGTTAGCAGAATATTCCCTTCACAATCCTAAACACCGCTGTTAATACCTAAATTAACTGACAGAGAGACTTGATTTTCCCTCTTGCAAACCTCTTTTGAAAAATGAAAATAATTTTGGCAGACAACTTTAGGATTAAAAATTATAGTGACAGAATTACTGGTTTTGCTTCTAGAACATTGTTTCTAAAGAATAGCCAAACTCCCACCCAACTAAAACAAGAAAACATCCATTTCCAGTGGTACTACCTATCCAATATCTGTAGGACAGCCCTATGTTTTTGTCCCTATATTTACAGTCAGGCCCATTAACTCTGTGCTCAGTGCCACTGAGTAAGGCCCATCTGGAATTCACAATGTGCACACACAGATTTAGTGATGTGTTACAAGATGTGCCAGCCTGACCTGTCCCCTTTGGAGTGACTGCAACTGTGGTGTGAAGAAATACTTCAGCCAAAACATCAGCATCCTCTGCAGGCTATAATCTGCCTGTCAGGTGCTGTTCCTCACTCTCAGTTCTGCTGGGAGGAAAGTTTCACCTGCTTTCCTTGCTCTCATAGCAGAGGATGATGTTAGTGATGGTGGATGTAAATACATCAGTGAGATACATCAGTGATCAGTGAAGACAGACATTTTCTTTTCCTTGTTTTTCCCATTGCCCTTCTCACTGTAGGTGGTCATTCACCCCTTCAAGACAATTGAGCTCCAGATGATGAAAAAAGGCTTCAAGATGGAGGTTGGACAATACATTTTTGTCAAATGTCCAGCAGTGTCTAAACTGGAATGGCATCCCTTTACATTGACTTCTGCTCCAGAAGAGGATTACTTCAGCATCCACGTCCGTATCGTAGGAGACTGGACAGAGGGCTTGTTCAACGCTTGTGGGTGTGATAAACAAGAATTCCAGGAGGCATGGAAGTTGCCCAAGTATGTACAAAGAGTCTCCATGGTAAAGTCAACAAACACCTATGCCAGTTTAACTTCTGCTCAAGCAATTTGATGGCACCAGTGACACAAGCCTTAAATGGTGATACAGATGTGGGTCTTAGATGCTTTTTTACAGTTTTTTGTATCAACTCCACCTCTCCTTTTGCTGACTAGTATTCAGTCCAAATATGTATCATAGCAGACAAATGTCTTTCAACTGTTATTTTAAATGGTATTAATAAACATTTGCTATTGATTTAATAAGCATACTTTCAATTCCAGGATAGCTGTGGATGGCCCCTTTGGAACAGCGAGTGAGGACGTGTTCAGTTATGAAACTGTGATGCTGGTTGGAGCAGGAATAGGGGTCACCCCCTTTGCATCTGTCCTCAAGTCTGTCTGGTACAAATACTGCCATGATGCCACCAACCTAAAGCTCAAGAAGGTATTATGTCCTCTTTCCCAGATCCCTGTAACTGTTTAAAGGCCAAGGGCCCAAATCAAAGCAGGCACAGAAAAGGTGATCAGGCTCCAGGCATGCATGAGTCCTACAAGAAGGAAGAGTCCAGTTGCCTCTCAAGGTTAGCAGGAGGAAAGCAGGAGGATCTAAAGCAAAATATAATGAAAGGACAAATAGCCTACAAGCCTAATCACACATGCTAATCCTGGCTGTGGCCCTGGGGATTTCCGGTTGCAGTGGAAATGGTGTTCATCTACTTGAGAAACACAAAGTTCAAGGCACTAATACAGCCTGGGAAAATAGTGCATTCCTTGCCCCAGCACAAAGAGAAAGGCTTTTCATAAGTGGAAGAGCAATGGAAGCATCCTCCTCTCCCCTCCTGTCCCTGGAAACTCCCTGTGCAGGGGTGTGGGGGGTCATACTTTGCAGTTATGGTCATATTCAGAGAACAGAACTGGTTTTGTTACCTACTTTATCTTGCCTGCCAGCAGACAGAAAGAGAGTTCACATCTAAATCATTTATTTATGTCCTAACAAATGGTTTTACAAGGGGGTAAGTGGGGAAACATTGCAAACTAAAAATGAGGAAGAGAAATAGGTAGATATTTCCTTGTTTTTCCAGTCAGTCATTCAGCTTTATAACCCTCTCAGCATCAAAATTCCTGAATAGCTTCAATACCATTCTACCCATCTACTGAAGTGTTTGGGACATTTTTAAAAGAACTCTATAATCCTCACTCTGTCAGCAGCATAAACCCAAAAAACAAAAGTGCCTGTGTCCCCTGACAGCTCATTCTTGTCTCTTCCAGATTTATTTTTACTGGCTTTGCAGGGACACTCATGCCTTTGAATGGTTTGCTGACCTCTTGCAATCTCTGGAGGCTCAAATGCAGGAGAGGAATAACGCAGAGTTTCTGAGCTATAACATCTACCTTACAGGCTGGGATGAAACTCAGGTAAGCTCACAGTGGAGGATATCAATGCCATAAAACTGGGGTTAATGTTTGAAAATTTGCTTTCATAACTATTCAAATAGTTTTTTATCCTGGCCATCCATCTGGCTCACAGAGGTTTTGAATGCAGGCAGGTGTTATCCATCAGTAGTTACGTGGGATCAGCTGTTAATGTGCACTCACTTCCTTTTTGGTTTCCTCTGGCTGTGCTTGTGGGAAGCAGGTTTTGCTCAGAGGAGGAACCTCAGCTGACCATGTACCCGTCTCTAAAACAGCTGATGCTGCCTAAAGCATGTAGTTAAGAGCTTTAGGAACCAGGGGAGCTAATGCACAAAGTTTGAACAATGGCAGCTTATTTGTTTCAGGACTCAAGAGTCCTCTGGTCTTGTGCTGATAGGTTGCTATGGGGATGCAAAGGAGAAGACACCTGAGAATGTGGGACTGAGTCAGGAAAGGCTCTCACTCTGTTACTTTTGGTGATGTTTTATATTACAGTTATCTCACCATTGCAAAATTCACCATGTGCCCGAAGTGCTGTAGGTCAGCTAGACAGACAGGGAGGGGAGCAGCAAGGAAGTTATCACATATGCAATGTCGAAAAACCAGAAAGGAATGAAAAGTCCCACATTTTTTTCCTTGGGGATAAAGTTACCTGGAACTTTTTTTTGTCTCATGTAAAAGGGCTACAGAACTCTGTAAGGCCTGAACTTATGCCTCTAACCACATCTTCTCTTCCTTGCTTTACTTAACTTAGCTGGCCTAGCTGAAGTTACACAGGGAAGACCTCCTCATACAGATCAAACCTTCCAGAGAACAAATTGGTAGGATTTCATTATGGTCAAGAGAGTCACGTTACTCTATTTGAAGGGAAAGGATTTTTTAATTTGCAGTCCTATGTTGGAGTTCTTAGACTATACTTATTCATTGAAAAAAACCCTAAAATTAATTGCTGTGATCAATGTGTCATAGCTTTAACTCTTGAGATCACCCAGTCTGGGGAGAAGGAAGTGGTAGACAATGATAGTCAGGATTTTATCAGTCTTAGCTTTCCTTGCAAAACACTGTAAAATCCATAATCTCATTAAGGAAATAATTCAATCAATATTGACATTATTATTTTTAAGCAGAACACAATGCTGCCATATTTAACTGTCCTCTTTCATTTCCAACAGGCCACTCACTTCGTAGTGCATCATGAGGAAGAGAAAGATGTGATTACAGGACTGAAACAGAAAACCTTGTATGGAAGACCTAACTGGGAAAATGAGTTCAAAACAATTGCAGGGAAGCATCCTGGGTAAACCAAATTTATAGTATCTGTGGACTTCCTCTATTTAATGGCCATACACAGCATACAGCACAGTCTTGTTCCTTTGGTTGATAAAGTTTGAGGAGAATTTTTTTTCCCTATCTCCAGGTATCTTCTATTCTTTTTTCAGCCATGGACATGATCTATGGTCTTGACCAAATTATTTTGACATAGAATTAAAAAAAAAATCATTTCTTTTTCACAAGATACTTCTTGGAGTGTCTAATTACTCGAAGAAGATTTAGAAAGAAAATTAACCCTATCCTTCCAGCTGAAGTAGATAGGAATATCAGGTGGTGTCTAAATACCTCCAAAACCACTTTCTACCTCTAGAAACCAAACCTGAATACAGATGACCTTTAGCTAACCACCCAAAATTTGCAGGAAAAAACAGAATAGGTCCTCTCAAGAATTTGTGCCATAAGCTCTTTGAATCTCTATTTCTTTGATTCAGTGAGGTCAATAAACCCGTCTTCACTGACTACGGCTGAGCTGAGATTTAGCCCAGCACTTGTTTCAGAAGCAGCAGTAAGTTTTAAGGGGTTATAAGGTTTATGGGATAGACATCCACTTCTACTTCAGTTCCTTAACTGGGAAAAATCTATAAGACATAAAAATTATTTACATGGAGAATATCCAACTGCTCCATACCTAGTTTCTGACCATATTTTCATTTTCTTAACAGCTCCAGAATAGGTGTTTTTCTCTGTGGCCCTGAAGGCCTGGCTGACACACTCAACAAACAGAGCATCAGCAACTCAGAAGCTGATCCACGAGGAGTACACTTCATTTTCAACAAAGAAAATTTCTAACTCCCAAGCATGTGGGAGTCATTAAATGCAAAGTCTAAAGACTGAATCTATTTTTCTGTTTGGAGTCTGGGAAGGACAGCCCAGTTTCTAAATTTCAGCTACACTAACGCAGATCCCTTTGCTTCTTGGGAAATATTTTGGGTCTCCAGTAGGATAAAAGAGTCAAGTTTTACCTTAGGCAAGGTTTCACTGCCCTCCATGTGCTGGCTATTTAGTAGAAATCTGTTTTCTTTGTCTGTGTGAGGGGATTTCCCCTCAATTAACTGCCTTTATCCTCCTATTATTCGCAATGACTGCTGAAGAGTGGAGGCTGCCATTTGCTTTTGGGAGCCAATTCACACTCATAAAGCTTAGTGCTATTAAACAATAAAGCATTCTAGCATAATGCTTGCTATTAGGAGGCAGCTTATCCTGGCTGCACCAGTCCCTGGAACAAGGGGAGTTGGAAAAGGGTGACTGGGAAAGTTAGTTCCTTAGGAGAGGAAAACTCCTTTGCACACCAACACCTTCCAAGCTTCCAACAGGAGCCTTAAACACCCTCTCCAAGAGAGCACAAATGCAGCTGTAAAGAAGCTGCTTCTCCTCCGGAAAGAGAAGAACTGAAAAGGAACCACCTGGGCTTCTGAGAAGCAGCCCTGCTGCAGAGGGATGACAAGGATGGATTCAGTCCAAGTCCCACACCTGGCGTGTGAGTCACTGCTCGGCTGCTTTGAGCACCCTCACTTTCACATCTTCAGGCTCACGCTGCAGGGATCCATACAAGAAGAGGTTTTGTGTTTTCAAGACTGCCATTTCTGGTTTTCAAGGCAGAAAAAAGCTGTTGCTAAATGATTTAATAGGTACTTTCTGATGCACCCTTAGATGCAAACAGTGCCTTTAGCCCTATTGCTCAGCCCTATTGTTCCTCTTTGATGGTGAAACAGGCTTTGAGAAAGCAATTCACTTTATTCACGGTTAGGGAATAGCTGTGAGTAAAGTTTCTGATGTGCACAAGATTCCTATAGACAGCACAGTGCCTCTGTGTGGACACTACAGGTAGCAGGTTCTTGAAAATAAACAGAAAAGGGAACCCAAACTTATAATGATAAGAGAGGGGGGAAAAGTATTAAAGCCAGCAGCACAGGAAAAGAAAAAAAAAAAAAAAAAAAAAGGAAAAAAAAAAGCAAGTGCAAAAAGGCTTGAAAAAGCCACAGTTTAGTATATCATGTCTTCCATTCATCCCAGTTGCCTGCTTAGTGACGTTTAAACTCCACAGCCAAGCCCTGCAACAGCTCCTGCACAACACAAGACCTTCCTGGCAGGTTCTTGCAGCCACAGAAGAAAGCTGTGGTCTCCTTCTGCTATTTCAGACGACCTTGTGCAGCCATCTGGTTGCATGTAGCATATTTTACACCTCAGCTTGCCAGACAGGATATGTGTTCTCCCTTCACAGCATTTTAAAATGTTATCCAGGCTCTGAATGCTACTTCAGAAAGACAGCCCACCAGTTCCTATTTATTAATATCAGTTATCAATGAATGTTGGCAAAGGTCGACTCTTGGGGAATTTTGCAGTTCTTTCCCTCAAAAGGGCCATATTCAAATCCACATCATTCTATCTGAAACACACCTATTAAAACATAACAGAACATCAGTATAGCCAAAGAAACTTCTTCTGTGGAGTGAATATTGGAACTGAAACATAGTTAGGGTCTCATCCTGTGCAAAGAGCACTGATATATTTGCCCTTGATTTTAATGGAAATGTGATCAGGCTTCATAATCTTATAAAGTGGGCAAAGAGGAATTGCAAGGGGTTACATGGAGACTGCATATTTTTCATAAGAGGAGTCTTAGAGGGGCGTATTTTAATTCACCATTAATTTTCTATACATTGGCATGTTTGTTCTTAAAACACCAGGGATCTTCCCTTACTCAGTTGCAGACATTCCCTGACCAGCTGCATACTTGTACCAGAGCTTATTTGTCACCTTGAACTCAGATACAGTAATTCTCTGTTTGTTAATAAATCATTGTCTTCCTAAAACCTATGAAAGAATAAGTGAGAGTTTCTCAGTTTTTTTCAAAAGTTAGTTTTATTAAATCCTGCTAAAATAGCAAGCCATGCACCATCAGTCATGGTCTGAATATGAATGTTTTCTTAAATCTAGGATATAAGATTGAAATAGATAGCACTGGAATACAAATATAAGAAGCAAACTAGTTTGAGTCCTAAGGGCAGTGAGCTACTCCTTTTTTTGTGGCCAAATGCTATTGCTTGCAATCTGACCACCGCTATCAGCTGGGTCTTTGGCTGAAAAATTCCTCCTTCTATGTATTACATAGTGTACTGAATTCTGATATCTGCTTCAGTGCCAAAAAATTACCTACTCAAATGACAAATGTTCTGCTGAGGGCAAGAGAAGGAAAGAAAAAAAAAAAAAAAGGCAGTTATTAGAATAACTGTTTCAACTAATGGAAGCAATTAGGAATTAAATTCAAAGTTCACTTATGGTCTCAGTCGAGGATGTTTTCCTTCTCTTTTTACATAATATTTTCTCTGCCTTCCCATATGTAGTCATCTGAAATAAGCAGTTAATTCATCAATATCCTCTCTCTCCAATCCACTGTAGTTAGCCTTATATGTAAAGGCTGTGACCCTCTCGGGCACTGGGCAGCTCTGGCTCCCATGGCCTCACCTTGACTTTGGAAACCGGAATGGGGCTTTGGAGGGGACCTAGAACTGGGCCATACTCAGGTGACATATTCAAGCAAGAACTTGGTATGACTGGGTCTCATCTAGCCCCACTTACTTCTTTACTCCCTATTTGCCAAATGTAATATGGGCAAATGAAACACAAGTTTTCCTAAGCTCCAGGCTATGAGAAAAAGTGCTACTGTGCCTGTTCACCATGATGGTGGGAAACCACCCCAGTTGCAAAAGAGATCTTCCTCTTTGAAGTCTTGTAAGACTTTCCCTTCTGGGTGGGGATTTTCTGCCTTTCAGTTCTCAGATGGTGGGTTAAACTAAATTAGAAATGGAAAAGAAAAAAAAAAAAGCAAACCTAACAAAAAGCTGCCTGTGAAACACAAGGTATTATTAAACAAAAAAATAGTATTCAAGTCCCATTATGGCACTTTTTCTGAGGATGCTGCTCTATTTTGGAGTGCTTTTAGCAAGTTAATGTTGACTGCTTATATTTTTTTATGTTTCCATGAGTCCCTTGTAGAATTCAGAGCCAACTGTCTGAACACATAGTGTTGGGGGTTAGGTTTGTTCCTTCTTTCTCTAAAGAATTTTTTCCCCACAAGTTACCAAGGAGACCAAGTGTTAGATACTTGAGAGTACTTAACCAAAACAAAGAAGTAGACAAAAGGTGGAAAAAAAAGATAACACAGGTAAAAGACAAAGCTTGAGGCAACTGCGTGCTTTTTCCGGCGTTCGGGGAGGCGCGTGTCTGCCGCTCCTCGAGGAGCTCAGCCGCCGCAAAGCACGCCGAGCGGAGAACAGCTGTTGCTGGCTGGAGAAGTTTCACTGTGGCCAAAGAGATCCAGTCCTGAAAAATCTGCTATCACCGGTTCGACCTGAATCCTGAGTTTTCTCTACCACCCGCAGAAACTGAGCCGCTTTCTGCCTCGCCTTCGGCTTCTTCGGCGCTGCTCCTCTTGCTGCAGCGTGACCCTGCACCCCCTGCGCTGCCGGGACATCCTGCCCCTGCCTTCGGAGACACCCTGCCATCCCAGCTACCAGCCCAGGACTTTTTTCCACTGTTTCAGCTTGGTGCTCTGAGAATCCTGCAAAAACACCGAAACCAAACTGCCCTGGGTTTTGTGAAACAAAGCCCTCAAAGTTCTTGGTACTGTTGTCGTTTGTCATTAATGCTGTAGTTGTTTAGTAGAAAGGGAAAGAGTTTTTTTGTGTTTGTTTGCTTTGTATTACATGCTAGTAAAGAACTGCTATTCCTATTTCCCAAATCTTTGCCAAAGAGCCTCTAATTATAATTTTACCTAGCAAATACCTATCTTCCTAAACCAAGACACATAGTTATCTATGTTCAAAGGATAGCATGTATTAAGATGCTACAGTCGTAAATGTTGGCAGGATCAAGATCCTCATGCCTGACTGTGCAAAAAAGCATCAGTTGCACAGACACAAGCTGGAGTAGTCACTTGTCATGAATGAAACATTCAGTTTTACATTTGGTACAGACCCTAACAACCTACAGGTCTCATTTACATTCACCACACACAAACCAGCCCAGACTAACAGCAAAATTAATCCCAGTGGAGTGGAAAATTGTTGAAAGACTTGCTGAAAGATTACAAATGCTTTCCAATCCCATTCTGCACCTCTGCTGGCCCCTTTCCCTCCCTTTCCTCTGGGACTCTTCTGCCTGGAAAACTGGTGACTTTCTGCACGGAGAGCTACCACTGGTTTCTCTCGGTCCATTTCTTCTACTAATTGCTTCAGTGCCCCAGCTTCTCTTGCTCATTCACTTCCTTCCTTCTCCCAATCTCTGGAAATTTCCTCTAAATCTCGAGCTCCCACGATGATTCTGCCAATGTTTCAAGTAATTGTGCCCAATGCAAGTTCAGGGAGAGGCACAAAGGCTTCACCCTGAGCTCCACCCACTGGAGTTAACATCTCACAAAACGTGGTTCTGCTGCAACCTCCCCTGTCACTACAGACCAGGGCAGTAGCCACCTTTGGATTGGCAAACCAGACTGTCTTGGACCTCTACAATAATATTTTCTCCTTCTTCTTTAATGCTTTTAATGTTAAATTCTAAAATTTAACATTAGAAAGAAATTTATGAGCTGCTCTGCTTTAGATTTTCAGCATGTGTGAGTACATTTGTACATTTATTATGTAAAAAAAAAGCCCTGCATTTGACCTTTATTTCATTTTGATTGTTCAGAAATGAGGGACATGGCCAAAAAACCAACCTTACTGCCCCCAAAATACTGCGCCACATTGCAAATTATCATCATCATAGAGGGAGGAAGGGATGGAGGAAGGAAAGGCCAGTGAAGGGAGAATCAGACCATCCATACCCCTTGGAAGTGATGTTTTCTTATTCTGGAAGCAATCTGCCAAGCAAAGTGTCCTGCAAATAACTTTTTAGTTGAATTTGTTTTATACTTGTAGGTCAACTGTGTTTAAGACCAGAAAATATGCAAATACCATTCACCTTAAGTGTTTTGATGTTTGGAACTAAGGAATTGCAGAGAGTTGTTTGGCCAAGTCATTTTTGAAGTAAAGATGCTTCCTGTGTTGGTTTTGTCATTTTATACTCCTGTGAGTTAGACTGGACCATGCAAAGGTCTGGGATCTGCACTGAATGATGGAGAGCACTGAGAAAATTCAGGAGGAATTTTCCTGGGTGCAGGAATGGCATAGGGAAGAGCTGGAACAAGGCAATTCCCGTAATCTCCTTGCAGGCCGGCCAAAATGAAGCTGTCAGTACCAGTGTAAATAGGGCATTTTGGCACAGAAATTGTCCTATTTCATATCACAGACTCTTTGCCTTTATAGACCAAAGAGTTTCCTACCCTGCAATGCCATGGCATGTGTGAATTTCCCTGCAGGACAACCCAAGGCTGTACTAGTTCCCAGGAACTGATAATGAAGGCAATTGCTGTTGAGGTTTTATCACCCTCTGCTTTTTTCTCATACTTCCCTTTCATCTGAGCAACCAGTTCTAGCTCAAGCCTCTTTTCAGGTGGTGAATTCACTCAAGCCCTCTGAAACCTTACCCTTGCTCATGCAGCAGAAAGGAAATAATCAGCAAAGACTGCAAATCAACTGTAAGAAACAGTTTCTAAAGCAAATTCCCCTGAGGAGACAGAAAAAGAACCCTGTAGGTTGTGAAGAGCCATCTTCTGACTCAAAATAATGTAAGTTCCTCTCAACAACTGTTAGCAATTCATGCAATACTCTCAATGTAATAGGGCCGCAAATGGTTAAGTTAATATGTGGATCACTGTCCATCACTCTTGTTCATCTCACATGCATAAATTAAGGACTTGATAGCAAAGACATGTGGCTACAAGCCAGAGGAAATTATGATAAAAACAGTGTGTAAAGGACAGCAACACGAGTAGCAGTGAAATTCTGCTTACAGAGGTCTAACTGATGCTCAGTGTCCCGGTATTAGCTTGTATTCACTTTACAGGAAACCTGTGAAAATTATAGTCTCTGCCACAGCTGTTGGTGCACCTGGAAGGGAGCCATTTCCCAGCTATTTCACATCCTCTGCGTGGCAGCTGAGTCTGTGTTACAAACATAGCCAGGGAATCTTGCATCAAGTTAGCCATTGTTGTTGGTAATTTAATGAATGTCCCATTGCCTACATTTGCATTAATCTGTCAGATGATCAGCTGGTACCACTGTAAAAGACATCACATTGAATGAACTGACAGTCTGGGGACTGCAGGTTTGTTGTGTAGCCTCACAGCACTGCCTGGGCCATTCCAGCAGCTTCACCCCAGGCAAACACTCTGAACTCCCCAAGCTTTCCTCCTGGGTAACCACAGTGATGTGAGTGTTGGCCTGACCCCTGCAGTACAGAGCCAATATATCGGTGTATTTACAGCATCTCCTACTGTTCTTTGTTTACAGCCTGCAAAAAGACAATACCCTATTAAAGCCCTTTATGCGCTGCTGCCCTCTGTAAGTGCTTTATGCTCTAAAACCTCCCATGGTGGTGGGGTTGTTAACTGTGAGTGAGCAGGGTACAGGTAGCAGTGGCAGATTAGAGAGGAGGTCTTTGTAGTGACATCTGGGGAGAGGTCTTGAAGAGAGATGATCACAGAATGGTTTGGGTTGGAAGGGACCTTGAGGGTCATCATTCCAACCCTCCTGTCATGATCAGGGACAACTTTCACTGGACCAGGCTGCTCAGAGTCCAGTCCAGCCTTGCCTTGAACACTTCCAGGAATGGGGCAGCCACAGCTTCTCTGACAACTTGTCCCAGTGTCTTACCACCATCAGAGTAAAGAGTTTCACCTTTATATCCAATCTAAACCTACTTTCTGTCAGTTTGAACCCATTCCCCTTGTCCTGTCACTCCAGGCTCTTGTTAAGAGTCTTGCTCCATCTTCCTTGTCAGCTCCCTACAGGCACTGGAAGGCCACAGTTAGGTCACCCCAAAGCCTTTTCCTCTCCAGGCTGAACAATCCCAGTTCTCTCAGCCTTTCCTCATAGCAGAGGTGCTCCATTCCCCTGGATCACCTTGCTGGCCTCCTCTGGGCTCTCTCCAAGGTCACTGTCCTTCCTGTGCTGGAACCCTCTGTGCAGGTGGGGTGTCAGCAAAGCAGAGCAGAGGGGCTGAATCCCCTCCCTCACCAGCTGCCCACGGTGCTGTGGATGCAGCCCAGGATATGGCTGGCATGATGACAGACACTGGATGAGTCTTAGCTTGTGAGGCTGGGTAGAAAAAACCTGCATCCCCCAACTGTTCACTCTGCATAAAAATCTGCATTTCTCAGACTTAGTCAGAGGGTGACAGATACAGACAACTGCCTACTAGGAAAATTTACCAGACATGCTTGCATTTATGTAAGCAACAGAAACCAGGCGCAAACCCAGGAAAATTATGAAAGTCCTCATGTCACTTTCAAGTCATTTGCAAAGACTAAGCTGTAACCCATTAAGATGTCACTTCCCCTTTAGAAGTAACAGATGTTCCCTCCTTATTTAGGTAATCTCTACAGCCCATTAATTTCTTTCAAGCTACTGGGTAGCTTGAAAGAAAAAAAAAAAAAAAAGGAAAAAAAAAAAAGAAAAAAAAAAAAAGATTTCATCCCTACCAAAGGATGAAAACATTGTTCATTGCCAGGTAATGGGACAGTTTTTTTATTTTGTAACTGCTTAAGGAACGGTGTCAGCAGAGAAAATACTGGCGGGGCAAGCTGGCAAAGAGCTGTTTTACATGCCAAGTAGGTATTTACTCCTGGTAAGGAAAGTGTCTATGGGAAAGGCTGCCCAGGACTTTGCATACCTTGTAAATGTCACACATGCTACAAAGGGAACCTCTCACCTCATTGTCTTGTTCTCCACCCAACTCAAGAACGCTCTCATCTTTTAAAAAGCTAATAAAACAATTTCTTGCTAATACAACTACTAAACTTACTTCTCTTCCATCTATACCTGAAAAATTATTTTATCATGTTGTTGATTCTCCCATTTTCATCTTGAACTTTCTTCTGTCTGATTTCTAGCTCAGTGTGACTCTCAATGCTGTGAATAAAGTTTCCAAGTAGGAAAGTCCCTACCCCTCAGTTGTTTTGCTCCCAACAGTCAGCACCAACATGCTCAGCAATGACCTTCCTCAGAGACTTCATCTCTGTCCTTGTCTTCAGGCAACTGCTGGGCTCAAATTCCTTTCTAGGACCACTGGGTTTGGAGTTCCTGATATTACTTCTTTGTGTTCCTAGGGCTTCTCGTGTCTATCCATTTCAGTTTTCTCTCCACAGTCAAATGAGAGTGTAGTTGGGATTTTCTTCTATGTTGAATAACATCCAGCATAGCTGGGCATTGTTCCAAACTTAGTGCTTCTGGATGACACAGTAACAACACTGTGAGAATAACAATACTACTACTGCTGCTACCGCTACTGTGTTCTGGAGAACCAGAAACACACATTCCAGTGGCCACAATTTGAGCAATGCTGAAGATCAGTTTCCAAGTTAGGCTTTTTTGTTTAATCTGTTTCCCTAAAGAAATGAGACAGGAGCCGAGGAAATGAACAGATTTCTGAAAAAGGGAGGGATAGAGACCAGGTTTTTTAAATTCAGATACATGTCAGGGTTGGCTCTGTGAGTTGGAGTGAGGAAAATAAAAAGTAAATTGGAAGCTCAATTCTTTCTTCAGTTTCTATTTCAGCTGTTGGTGTTTCCTTGCCCCTCCACACTGTGTCTCTGCTTTGCTTTTCTCAGTTTCATGTTTGGCTTATAAAAGAGAAAGTATTTAGGAGACTGTACAGCTGCTTGACCAGCTGCAGTGGGTGAATGAAGGAGGTTGGCAATATGTAACACCAGCTTTATATTTAATTCACTGACATCTCTTCAGCATCAATAGATATTATTACTCTTGTGATCTAACACATGAATGTCAGCCCTGTGTCCCTTCTCAAGGGAAGGCATTCTAAATAGAAGCAAAGCTGATATCAAAAGTATGTCACATCTGTAGTTAAGCATGAGTACAAATATTTAATTTTACTGGGCTCAACAGGTAGTACCAAAGCAGCCCAAGTCAGAAGATGGGTGGGTGACTGTCACACCCAGCTCACAGCTGCAGCTGTGGCCCTGACTCCGGAATTCCCGGAGGGGAAAGAAGAGCAGCATCTGTGGGCTATCTGCCAGCCAGCAAAGACAGGCAGTTGGCAGCCTTGTGTTTCCTGGAGGCTGTGACAATTTCACAGAAAATATGGATTTCAAGAGGAATGGCACAACCATAACTGCCCCTGGCTGTTGTGTAACAAATTTCTGTTGCTTGCTATAACTACAACTTCTAAGCCTGCAGCCAGGGCATTTCCTCCTTGGCTGGCCCCACACCAGCCACCCCAGGCCACTTCTCTCCTGCTGTAGCTGTCCCTGGAACCAGCTGCAGCAGCAGAACTGCCTGTTCAGAGAGGTCTGGGTTTGCTTCATGGGGAGCAACCCATGGAGACCAAACTGGAAAGCATGCATTTTCCAGTTGTTACTCAAACAAAGCCTAAACTTTGCACAAACACACACACCCCTAAGGCAACTGTGTAAGTTGCTTATGATGTCAAAGCAATGCTACAAAGAGATGAGCTTGGAAGATCTCTGCTCTGATCCCTAAGCCTCAGCTGATCCAGATATAAATTTTAAATTAAATCTTCTCAGTTCCTTCCTTTCTAAAGCCAGCTTTTGCAAGGTTTTTCCTCTGCAAAAAATCATTTCAACTACTACTCAGAGGACCTGTAATGAATGCCATGAAATAGGCAACTACAATTTGCTCACAACTTCACCAGACCACGCAGCTACAACTGTGCCTACTGTGTAAGATTAATTTCCTAAAACATTTAACTCAGGCATGAACACTATACAGCTATTACAGCATTCTCTGTGAGCTTTTTACATAGTCATAAATATATTTCAGACTAACAAATGACCTCACTTGAAACCCTGCAGTAGATCCTTATCAGATTTGGCCAGACCACTTTCAACAGCTGCTACAGAAGACCACACAAGAAAAGAAAAGCCCCCAGAGTTATTGACAGAGGTTGGATAAAGTCATGACTGTTTGAAACAGAGTGCTGTGAGCACCAGTAAAGGCAGCCACAAACTTGCTGTTACCTCACCCTCTCACTTCTGCTGGCTAATATCTAAATGCTGAATTGTATTATCTCTGTTTGGATATTTGTTTGTATGAACAGTGTTGTAGTCCTTGTCTTGACGCCTAGACATTGGTGAAGTGGAAATAAGCAACATGAGATGAAATTTTAAATGAAAAATATTGTCTGTCTGACTCAAAATCTTTAGGAATATGGATAAATAAAAAGAGATAAATGCATTTAGAAAAAAAAATATATGTGTATGTGTGTGAAAGTTCCATAGAAAGATCATACTACTTTTTGTCAAATAAGGACTTAATTTCATTCATCCTCCTTCCCCCAACCTCTAATTTTACCCAGCTGGTCATGAATAAACACTGAATAACAGATGCCTCAAAAATTGCAGTAAACTCTACAAAATCATAGAGCAGGGAATGTTTGACGTCCTCCTAAGGTGATTACACATGTGTGGATGTTTTGCAGGTAGGATGATAATGTTTCATACTCTAGGAGGTGCTGTTTAGAAATTATTTTAATTACATCCAATACAGGTCTATGACGGGGAGAACCTGCTGACTAGAAAGAAGCTTGAACGTGTTGCAGCTGAGCCAGTTAAGTCCATCTCCCCACCTTCCCCTCTGGATGGGGATTTTTGATGGCTTTGATTCTGAACCCTGTTGTCTCTATGCTGTGAAGCCTCATAGGCATAGATTACAAACTCTGTTATTAATTTACCAATAGACTAAAACTGTAAAATTTTAAAATGTCAGTCTCACTACAAAACTTGCCTTTCCATCTCTTTTGCTTCAAATACTTGTGCTCTGTGACCCCAGTTGGTCCTTTGCATGAGGGTAAGCACCGGACACAAACCATAACCACCAGGGTGGTGTTTCTGTGACTCTTATTCCCCTTTTCAAGTCATTTTAGATCAGATGTTCGATGGCAGTTTCAGGGGTGTTTGCAGCTGCCACTCTAGAACCACCCTATCACTTTTTAGAAAACTTTTATGTAACAAATAAAGCTGCTGCCACATATGTTTCCTGTGTCTGGAAACAGATGCTTGCTGGAACATGGGAGCTAAAACCTCCGGTTACTCAGGGGTGATTTAGACTCACCGAAATAGAAAAACCTCCCTCGGTGGGCACGTGGTGTTTGGCTGCAGCTTTCTTTGAGGAGGGGGGAGAAAAACTATTCCCTACACAGCCAAGGTCCACAGACCCCTTACCTGGCACAGACCCCAGAGGCAGAGCAGCTCACAGGCAACAAAATATAAATGTGACTGCACAGCTTTGGAGCCAGGGTACAACTGGGTTTCTGGCTGCATTTACAGGGTATCACCTCTGAGCTGATACTCCCCAAGAGACAAATTGGTGCTGGCTTTGAGCAGGGAAGGTCCTTACAGCACACAGACTGAACTTCCTGACTCGGGATATTCTGATGGAGGTGTACGCTGGCTCTGTTCTTTTATCAACATCATGACTGTGCTAAAAAAATCCCTCTCCAAATTAAACGGGAACAAAATGACCTCGTCAGATGGCGCAGGAGGCAGCAAAGCACATCCCAATAATCAGGTAAGAATTGCTCACTACAGGAACTGCTCTCTGGATTAGAACAAACCCCACCTGTCTCTACATGACAGCCACTGGCATACAGTGCTACCAGGAACTAATAATTTCTTTCATGGTGTATTTAAAACATCAATGTGCTGACATTCAGGTCTAACTCCACATGGCCTAGCTGCAAGCTGGGATTTCAGTGGCTTCTGGGACTGCTTTAGATTGCATGAATCTGAGTTGAACACACCAGACTTTGTACTGGTGGCACAGATCGAGTGTAATGGGATCACAGCCGTCAGAAAGATAACGAGTTGCTGGCAGACACCCAGCAGGCAATAAGAAGGAAAGTAACAAATCTGCTCCCTTACTTTCGCACTTCTCTGTTTACATTAACAAAGCCTGCGTGGGAAGAACAGCAGGTGTCTTTCATCATGAAATCATACACGGGAACACAGAGCTCCCTGTACATGGGCTGTACCTTAATTCCAATAAGATCCCCATTGTTAACCACAACTCGTGCCCCTCACTGCCACAAAAAAAGAAAAAAGTATGTATTGATACATACCATTGATACGAAACCAAAGAAAATACACATTGCTAGAAAATACCAGTGAAATGCTGTGGGCCTCCATAGCCTGCAATTCATAGATTTATCCTTGAAATGGACTACTTGGAAAAGCAAGTAATCTTCAGCATTTGTTAGGAGTTAAAAGTAGCTCTGTGTACCCACAGAGGACGGGGAAAATAAAGACAGAAAACAAGTTAAGTTTACTAGGACATGATGCAGAATGAAAATACTTTTCCCAGAGTTTCATAATAATCTTTCTGTAGTAAAAAAGCTTTCACTTGCACCATCAAGATTCACAATAGGGTAAAGGTGTGAGAAATACTGGTGTAAGAAATACAGGTGTAAGAAATTAGGCCAAACCTGGAACAGGACTTCTACAAGATCCTGTCTCTAAAATGCACCTTCAATGTATTTCCCAAGTTCTCACTATTGTAGACAAGTGCAGGGAAGTAGGAAGAATATTTTTCTCAGTTACTTTTTGTATTGGTCAAGAACACAAAGCAAAATACAACTAAGGCAAAACTTTATTTTTTTGGTCAAAAGAAAAATGAAACAGTCATATAATTAAGCAGTATTTTCTAGGCTTCTCCTGCAGGAGGATCTTCACCAGGCCTCATTAAACTGATAGTCCTGCTAAGTGCATGTGGTTTTCAAGTAAAGCAAAAATACCAAATGAGATTACAAGTGGCTATGTGGAATATTTCTTCTGATGATTGCACCTCAATACCTATGACAGGGGCACAACAGCCACCACTGTTTTTACTCACCCACTTCTTTAACCATACTGATCATACCAAACCTTTTTCCAGTTGCTGCCCCACATACTTCTTCACATTGCATAATCCCAAATATAAGGGAAACTACTGTATTTTTGTCAGTTCCACAATATGCTCTTGGATGCTGGAACCTGATTCAGAAATTTCTATCATAATCCAAATAATGCTTAATTATTAATCTACATTTGAAGGTCAGTACAACATACACGCACATTTTCACACAACACTTGCCTTTGGCAAATGCAGTATTACAGTATTAATTTTACTTGCACTTCGGTAAAAGCTGAATTTTATTTGTCTGCAAAGCAAGATATTTTGAACAGTACTGTAAACTACACACAGACAGGGCTCCTTCTGTAGTGTCACACTAGCTATACATATACACAATTTAAGCAGTAAAATATTCTTTAGCTTGCTCTTTGCACATGACACTTGTTCCATACCCTAATAGTCAGTTATCTGAAAAACAAACCAAACAAAACTGCGTGAGAGTGCTTTAATATTCATTTCTTCAAATTCAGAACAGTCCTACAGTACTGTTAGGCTGTTACCAGTCTCTTTCAAAGACATACAGTATAAACAAAAAATTCCATCCTTAAGCAGCATCTGAGAAAACAACTTAATGCAGCTGCCACTTAGTGGCAGCAATCGTTTAGGCATTTTTGGTATTGATACATCTCTTAATCATATAATTTGTGCATTTATCAACAAAAATGTAGGCCCCAATCCAGCAAATACTTGCAGGTGTGCAAATGCTTTTTTTCCCACGTGGAATATTTCAAGTTAAGACTCATCAGATGAGCAAAGTTAAGCACTTGCATAAATCCTTAGAGGGAAATTCTTAGTGCTGAAAATGTAACTGTTTTATTTCACAGGACTAAGATCCAATTCTAGAGTTAGAGAACGCAGGAAAACTCTCATAAAGAACAGATACATTACCTGGACAAATACTTTCAAAGCTAACAAGAACCTCTAGAAATGTGTGTGCCTTCCCACTGATCACTTTAATCCTACTTGGAGCATGGGTGCAGTCATACTGCCGCAGCTCCTGGCTACTGCATGAGGAATCAATAAAGTGCTTGTCACAAATTCTGTAATCATGGAATAAAATCAAATTTAAGTACCTTCAGAATGTTTCCAGATTTACAAATGATGAATTAAGGGCTGGTATCAGATCCCCAGCATGTTTCCCTGAATTGCTAACAAATATTATGCTCTTCATTTGAAGACAAATTAGAATTCTGCTAGGTCTGGGTATATTTCACCCCTGTCCCAGCAAAGTCCTCCTCTGCCTCCAGGGGAAAAGCTTACCTGGATCTGGTGTCCATGTAAACATTCATGCTTGACCAAAAGGTGATGCTCATGCAATTTCACAAGCACCAGCATTCCAAGGGAGAGTCTGCTCTGTTTAATCAAGCATGGAGAACCAGTATTGTACACAGAATACCCACTCTGAATTGTGTTCATAATTTGTTCCCAAAGGCATCATAATCCTGAGAGGTCTTGCTTGCCCTTTGACATTTCCTTTGATGTGTTTTTATCCTCTGGAATAAAATATCTTTGATAATAGCTTTAACATAAATTCTACTGATATTTGTGGCAACTTTTCATTCACATACTTGTAAATATTTAATTACTAAAACTTTCTCTTCAGATAGATACATATATATATATATATTAAATTTCTTTTGCTAGCTTTCAGATAACTAATCTATGAGAACTGGCTTAGACTGTATGCTCTCTGTAGAGAACTTCTGTATGCTCCTCATACAGAAACAAATAATAGTTTGAAATATTTAGCCATATGTTAGGATGATTTTTTAAAGGCTTCGGTGTTGCTCCTATTTCTCTTCCAATCAGCTACAGGAGAATAGCAACAGCAAACACATTGACAATGCAGTTCATGGTTCGGTTTTCCCATCTTACTGTGCAGGTTCCTGCAAGAGATTATTACAAAATTAAAATAGAACTCCATTGTCTTTACTACAGTCACTTTATTGAAGTGTAAATTATGCCAGATTACTATGAATATTTAACCTGCAGTTTAAGGGAAATAGTAGTATGTCAGCTTGATTATAAAAAAAACTAAAACGCTCAACACATTTTCATTAACTTATACATTGTTTGCTACCTAATGTGGGCATTGCAAACTTAAGACAGTTAACAGAACAACACCATTCCAGTAACTTTCTTTAAAAGCTGGACTTGCAAAAATCCTTGAAATTTCCAAACTGAAATTGGTATGACAATCAAACAAGAAATCAGAAAAGGACTGGATCAAATATATTCCAGTGTATTTTACTTTCTGTTATTCTTGCTCTTCTGTTGTATCAATGCCTTACAATCAAAAGAAATATGAAGATTAAACTGTGTTTACTTAACTTTATATTATCATTTATTTTTAAGCTTGGTTGACTTTTTGAGGCCCTCTCTGTTTTAAACTTAAACCTTGGCACCCTCTTCTTAAAAGACCTTTCTGAATCTGTGACAGACAACAAATTATTTTAATTTTGTTTGCCTGTGATATTCTCAACCTGTGAAAAAAATCTATTTAGAACTAATTTTGAAGCAATACAATGCATCCAAAGCCTGGCTGACAGTTACACAGCTGAAACACGAAAGTAAGTCCAACTATTTCTATTTTTCACTGAGTTCTTTTCTCCTCCAAAGTAGCTGTCCCCTCGCAGCAAGCAGATATGTTTAGGCCTACCCACGTGTATTTACTGTGAGTAACATTTCTGCTCTTCAGCTGAGAGGATTAAATGTTTTGACTCTTATTTCTGAATGAAAGACTTTTCTATTCCTGCTTCTCACAATTTACAAAGTAACTGCTCTTAATACTGGCACTGACTGATAACATTTTTTGCTGGGATTGTAAACAAACACCTCATCTTCAAAATTACTGCTTCCAGTCATTCCCAAAAATGTTTAACCCAACTACTACAACTGAGCAAGAAGCAACATTTCTCTTATTACAAATTTTCTGTTTGGATGGGCAAACTTACCATCAGTTGTGGTATCCCAGAAGCATGAGCTTGCTGTGTGGAGACCAGCTCCACTCCTCTGCATCACTGCACAGGTAACTGCAAGATACAGGCATAAAACCAGGGAATTACAGCAGAAAAGGTGAATCATTCAGCATTTACAAACTCGAGCCTGTATTACATTTCCAAAGGGCTGGCATGTGGCATTCAGCTAAGACAAAACCTTTTCTGACAACCCCTACGGCCCCAGTATTTTTCTCAAGAACTTGTTACTCATTTCATGATTATTTTTACTCACATGAAGACAACAGCTTCAACAAAACACTGGCTAATAGGATTATGGGTTTTATCTTTTAAACTACTTAGATATGGCTTGTGCCCCTCAGAACGGGATTGCAGGTGCTGTCCTCACAGGTAGAGCAGAAGTCACACTTGATGAGAGTTGTTTCCCAAAAATACTTGTTGACCCCTCTCTGAAACCACACTCCAGTAATGTGCAGCTTTTCTAGACTGACCTTCTATGGTCACAAAACCACTGACAACCTGAGTCCAAGACTTTCAAAACAGAACAGAGTGCAAACACTTGCTATAACATCAAAACTTCACAAAAGGAGAAAATGGGTTACTTTCTTATTTACCTTTTTTTCCTTCCACAGGTTTACACATAAATATAATGGGACATGACCCTGCATACAGGACTAAAGTCTTCCAGATGTTTCTATTTAGAGGAGGCTTAATCTGATTGAAAATATTATTAAAGATAGCAATATTTTCCTGAACTGATACTAACAGGTTGATATAATTGTCTTGGGGAAATCAGGAAAGACCATGTAATTCTGTGTTAAGTGTTGCCAGCATGCTCAGCCCAGGTAAAACTGCCAGAGCTTTAACACAGGAATAACTAAAAATCTGTGTAACGGAAGAGTTCAGATACCTGCTCTGTTTTGTTTATTGCATTCCCCTGAACCTTTCAGGAATTATTTATTGTGGCTGCCTGTGCTACAAGTACAGCTGCTTGTACTTACCAATGTACTTATAAGTTTTCCCAAGTTTCACCAGATGGGTCAGCGACTGTTCTACTATAGCAGCAGTCCATTGGTTGACTTTGTTGTGATTATAATCTGCCTTGCCTAAAACACTTTCTATGCACTAGAACAGAGGGAAAAAAAAAAACCTTACAGTAAACACACTTCAAAATGTAGAATTATAAAATGTTTTGCATAATCTGAGGGATTTTTTTCTGGCAGTTAAGTTACTTTAAATCACTTGAGCTCATTAGGTATCAGGTGCTGAATGGGAAGTAAAATGACCTTTCTTGGAAATTTATCTTTAGTACATATTTACCACAATATTACAGGTGTAAAAATGAGGCTCTAACTAAACATTTCTTGCAGGAAAGACCTTAGTGATACCAAGTGAATGGATCTATTAACCAGTGAAGATCCCAACACATCCCACTGTTCCTAATGACTGCCAGCTCCAGTTTGCCTTTCAGAAGCTGCTGTAATTGGGATGGCACTACTCAAATCAATAATATCAGCTTGGGCTGGCCAACCTTTCAGAGCATTTAAGCAAAACTCCAAAACCTTCAGAGATAGAGTGACAACAGTGAAATGAACATCCCTGCTTAAAAGATGGGGAAGATACTCAAGGGTCGTATCATGCAGCATAAGAAACATCTGAACTGCATGAAAATTGGATGTTCTCCCACAGCTACAGATTTGCCAACACCTGCTTAACACTTAAAATGATTGAACAAAAAGTCTCCTCTCAAACTGCAACTATTAAATTGTATTCTCTGCTCCTGAGAAATTCAGAATTATGTGCTGATGAATATTTCTTAAAGTTGAGGAATTTGCTTAAGAAATACACACCTGGAAAAGGCAAGAGAAATAAAACTGTGTTCTCCTCTGACTCACTAAGATGTATCCCCTGCACTAATCCCCCACTAACAGGCTGTGTAAGAGACCCGTGTCCCACATTTTGAAAAGCCCAGTTAATTCTGGCCACACTGCACAAAGCTGGCCAAAGTGGAAACAAACAGTCACAAAACACAATAGAAGACAGAAGAGGGGCAAGATCCCTCAAGGATTTTGGTCCTTCCAGACGTGTACCCAGTGCTGGAGCTCCTTGGCCCTGGTGAAGCTTCCAATCAGAGGCAGAAACGCCTGGCTTTACTCCCAGCGTCTGGAGTGCCACACCCTATTTGGCTTTACAAGGCAGGGACAGTTACATAAAGGGCTGAATTGTTGTTTATCCAACATCCAAGAGCTTGCTGTGGCGTACTGGTGCAGCTTCAAAGAGTGCAGGTGGGAAAGGATCTGCAGAGCCCCTCTAGAAACCCCCGTCTCAAAACACTATTTCCCTGCAAAACCTGAGAGCTTTTGTGAGCCACAGCCTTCCCATTAATCACTTTCTAGTTACTAGGCATTTAATTTAGACTATCAGGCTACTCATTTTCATCCTGTTCTATCTCTGTAAAAAATGTATATTGAAAGCTAGAACAAGGAACTCATAGAGTGCAACTTCCCACACATGCCAAGGCTAACTTCCAAGTCTGATAACATTGTTCAAGGCCTTGTCCAGTCAAGTTTTAAAAATCCCTAAGGATGAAGACTGTTCCTGCAACTTCTCCAGTGACTCTCTAGCTGAAAAAAGAAAAAATAAACTGAATTTCCCTTGCAGCTTGTGACTGTCACCCTGACTCTTTCCACTGTAATGCAAATCTGGCTCCTCTCTCATCTACCTTCTCCTCTTTAGGTAGCTGAAGACAGCAATTAGATGAAGCTTAAAGCAGCTCCAAGTTATATTGTGTCTTTATATAAATACTAAGTCTATTTAATTTTATATTCATCTGGGATAGTCAAGAAAGATAACTACTTTCACTACTGTGCAAAGTATGGTAAAGAATTTCTTTGAAATACAGCTGTTGGCTAAAACCTACCTCCTTAACTATGTTGTGGGCCTCATCAGCATTGAAGATCATCTGCAATAGAAATGAATTGTTATTATTATTATTATTATTATTATTATTTCTGTCAGAAAAAAACCCCAAATTATAGTTTTAGGAACACATAATGATTAGTTATTTGCATTGTAGGCTGTTAGTACAATTTTAAAATACTACTCTTTTTCCTCAGCTGCTCACATTTGTTATTTAGCAGTGCGTTTCTAATGATGTTTGAGTGGGGCGAAAAAGCTCAGACCTCAGTGAACTTTGAAACAGGCTCACTTTACATTTTCTGTAAAGATTAAATTCCACCGTATCTATGCTTGTCACATGAATATTCTCCAGGAAAAATTAAACATTTTTTTTTCCTCTGGGTCTTAATCTGTGTTTTTACTGGAGTCACAAACTTGCTATCCCACAGGCTAGGTTTTGCTTCCCAAGGGCAACACACGGTTTTGCAAACCTAATATCTGAATGACTGCTTTGCGCAGTCATTACCTTACCTAAATACCTTTGTCAAGCGCAGAAAAAGCTTGCAGGTTTTAATTCCTCCCATTTTCTACTCCTTCCTGCTCACGGGCACCTGGCTTGGCTCACAAAGGAAACACGGCCCGCTCCCTTGTGTTCACAGCCACGAACTCCAAACACTCGGGCAGGGGCAGACACCTCAAGGGCATTCATGCTTTAAGTTACTTGGAGTTTTGATTTATTTTCATGTGAAAACTGGCGGCCAGAGCCCTGAAGCGGCGCCCGGGGAAGGATCGGCTCCTCCGCTCGTACTGGCAGCACCAGCCCTTGGCGCTGACCGGGCCCGGCACTTCGTGGGATTTTACCACGGAAATGGGGGGTTTCCCTGGAAAAATGGCCGCAGTCTGACAGCCCCAGCGGCAGCACCGCGGCTCCTTCCGCGAGGGAACACCCACCCCGCGGCCCCGGCCCCTGCGGCGCGGCGGGCCCCGGGCTCGGCGGCGGCCCTACCTCGTCGTTGTGGGGGTGAAACTCCTCCATGGCCGCGGCGCGGGCGGCGGCGGCTCCGGCGGCTCCGGCGGCGGCGAGTCCTGCGCGGCTCCGCCTCCGCCGGGCGGGAGCGGCCGCGCCGGGAGGGGAAGGGAAGGGAAGGGAAGGGAAGGGAAGGGAAGGGAAGGGAAGGGAAGGGAAGGGAAGGGAAGGGAAGGGAAGGGAAGGGAAGGGAAGGGAAGGGAAGGGAAGGGAAGGGAAGGGAAGGGAAGGGAAGGGAAGGTCCCCGGCGCAGCAAGGACAGAGACACGTCTGGGGGTGTCCGGAGGCGGTCACCAAAGCTGATCAGAGGGATGGAGGAAAGGATGAGAGGACTGGGGTTGTTCAGCCCGGAGAGAAGAAGGCTTTGGGGTGACCCCATTGCGGCCTTCCAGCGCCTGAAGGGAGCCTTAAGGAAAGATGGAGCAAGACTGTTTACGGCGCGTGTAGTGACAGGACAAGGAGGAACGACTCAGAACTGGGAGTGTAGGTTTAGATTGGATATTAGGAAACAATTCTTTACTGTGAGGCTGGTGAGGCACTGGCACAGGCTGTCAGAGGAGCTGGGGATGTCCCATCCCTGGCTGTGTTCAAGGCCAGGCTGGATGGGGCTCTGAACAACCTTCTCGAGTGGAAGGTGTCCGTGCCCATAGCAGAGTAGTTGGAACAAGTTTAATGTTCCTTCCAACCAAAACCATTTTATGATTCTGTGACTGTCTGAGCGAGTGCTCCTCCCCGGGATCCTCCGCCGGGCAGCCGCTCCTGAGCTGCCGGCATTGCCGGACAGCCCGGCACAGGCGCCGTGTGAGCACAGTCCCTCCAAAGAGCGGAGACTTTTTCTCTGTTACGTCGTTGCTCTTGGGAAGTCAGCAGCATTTATATGTAAACCACATTTACCTATAAATGTAAAACTTACATACATTTGCTGGACGTACAAAGCTCTCCCCCAGGAGCCGCAGTTCCAGAGGGGCCGTCATATCCGTCAGCCTTCCTGCGTTCCCCTTTTCCCCCGGCTTGGAATGAATTCGTGTCAAATATCCGATACAAAGTCACCATTAGTTACCAATAATGTTGGCACCAGGGTTCCGGAAAAGCTAATTTAATTTCGGGTTCCCTGAAGTCTCCTTCGTTATAGAGAGAATTGATCCTGAGTTTTATTTCACTCAACACGGACACACACACACACACACACACACACACACACACACACACACACACACACATATATTTATATATAAATACATCATATCTTTGCTGTGTCTCTGAAGTTGCCTGGGAAACAGGAAAGGCACCTCATACAAAACTGCAGAGTTTACAGAGAGTGGCGATTTTGTTGTTGTTTCAGTATGGGTTTTTTAAATGATTACTATTATTTGGGGGGCGAGGGTGGAGGACCGTGTCTGGGAATCTTGTGTAAGTTTCTCTCCTGTGATTTCTCCTGTACTTCCAAACCAGATTAAACACAAAAGAGAAGACCAAGGCTTCTAGTTTCGGTATCAGTGGAATATGTTTGGATATATAGACACCTACTTTACAAAAGGGTCTCTTGTTTAGTCTTAATTATACATTCATTGGAAAGTTTGTGTTTGAAAAGCATGAAATACAGAGGGAAGTAAAATTAAGCAGATTTTATTGCCCTCCTCTGGACACAGCTTTCATGTTTAGTATTTGCTAATGGCCATGGAAGGAGAAAACTGAAGGTGAAGACTAAATCTCTTCAAAAGCAAATCTTCATGAGCAAGTGCAGAGGGATGTGGTCATAGGAAAACACAGGAAAGAAAATCTCCTGCAGTATAAAAGTTTCTTTTTTTTTTCTGTGACCTCTGCAGTACTTTCGTGAGCTAAGCTAGGGATGAAATTACATGCTGACTTTTAGTGAAATGAAAGCTAATGGAAGCATTTGTTGCATATGCATTGGCATCCTGTAGACAAAACTAAGAGTGTTTAAATAACTTATCCTCACCTCCTGTGGATTTTTTATCCTTTGTATCCTTTAGAGATCTCACATCTTTACATCTCCATCTTTAGATGCAGTATAGTATAAAACAAGAGTTCCTAGGCTGTTTTTCTGTTCTGTTTAGAAACATTCAAAGAAAGTATTTTTTTTTCAGTATTAGCAATAATTATGTCACTGAATCACATGGAAAATAAAAAAGGTTCCTGAATGATTGATGAATGTGTGTGTATGTGAGTGTTTGTAGGTTCTAATGCAAAAAAGTTACTTATCCCTCCTCTCCAACTACCCTTTGTAGAGAGGGGGATAGCAGGAGGTCCAAGGAAATGTTAAGTCTGTGAGATTCAGCTCAACATCTAGAGAGCCACTAGAAAAACAACAAAATGACAAAATAATATTAACTCAGGAAGTATTTACAAATAAACACTCAGCATCACCCATGAGCATCCAACACAGATGTGTCAAGGGTATATGTCAAATAATCTGATTTTATTCTTTGGTAGGACAGCTGGTTTAATGGATGAAGAGGAAATGCAGAATAGGTGTGGTGTTTTGTAGTAAATTTGTCTTTTTGTGCTCTCCCACATAAGAATATGTAATCTGGAGAAAAACTAACCAATCATTGCTAATAAAGGTTTATAAAAGTAGGAGGAATAAATGCAAGAAGATGGGTGGGTTTTTGCTCTAAGGGCTAATTAGTATTAGTCACAATAACTTGAATAATGGAATAAAAAGATGCTTATAAAAGCTTGTTATTGACAGCATGTTGAAAGAAGTTGCAAGCATGCTGAAAGAGAGGATCAAAACTAAAAATACTGAATAGGTTGGAGAAAATAACAACAAGAGGTTTCATAGAAACCAAGACATCAAATGTACAACTACAAAATAGGGCCTAATTGTCTAGGCAGCAGTGCTGCAGAGAAAAATATGTAATTACAACAAAAAGGAACACAAGTATGATGTTATAAACAACTAAATAAATTGAAGGGTACCATGAGGGGCACAGAAAGCAGTCTTTTTGTTCTGCTTGGTGTTTATCAGGCATTGAATGTAGCTCTCAGCCCAATGTGATGGTGGGACAGACAGAAGAGTAATTCTTCCTGAAGGCAGCACTGAAAGGAAGCTTAAAAAATGTGATTTGAGGAGGAACTGCATTTATTTTATCACCCTTACCCAGACTTCTTTATGGATGTCTCTGAGTGCATAGTGATTTACTGGAAAAGGTGATGAACAAGTCAGTGCGTAATGAAAGGTAGGACCAGAAATAATGCCTTTAATTAGAACTCAGGGAGATTTATGTCAAATATTAAGAAAAAAACCCAAAAGGATAAGAATAATAAAGCACTGAAGCAGACCTGCTTTTGAAGTCACCTCCTCTGGATCAATAACATCTTGTTAACATCTGCCAAGCATCTAAGTGGCCTTTAGAGAGAGGGAAGTATTAAATAATGCTTGAGCTAATTTTAGACACAGATTTATTCAACTTTCCCAACTACTGAGGGGTTATTTTCCTTTCTTTCCTATAGTAAATTCACTATTTCTTATCTAAATTCAATAACATAAATCACCATTATTTTTCCCTTTTTTTTCCCCTGAGTATGACTAATGCTCTTAGTGATTTCACAAGAGAAATAAAAAAAAAAAATTAGCAAGGAGCCAGCACACTTCTCTTCAGGAGGAATTATCCGATAACATTGCTTAATTCCTTCTTACCCTACTGAAAATTGCAAACTGGAAAATGTAAATGGGTTGGCATTATAATCAGTTCTGAGAACTGTGATAGGAAATGTGAAAAGTGCTGAAAGTAGTGGCTCAGAAATACAAGCCTAAATGTGAAAGAACTGTAGGCTTTCATCCCTCAAATGCAGAACAGGAGCTTTTAATGAGAAAGAGAACAAGCAGTGAGGTTGAAATTGCTCGTTGATTAAAAAGCAAATATTTGAAGAGGATTTGGTGCTCTGGAGAGGTGGCAGTCTGTGCAGGCTGTGCAGATCCTACGCTGCCTGAGCACAGCCAGGAAAAATTGTGAATACTAAAGCAGCCAAAATCATCTGCCTCCTGTCTGGATTTATCCTTTACATTGTAGCAAACATTTAAACATCCACATCCACGTTGAACTGTGAAATACAAAATCAGTAGAATTCTGTTTAATTTTTCTGACTTAGTTCCTGAGCTACACATGGCTGGAGAAGAATCACAGTGTGCTGCTCTTGTTCTTGCTCTCTTCCTACATGCTCACTGCTCACTACCACAGGGATTGGAACAGGGGATGTCCTGGTTTAGGGATCAGATGGGCCCTTGGAATAATCTATATGGCACCTCTTTTGCTGGCCACATCAGAGATGCTTGACCCCAGCAGAAGTTTTAATTATTTTCTGTTCTGAGTTTTGGGTTTGGTTCTTTTCTGAGAGTTGTTTTAGTGTTAGTGCAGTGACTTGCTAGAAGTTCTTTGAAGAGCTGAATAGCCACTAAACAGCTGCTTAAAAAAAATTCTTGGTTCGAACACACATCAGGTCAGGAGCATTATTGCTACACAACAAACAGAAACTCCTGAGCCAGAGGAGGAGAAGAGCACAGCTTCCATCACTTCGTTAGCTTTGAAACTTGCTTTAGCAGGAACTGTACCGAGTAATATCTTGTCCTTGTGTCCAGGTAACTGTACAAACATACTGGGATGTACAATATGTACAAACACTTGGGAAAAAAATTGATAGGCATTTTAAATGTCTATTTCATGGGAAATGCTGACATTTCAGATCTTAGAGTTTCAGCAGAAATTTGAATGAAATGCTGGTTTTGAGAACTGCTCACCTGCTCACCTAAGGCAAGGTGTTTGTTGTGGCTTCCATGACAGGACAAAACAAGCCTTGATAGGAGCAACTTGCACTCTTTCACACTGCATGCACACACTGGAGCTAGAGCCACCTGCCAGCAGCAAGCAAACATGGCAATGAAGAAGAAAAAGTGTTGGATGAAGGTAGGACAAGGCACCAAGAAGATGTAGAAAGAAATTGTCTGAAGAACCGATTGCTGCTGTGCATGGCAGTGATTAACCAGTGCAATGAATTACCTCAGAGAAGCTTTTACTTGTCCTTAAAGATGTTCTCAGGATTTTCATGTTCATATAAACTTCCAGCATCTTCCAAACTAAAGCTGAGGAGAAAAAAAGGGGGAAACGATATAAAGAAGAGCTGTCCTGGGAACCAGCTCTTCATTATTTACCTTGGCACCAAACAGAAGAAAATTTAGTGATGTGTCTTGATGATGATGTTAGTCTTTCCAGTTTTCAAATATAGATGTATTAATAAAAATCTATACAAATATATATGTATAGCCTCAAAGAAAGAGATAGAGGGTCTTAGGCTTGTTGATACTGTCAGTGTTGGTCCTTGAGAACAGTTTTCTCTTGCTTTTAAACTCTTGCCTACAGAGAGAACACAGGGATCTGATTTCTCACTTTGTTCCCTTCTGTGCTGGCATAGAGGTCCCAAACAACGGCACAAACCTCCTGTACTGACTTTACATGGTGATGTGCAGGCAGTGGCTGGGGGGCTGCAGGAGTGGGCTCTGTGAGGAGACACCAGGAGCTGCCTCCATGTGTGGCACAGCTGGTTCCAGCTTCCTTGGAAATGTGTCCAGCACTGCCCAAGGCTGGGTCCGTCAGCCAAGCTGCTGCCTCAGCCCAGCACACGGGCAGATCACAGCTCCCTCTGCACATCACAGCTGAAAGCAGCACTTTTCTCCAAGCTGCTGGCTGTCAGCAGCAGTTTATTCACTGATACTCAGCAATTAGAGACACAAAAAGGCAGCAGCGTGGCAGGTATTACTTGAAGGCCTTTGAATATCAACTTTCTTCGAGCAGGAGAGGAAGATGCATAATCATTTGTTCTACTTCAGTCATTTTCCTCATTATGGGGTAAATACAGAACAGGAACAGCAGGAGCAGCTCAGGAGCAGAATGCTGGAGGAAAAACCTAGCACATATCACAGGACTAGGCATTCTCCATCCCATTACTTGGGTTTTTTTCTGAAAGTCACATCTTTGTTCCAGTAAGATAAAGAAATGAGAACATATCTAACCAAAGCAAGCATTTCAGACTAGTTTCTACATCTATGATAAAGTATAATAGTGCATTAACATTTTTGGACCAACTATAGCTGTAACTTGGGATTCAGAAATTCAATATATGATTGTATGTGTGGCTGGAAAAGACACTATTTCCCAAGTAGATCGAATGAGTGCTATAGAATATATTTAACTTTTCCAAAGACAGTAGCAAAGCAATGCGCAAAGCAATTTAGTTGGAATTTCTAGTGATCAAAATTTAAAAATAGATGTCTTTAAGCAAATAAATTCCATGAGTTTATACATTTTCTCTTTTTTTTTAACCTAGAAATCAGCTGATTTCAACTGAGAAGGGCTCCAGATCTGTTTGTTCAAAATGTATTGAATTACTTCCTCCTACAAATCCAAATTCACCACAGATGGTTCAGGAGCAATGTGTGATCTCCATATTGAAATCTCAATTTATTTGATTAACTTAAATACAAGAGTAGCCTCCCAAGTCAGAGAACCAGAAATAAGTCTTATTGAGGATATTCATATGAAGGCTGATAAATTTGAATGATTTCTGAGACAACTGTTTTTCTTGTCAAGATTTCTGTAAAAAGTCTTGTATGGTAAAGAAAATTACCTTCAGTGTCCTCATTGTGCAAACATCAGAATGTACCAAGACTATTCACATGTTTGCAACTCTTAATTTGCTTCTGGTAAGTAATATCAGATAATATCTTAAAATACATGTGATATGGTGTTGTTTTAAGTATTATTTAAGCAGTCATCATAATGCTGTTGTAAGATTATAAATTATTATGAGCTTGTGCCCAAATACTCCCACAACATGTGTTTGAAGATGCCAGATTTCATGATATATAAACATTTAAGTGCAAATAAGAACTGTTTTTAAAATGTTTTGTTTAAAAACATCCAGCCTGTGAATTTTGTTATAATGTGCTGTGCATAAAAACATCTTAATCTCAGTGTTTTATAATTTTGAAATGCTTCAGTATGACCATTAAAAGTAGGCACACTGCTATCCTGTTCTGGAATGCAAGACCTTAATTACATGAAAACTAAATAAAACATGTTGCTCTTTAGCATGACCAGTGCACTCATCTTTTACACTGTTATTTGCTTTACTGACATGAAAATAACCATTACAGGATGGGGATGCCCTTTTGACATTTTCTTGCTATGACTGATAGAAAATGCCATACCATTAGATGCTGAATTAAAATCTGGCAAGAATGTTACATGGATGCACTTACAATTTGGTGATTTTATTTTCTTCTTGTGGTTTGGGAAGAACACTAAACACACCTTATTTTTAAGGTGGAGCAAACACCACAAGAAGCTGAGCTGATGTGAAGGCTCAGTGCCAACAGATAGAGTAGTCCAGCCCCTCTTCCCTGCCTTGTGCTGCTTGGGAGGGGAGGAGGTGGAGAAATTAGGAGTGAATTTAAGTCTGGGTAAAAGGGATCAGTGGGAGGAAGATGCTTTTAAGATCTGGTTTTATTTCTCATTTTTCTACTCTGATTTGGTTGGAAATAAATTGATTTCCCCGATTAGAGCCTGTTTTGCCTGTGACAGGAACTGGTGAGTAACCCCTCCCTGTCCTCATCTTGACCCATGAGCCTTTCATTTTATTTCCTCTCCCTGTCCAGCTGAGGAGGGGAGTGACAGAGAGACTTTATGGGTACCTTACATCCCTTACAAGTGTTCAAGGCAACACATTTGGGCTGTTTTTATAAGTCACTTAAATGATGTTGAAGAAGCACTTGATTCAAGATCATAGAATCACAGAATTATAGAATGATTTTGGTTGGGAAAGGACCTTGAAGACCATTTAGCTTCAACCTCCTGTCAGGGACAGAGACCTTCAACTAGATCAGGTTGCTCAGAGCCCCTTCTAAGTCTACAGCTTTTCTCTTAGCAGTAATTGCCTCATAAAGGTACTACTGTGAACAAGTGCATTTAGCAAAACATCATGCAAGTGAAATAAAAACAAATTAGAGACTTTTTCTGTGTCTTTGAGTTTTCTGAATGGTGAAGAATTATTTCATGAAATAAATGGAAGAAAGGAAAAAAAATTACAAAAAGCAATTTTTTGCTGTGCAGATGTACGTTTGTCACCCTAGTTATTTTTCCAAACCCTGTTTTAAATGCAGAACATAGCTTCTCCGTTCCTAAGCAGTGTTTTTTGTCAAGGACGAGTTGAACCAATTCGTTTGAGCTAAAATGTCCTTTTAGTTTCTGACCAGAATGAGAAGCATTGATGAATAAAGCCTGTCTTAAATGTTTGTTGCTGGTGTTAACAAGTACCTTTGCTTGCAGCAGAATAATTCCATAGAAAGACAAATTTGAGGATTGAAGAGTTGGTACACCATGTTAATTAAACAAAACCCTGCAGTTTTATACACTCATTTTCTGGTTGGCTTACACCAAAGTATTGCAGTGACTCAGGATGATGCAAAGACATTGGTGAAATATCTTGGCTTTAGAGTAATTCAGTAGCAGCAAACACAAGAAAAGGAAGAGTTTTGTCTGAATCCCCAGAAATTTTTGCAATGCAAATATTATTGACAGGCTCTCAGGGTCTGTATCTGCATTTTCAGCAAAGTAACTGTTGTCATCTTGTAGAGTTCTAGGGAGGTTTTATTAGAAGAAGTGCCATAGCTCTTCATGGGTGCAGCAAAAATGTTGAGGTTAAGTGTAAAAAAAATAATTATAGAGCTAGGGGAAGACTGTTTCTCTTCAGTCTCTAAGGTGTGGAATTTCAGGGGTGTTCTGGGGGTTTTTTTTCTCTGCATCTTCTAAAAAGTCCTGTATCTTGTCAACTGACAATTAGTTAGAATTCTGATAACTAACATTTAGTTTTCTTGAACTATATTCCTGATGGACCTTACAAATTTTTTATATAGGGAATCAGCTGGTTTCATTAAACATTTCTGAAGTCCATAGAGGCCATTAAAATTATTTGCAATAAAATATTTGTAAAAAACATAATTATTTTACTGATTAATTTGTTAATTAGTAAAATTATAGCTAGTTATTTTGAAGTAAAATGGTAATTATAAAAATGTACTTTGGTACATTTAGGATGAAATTACATGTTTGGGTCCCAGTCTATGCTTTGCAGGTCCATCATAAATGTCCAAGTTCTTTCAATGGTTTTTTCAGTGTTGCCTGGAGAAATATTTTTCAACATGGAACACCAGGTACCTGGATATTAACTGAACCCTTCTTTCTGCAGCACTTCATTCTACAGCTCTGACTTACTTTGCACAGTTCTTTCTTGTGAAAAAAAAAAAAAAAAAAGGCATAGGTGGCACCAAAATAATTGTCTAAATAAATAGTACGCACAGTAATGGAGTTTGTAAGAGCATTCCCTTAGCTTGCATGAGTCCATTCTAGGCAGTAATTCAAATATTGGCTTCATGCAGCAGAGTGAGGAACTAATTAATGCCTTCTCTTATTCTTTTTCTTTTGAATGTACTAAAGAAAACCAGGAGAAATTAAATAGATTCCTCATTCTATTATGTGAGAAAGGGAAGCACAAATGTGTTGCTGCATTTGTTTTTTCTGAGTCTGCTTTAAACTTCTCCTTTAAAAGGAACAGGGGATGCTGTAATTACTCTGAAAAGCTTTTTGTAAACAACTGCTTTTCTAAATCTTTTCGGTGGCTGGAACAGAAATGGTCTTATCTCAGAAGAGCTAATGTCACCAGTTCTCCCTTTTTCATTTCTAAGTCTGTGACATGTAATTCTTCTGTTGGTGTAGTAACTAACATTAGGAAAAACCTTTGCAAAGTGTTGTGCTCTTGTACAAGAGACTTCATTCTTCTTGTATAACATTTCCTGAACCTTGGTTTTGAAAATGTTTCTTCAGTATGGAGAGGAAGAGAAGGCTAAGGTGACAGTGAATAACTGGAACGAAGCTTGGAAAATGCCACTTTTCTCTCAGAGGGAAGCTTGGCTTTGTAATAAGAAAATCTCTTCATGTCACATAAGTAAAAACAGTGGGTCAAGTAAGCTCAGGGACAAAAACCTCTGACTTGCAGCCCAGTGCCATTGTAACAAAAGCAAAATCCAAGTCCTAAGAAAAGCAGGTGACCCTGGATCACAATTCTGCTTGGTTGTACCGATCACATGAAGATTCATGATGTACACTGAAAAGATTGTTGGGGCTACATCAAATTCCAACAAACCCCGTATGACACACACTCCCTAAGCAGGAATTGTGGAAGAACAGTCTGAAATAAAATTAAATGTGTTTTTAAGTAAAATTAACTCAGCAGGCACAATAACATTGATTAAATTAAATTGGCTTTCTTCAAGAAGGAACTCTTAGTGAACTGATGAATGGTTTGAAGAAGCGTGGTGCTATTGCTCCTGAAGCAGTTACTGTATTTCTTTTTGAAATATTATCTTGCCTTTTCATTAATTAGTGCCTCAAACCAGGAATTTTTTCCAAACATAAATTTGAGGTTTTTTCCCCTTTTAGCTGGAAGTGCAAAGAAGCACATCAGTATCACAGGCCACATTAAAATTTTAACAGAGAGTCTTTTTACAGAAATGCCAAAAAGCTCTTAAGTTAAAATGCGGAACATACAAGATTTCAAACCACTGGGGAAAATAAAAACCAAAACCACAGAAAGAGGACACTTTCATTGAAACATCTTCCTTAATTTTTTGACTGCTAGAAGGTACTTCTGAGGTCTCTTTTTTTCATGAATACCTCCAGGAAGTGATAGCTCAAAACCTTGAGCACAGAGCTGGCAAAAAGCGCACTTCTCTCTCCATGATGACTGCAATTACACTTTTGGAAAATATCCCAGGGAGTGTTCAACTGGACGATGAGAACTTGCATATCTCAGCTTCCTCCACAAAGGCTTTTTTTTTTCTTTTTTTTTTCTTTTTTTTTTTTTTTAGTTTGTTTTCAAATTCTGCTCCTAGCACATGTGTTATCCAGCAGAAAAATGTAAATATTCCAGAGTAGCTCTCACTGCTAACAGCTATGGGTGTTTAAAAAAATCTCTTTTCCATTTCATGGCACATGATCTCTTACTCAAAACCTTTAAGTTCAGAAAATTGCACTGATAGCTTGTTTTTCTGATATTTACTGGTAGATTAGTTGAAGGTGAAGAGAAATAGAAGCATTCAGTGCTACCTGAAATGGAAGCAAATTAGGTTTTGTTCATTAATATTATTGAACTAACCTTTGTGTAATTTGCAGAAGTTCTTCCTATTTGGAATGATTTGTGGCTCTGTGAACCAGGATATCAATAAGTGTGAAGTTCCTTGATTTCTGGTGCATGGAATTAGCAGCTCTGTATCTGGAGAAGAAAACTGACTGTCCCGGAGGACAAGAGAGTTGTCACAGTACTGTGGAAAAGGGCCATGAGCACTGCAGTTTATCCTTAATAAAGCTGCAACCTGGGACCACACTTGGCTAATTCTTTACAGCAATGCAAGTGTTATTGATGGAGATTGGAGTCACCAAAGAAATAGCAACGAGAACACTTTACCTTTGTTCAAAATAGGCCACAGATTTCTGTAATCCTGGTTAACAAATTCCTTGGTTCATGTGGTCTGTTATGGATCACAGAGGGTGATAAATAAATATGGGCTGATATGGGCAGTGCTGCCTAAATTATATGGGGCCTCCAGTTTCTATGAGTGGCTGCTCTCTGTCCCAAGAGAAACACAAAAGCTCTGTGATGTTTCTCAGAAATTCCCCTTGTACTTGGATATCTGGTTGGTAATGCTGTATCTGAGCTCTTGATGTGCAAATAGCTGTCAGCCTTTCCTTTCACCACCCCCCAAACAACATTTATGAGGTGAAACTGTAAAAAAACCCAAGTAAATCTGGAGCAGCTGATTTAATACTTTAAATTAAAGAATACATTACAGAATATATTCAGTTGGGTAGCTTTTTTGATAATGATTCACACTGTTATAGAAAGAAATGTGTTATTCTAGTAATTGCAGGCAGAGGATGTACTTGAGCATTTAATTTAGAGCAGGTCCCTTCTATGGCTTTGCCTGAACAACTCAACAAACAGTGTTGTGAGTATAACATGTAGCAAACTCAAATTATGCTCCAAAGGTGATGTATTTATACACTAGCCAAGTAAATATTGTACCTCCTAATAATAAAATTTTTCCTACACGTGCATTATTTGGAATAACACAAAGCCAGCAATTTTTAAGAAATAGTTTGAGGGTAATGAGCATTACGTTGCTATTATACCTAAACTGCAAATTTCATGCAAAAAATTTTTTATGTGAAACCTGAGCCAGAGATTCTGGTTGTATGCATCAGAATTTTTTGAAAGGGATAAAATTTCACAGCTGTGAAAAAGAAAGGCTCAACGATTTCCATGTGGCCTATCTCTGTTTATTCCACCAATTTCAGAATAGTGTTTTATCATGTAAGGAAGTGCATGTAAGTGCTAAATTAGTTTTCTTATCTTTCTTAGGTGCCTGCTATGTGAGCTCTTCAGGTACCTGAGAGAGAATGAATAATTCAATTCATCTGGATTAATCAAGATGTGGCTTTGGCCGTGTTACTTTTGAATTCTGGAATATTTTGTAGTATTTGTAGCTGTTTGATAAACCCAGCTCACTTGAACCGTTGGAAGTGATAGTCATAAAGCTTAATAAGCATTGCCTATAGGTGTAAGGAGGACAGCTATGAAAAATGCCTTTTATTTAACTCTTAAATACAGTTTCACCTTTTGGATGCTTCCCTCACCTGGTGCAGATGCACCTGTCATTTAATAAAGGTTGAAAAACCGTAAAACTATAAAGTATATACCATTTTTTCCCCCTTTCTAAACCCTTCCTGAGAAATCACAGAATCGTCCTCTGGGCTGCCAGTTCCGCACTACTAAACCCCCGCTGAAAACGAGGAGATGACAGTAACGGGATCCGCACCCTTCCCCACCCCGCCGGAAAGACGGGGCTACCTGACCTGGGTCCCCACTGTCCCCCCTGCACGGGCCGGCGGTGGCACCCCGGGGCGGGCAGGGAAGGGGGAGCGGGAAGGGAGAGGAAAAGGAGGAGGAGGAGGAGAGGGGAGAAGGGAGGACAGGTGCCGCTGCGGAGGCGCTCCCGCTCGGCCGCGCTCCGCCGGCTGCTCCGCCCCGCTCCCGACAGGTCGGGACGGCGGTCCCGGTTCCCTCCCCCATCCCGGTCCGGCTCTCTCCCTGCATCCCGGTCCGGCTCCCGCCTCCCATCCCGGTCCGGCTCCCGGCCGGCGAGAGGCGCTGCGGGAGCGCGGCCGCGGGCCGGCTCGGCAGCGGGAGAGGTGCGGGGGGACGCGGTGGAGGCGGCTCCGCTCCCGGCTGGAGCCACCTCCGGGAGCCCCGGGCTGCGGGAGGGGTGACAGCCTGGCTGTCGCAGGGTCGCTGCGAGCCGCCCGTGCCCCGTCTGGGCTCGGGGCTGTCGGGGCTCGGTGCGGGCTGTGCGCTCCGTGCCGGAGCCGGGAGCCGAGCCCGCGGGACGGCGACTTCACCTGCCAGCCCCACCGGGCTGCGGAGTTGGCAGCAGCAGCCCTCGGCGGCGCCGGCGATGGTGCTGCTTGTACGCGATTTTTCCTCTCCTGCTGAGCTTCTTGGTGAGTCCATCATTCTTAACAGCAACTGGTTTGGGGGGATGTTTCGGATTTGTTCTCTTTTTTACCCTTTTCTTTACCCCGAGGGCAGAACCCGGGGAGGGAGCCTGCGGCACGGTGCCGGTGGAGACCCTCCAGCCGGAACGGGGGGTTGCGCTGGCCCGGCTCCCCCCGCGGAGACCGGGTGCTCTGGGGTTAATAACCTGGGAGGGGGTGCCTGCATGTTTGGTTGGGGTTTTATTTCTGCACAATGCTTTCTACAGTGTGCTCCTGTGAAAATCCGAGGTGGCGGATCTTCCCCGTCAGGGATGCCGTCTGAGGTTGTTGTGCCGTGGGAGGGATGATAAAGATCGGGAGCGCAGTTGTTTTCTTCTCCACTGAGCAGGTGAGCGGCTCCCGTGGCGCCCAGGTGAAGATGGGCTCTTGCCGTGTGCTGCCTAAATTGTTCTTCCTTTAAAAAGTATAGTTACTTATTCCTAAATACGATAATATATAACTTCAATTTTATTTTATGGCTATACAAAGAAAAGAATAAATGATGTAGGCTGAGAACCAATTACACCGTAGTTTTGGATACTCGATAGCTACTGAATGCAGCTAACCACCACTCATTTCAGTATTCCAAGGGTGGAGTCATGGCATGGGAACAGTTAGGGATTCTGCACCCCAGAGTTAGAGATTCTTGGAAAGCCTTGGCAGGAAACATTTAATGTGACTGCCAGGGAATTTGAGAGGATAGAGGAGCAGGTGGGACAATTAGTCCTGAGGCGCACAAGTGTTACTGTTTTGCTGTGTGCCCTTCAGCTGAGAGATTTGTTCAAGGTGCAGCCCATTAAGCATTTTAAAGACCCTTGTCTTAGAGACGCTGAGAGCATATGTTGTTTTTGGTGGATCCAAAAGGAAGAAGTGATTGGATCCTTGCCTAAAAAGGTTGAGGTGAGAAATGGCCTCTTTACCCAAGAGGAAAATGGTTTAAGAACAGCCAGTGCTGGAAATTTGAAACTGGACCTCCTGAGGCTAGACAGAGAGGGCAGTTTTTTTAAAATAAAAGCACTCATTAGACTAATAAGTTCTTGGAAGTTTTCATCACTAAAAAACTAATTCAGGGATTTTTTTTTCTAAAGGCAGGTTTATTTATGCCTGCGTTATTTATTTATTTGTAAATGGGGAAATTTTATGGACTATATGTCAAGGAGGCCAGAACTAGTGATTATAATGAACCCTTATCACCTCGATTAGGAGCATGATCAGGAAAACTCCATCATCTCTGAGAGCACACTCCCCATGCATTCTCTTTCCTTTGCTTCCCAACTTCCTTGATGTAAAAGGGCTCAATAATACTCAGAGCAGCCCTGAGAAGAAGAACTTGAGGGTATTGGTTGATGAGAAGATCAGCATGACCTGGCCATGTGCCTTTGCATCCCACAAAGCCAAACATGTCCTGGGCTCCATGAACAGCAGCATGGGCAGCAGGTGCAGGAAGGGGGTTCTGCCCCTCTTGTCTGCTCTGGTGTGACCCCACCTGCAGTGCTGCATCCAGCTCTGGGGCCCCTGACATGGGAAGGATGTGGTCCTGCTGGGGTGAGTCCAGAGGAGACCACAAAGATAATCAGGGGGGTGGATCACCTCTGCTATGAAGACAGGCTGAGAGGTCTGGGGTTGTTCAGCCTGGAGAAGGCTCTGGGGGCACCTTATAGCATCTTTCAGGACCCAAAGGGGGCTACAAAGAAGCTGGAGGGGCACTTCTGACAGGGACATACAGTGATAGGACAAGGGGTAATGCCTTTAAGTTGACAGAGCGTTGATTTAGGTTGAATATTAGGAAGAAATTCTTCACCATAAGGCTGGTGAGGTCCTGGAGCAGATTGCCTGAGTGAGTGACTCATTCCTGGAAGTGTGGAAGGGCATGTTGGGTGGGGCTTTGAATGACCTGATCTAGTGGAAACTATCTCTGCCCATGGCTGGGGGGATGGAACTGGATGAACTTTTAGGTCCCTTTCAACCCAAGCTTTCTGTTGTTTCTGTGACGTCAATGGTTAGACTTTCACTGTATGTTTTCCTGTGTATCTTTAATATAAATTATTCCTGAAGTGCAATTAGATCTTGGGGTCTTCATGTTTCTGTTTTCCATCTATGCGATTATGGAAGATGAGAGTTGCAATGAGAGTTGCTATTCGTAGATCTGAGTAAGGTTTGAGGAATATGGTTTGTAAGGATCAGGTGTGGGCACAATTCCCAGACACTATCAAAGTGTTTAAACATTTGAAGTTATTTAAAATGTTAACATTTCTAAGCAGCCTTCAGCACTATGTTTACCCTGAAGAAATACTTACTTGCTGCTTTGGCTTTTTTAGATTTTATGGTAGTTGAAATCTTAAGTTCTTTAGGGATGAAGAAATGCTCATTTAACCAAAATTCTATGTGAATTTGGGGTTGGAGCTGTATTTTTCGCAGTGGAAAGGCAGTAGGTATGAAGGATCTTATTAAACAATTTTCATTGCGATGGTGTAATCACCCAGTTGTTTGCCTGTCTGCACAACATGTTTGTATTACATAATGTAGTATGGATCCTTGTTGGACTTGTTCTAAGTCTCCTTATCAAGAGAGTTAAGTTCATATCTGATGTTTAACTACCACCTCCTAGTAAGACATTTAGTCTTGTGGGGTGGAGGGAGGAAGGGAATCTAGAGTGATGGCTGAAGACATCTGCAGTGCAGGACTGTGTTGTGACTGAGCACTGTCTCCCAGAGTTTTATTGCTGTTCACCTTGCCTACATTTACTCTGCCTTCTAATCAAACTTCGTTCATACCAGGGATGAGCACACTCGTGTGTTTGTCATCCCAGAGGCTGGAAACAGGAAAGCAGAGTGGGAGGAACAGACCTTGAAGACCAGCACGGGTTTGGTTCTAAGGGTGGTATGTAAGGGGTAATTTGTGGTAGGCACAGGAAGCTCTTACGTGTGTATTTCTTTGAATTTCACAGGAACTTTTCTCAACTCTTTATATTAAGGGAATGCATAAACATAAGTGTACAATATAGAGCAATGAAGCTGTCTGCATACTTTCTGTTCCAAACATCCTGAGTCTGCTGTTAAAAAAAAAAAAAAAAAGTCTGTTTTAAGCTTCTCTCTAGTCTGTCCTAGGTGGGACTGAGTGACCCCATTTTGAGGGGCTTTCCATATGCTGGGGCACAGGTTCAGGACAGAATCAATTGCTTGAGAACTAGATTTATCTGGGTGTTTTTTGTTGGTTTTTTTTTTTTTTTAATCTTTCTATGCCTGCACTGAAATGTCTATATTCAATTACTCTAATCAGGACCTTTTTATTTTCTTCATAACTTTTCCCTGGGTATGTTTTTTCTATTGCTTCGAAATAGAAGTGGAATCAGAAATGAAGCAAAATTCCATTGTGGTTTGAACTACGTTCCACAAATGAGTATTAACAGGAAGCTCCTTAAATGAACATTTTATTTATTTTGAAGAGAGTTGCTCTGCATCTTCACTTAAATGCACATCTGGAATACTTAAATTACCTGAGGCATCCCTCATTGTGGATATGTAACTTCTTTTTTTTGTGCGTGAGGGATTATCTTTGACCACTCCTGCTTTTTAGGAGTGGTTACATTTTGTGTGGGGATGACTTGTGATCTGTATGCAGCTGGATGTAATTGTGTCTCTGACCTGGGGCTCCAGTGACTTTTGGATCACTCTGCCAACTTTCACCTGTACAGACTGTGCCTGGCAGTGCATCCACAGGTGGGAGGAAAAGACGTTCACAGCATGAGGGTCTCCAAGTTTTAAAATAATTTAGAAAATATATACAGAGATGGAGAAAATGCAGGAATTGTGTACAGCACCAGTGTGTTTCCAGGGCTTGAAAAGGAGTGGAGCTTGGAGGAGATGTTTGGGTTTGGGGTTTTTTTATGTTTATGATAAAAAAGTTGCAGGTGTTACCTAAATAATGTGGAAAATGTTCATGACCACGGGAACGTTGTTTCCAAGGATTCTGTTATTGAATATCTGGGGAAAAGTGGTGCTTGAAAGCAAGCCATTTGTCACCTGGAGATTATATTTTTCATTTGCAGTTACTGCATGACACAGCCGACAGCTTTTTGAGCAGTTTTATATGCTTTGAATCTGAGCTCACCTCCTTACTTCTGCAGCCATTGCAGAGCTTGAGAGAAGGTCAGTCTTGGGAAGAGTTATACTTATTATTGGTTCTAAAACCTCATTCATTGTCCTGAATATTTGCACAAAATCCCTGGTGCCTGGTGAGTCAGAGAAGAGAAAAGTGGAGGAAATAAGGATCCAAATTCTCACACTATTAAAAAATAAATAGGCTAATATTGCCACGATTAACAGGTGCTCATACACACATGCAAATTTGGAAGGCTTCAGTTAAATACATATTCAATTAAATAAAGATATGATCTAGGAATTAGCATCCGTTCACTGTAGGCATTTGTGCAGCAATGGCACCAAGTGCATTGTGGAGGATGTTAGCATCAACAGCCAAAGCCATGAGATTTGTGTGGGGAATGGCACAATGGATTCTGTCTAAAGTAATCCAGAAGACTGAAATATGAGGAAAAAGAGTATTTTTGAAGCCTGTAGGTTTGGAACATATTTGAGTTTTGCACAGAAGATTAATAGAAAAAAAAAAAAAAAGGCGACACAGCTGCCTGCATGCAAATGTTGCATTGCAGAGGCCACTTTTCCTAGCAGAGTTTTCTAAACTCACTGCTGTTTCTGTAACATTTTTCACAGTTGCCAGCTATAAAACAACTTCCTTGACTCCAGTCATGCTCTGGAGTAGAAGTGCAATAATATTTGTCTCTCAAGGAGCATTTCTATTCCTTTCCTCTACAGATGCATTTTATGCCTTTTAAATATTTTAAAATTCAGATGCTACAGTAGTGAAAATGTCTATTAACTCTTGGCATCCTTATCCAGATTAGAGCTCTCCTTATTGTTGCCACCTATGTGAAGTTTTAGAGGGGAAAAAATAATGAGCTTTTAATGGGAATGTAGTTCTTAACTCTGTCTAGATTTGAAACCCTCACTGACAGAACAATATGGATGAGTAGGAAGCAGTTAGGAGGAGAACAGAGATTAATGCACTGAAGAATAACGATGTATTAGGTAAGACTGAAAATTATTACAAGGGAGAGGGTAGTACCCCCTTGGTATTTTGTCTCTGCTGGGGAATTATGGCTGCAAAGAAGGTGGAGAAGTTTGAGGAACCAGTGCAAACACCAGTGTCACCTGGCTGGTGAGGAGTAAGTGAGGAGTGCCCTGGAAGAGGGGTGGGAATTCTGTGTGCCATGGAATTGTGTGTTTGTAAACCCTGTGCTGCCCTCAGAGAGTGTTTGTTTGGCTTTGGCCTTCCCAGATGCAGATGCAGAACACAAACGGAATTTATTTATGCAAATTTAACCATGCATTCTCCCAGTATCTGGGCTGTCAGCCTTGGGCGCTAGAAATAATATTCCTTTGCATTTCCTGTTTTTTCTGAATGTATTTTGGCAGTGGTTTGTTTAGGTAATGATTGTGAGAATCCTTAATGGAATTATTTAAATGGTATCATCCATGATAAAATAGAAGTCCCTCTTCATCAGGTTTTTTCTTACAAACTTTTTTTGAGACAACCTCTCACTTTGCAGGAATTTTCTGTTTGCCATGAAATCACTTTAAACCATGACCTTGCCAGTGACATTTCACTTTTATTGTGGAAGAGAGCAGAAACATGTCAAAATGATTTGTGGTGTGCTAGTTTTGAAAGTGCACATTCTCAATTAAGTGTCTAAATAATTAATGTCATAGTCCTTATATTTCAACTGAAATTATGAGCTCACTTCTGATTAATTTTGTGAAAACATTTTAATATTAGTTTGCCCCACTATGTTTCCAAGTATGAAATGACTGTGTTTGGGAGTAAAAGCAGTTAAGAATTCAGTGTTGGGCTCGGTGAAGACTTGGATCATTGGTATCTGTAAAAGTCCTCTCCCTGAGCAATGCAGTCTGTCTTCTGTCCCATTCCTGTGCCCACTGAGGTCGTGAAGGTTCCAGATTTCAGTCACTGAACCTCTGCACTCATTCACATCTTGGTTTCTGATGGGATTGATCTGAGCCAGTTCTGTTACTAAAGACAGAATAATTTCATTAAATTAATTTTAAACATACTGTAGATTGATTCAGAGGCTCACTATGTCTGTAGTGGGCCACCTTAAAATGCATAGCAACATCACAAATAATGTTTCTTTTCTTCTGACCTTTCTGCATTTAATTGAAAAAGTAATGTTTAAACAGCAATAACTGTTTCTGAACTTCAAATCTGTGCAATATCATATTTGATTTGATACCAAAGCCAGCCATCAGACAATGTCATGGATGGTTGCAAATATGTTTTGGGTGTGCCAGTGTGCATCACTAGCACATGAACAGCTGATTCAGCTATGATTCAACTATGAAAACCCCATGAGTTCATGAAAAGCGAGGGCACTTTAATTGCACAAGTGGGTTATGGTGGAATAGTTTATTGTACATGCTGTGTGTAGCACATAGTTTTTTGATTGCCCAAGGCACAAAAAAGCTAATAGTATTCCAAGCCTTTTTTGATACTCTTGCCTTCTGATTTGATATGATTCTACTGATCCTCATTGGCAGTAGACCACACCTCATATAGAAACTTGCACTTTTTTCAAACTTGGTTTAGTTTCGGCATTCTAAAAAAAACCCTTTTTGAAATTCTGGCTTTTATTTATGGAGAGGGGATGAGACCAGGTTGAAGGTTTTCACTGTGACATTCAAGGAACAGAGGAATGGCAAGAGGGACAGAATAATGGATCATCATGTGGCAGCCTCACACAGCCAGGAATGTGAGATTTTTGTTTTGGGGTTGTTTTTGTTGTTGTTTAATCAGTAATTCTAATAACAAAATAACAAGACAGGAAATAAGCAGGAGGCCAGTGACAATTAGCAACCTGTGTTTGTGGTTATGGAAGAGTTTCTTTGCTCCCAGTGGGTTTTTGTTGAGTTTTGAAGGACCTTGTATACCTGATCAGTTTGTGGTTCATTTTAAAAGCATAGACTGAAACTTGCTCTTTTGAAAGAGTACCTAAAAATAGCAGTGGAAAATACCTCTAATATTGAAATGTATTCCCTGTGATTTGATACATTTTGTTTACCAGTGACTATGGATAATGCCAAAAGAAAATAGGCCAACTGCACAGAGATCTAAACACAGCAATCTTTCAATTGGTCAGTCACTAGTCAAGCAAATGCTTTTGAATTAGCCAAATGTAATTTCATTTTGTAATATAAAATGTATACATCCTTAAATTAAGAGACTGTGACCATATTCTTTGACTATTAATACATTACCACTTTTCTGTTCTTATTTAAGGGCTGCCATGGCATTGGTCCACCCAGCTTATTACTTCTGCACCTCCAGTTAATATCTATGGAATCTGAGGATGTTGATTTGATAAATACACAGTGTGGTACAGCATAATTTTGGCTTTCTGTCAGTGGGTTTTGTGCACTGCAGTATATAATCCTCACGAGTAGAGGTTGACTTCTCCCATTGTGTCTTGAAGCCCTGGCATAAAGTGAAACATAAATAGCAGGTCAGCATGATCATGATGGTGTCATAATTAAATGCTGTGAGGTACTTAAGATTTTTGGATTCTTTAGAAATAAATAGAAATTCTACAAATTGTGCTTTTTGGATGAAAATGTGTCCAGTGGCTCTACCAGAGGAAGAGAATGATTTATTGTGCTCAGGGGCTGTGCTGGTTTACTGCAGTTCCTTGGCTACCTGAGACCTTTTGGTTTTTCTCCAACAGCTGTAAAACAACATTGTACTAAAAGTATTGGGTTTGGGAGAAACAAAAAATGGAGCTGAAGCCAACTGAACAATATAATGACAATTCAATTTCTTCAGCAGAGCTGTATGAGTTTACATCACCAGAGAAGCTGGATCTCTGTAATTCAAGCAGTTCAAACTGGGCTCTTTGTTTTTGTGGACTATTCTGTCTGGCAAAATGGATTGGGAGTGTCCTTTTAGTGTCCTTCCAGACACAAATTTCAATGTTCATTCCCTCAGACTTGGACACTCAGTTATCTGTGGGAACCCCTGCACACCTGGAAATCTGCTGGAGGCTGGAAGCAGAATAGGAGGCTGGTAGTTCTCAATCTTTAACGAAAATCCAAAACTGAGATGTGCATTTTCATGGGGACAGATTTTAGTGTCAGTCTTGACAATCAAATGAGGCTTTCCAAGGTTCGTGGCAGTTCTGCATTGGAAATACATCTAAACTGGATTGGCTTGAGTAGGGTTTAATCCCGAGTGAGTGTGAACAGAGTGATTGTTGCAGATGACTGAAACATGAAGGAAACAATAGCTTTGAACTCCAGCAAAACCAGATAGTTTTCCACAGGTCTAATTATTTTACCCTCTGAGTCCCTTTTCCAACCCCTCGTACGACTGCTCTTCAATCTTTTATTCCTGTGGAGCACTAAAGACAGAGTGACTACTTTGCCAAAATGCTGTTACACCTTCCCCACATTAAATGACTTTAATTATTTGTGTGTCTAGAGACCTCAAGTAGGGTGGGGGTGAGAGAAGCTGTGACAAAGTGGAAAAAAACAAAAAAAGGAAGAGCAGCTAGCCAAGTGGAAAACAGCAAAACAGTATTTAAGGCTCACAACCATTAACTGGGATACATTACGATGATGTTTCATGACCTGTGCTAGTGCAGTTTTTCTTGCTCTCTCAGACCAAAACATGAGAGGATTTACATTATGCCAGAAAGTACAAATGGAATGGAGCAAATACCAAGGAATAATTTCGTTTTCCTTCCCATAATTTTCATAAATCCAAACTTAAAGGAAACTGGTGTCCCCATACTCCCTTAGTTAAATTTGTGTGTGGTCTGTCTATTAATAGACTGGATAGTCTAAAAATCAAAACCAGCTTTCTAAATTCTATGAAACCTCCCAAAGTGAGTTGTTTCTATACTGATGCCCCCGGGTATTAGTCTTAGCTTTCAGTGCCTTGTTCTCTCAATCTACAGTTTAATTCACTTTTGCACCATTTATAATATTGGTTTAGATGAAAAAGGCAGCAAAGGAATTCTTTGTTTCGGTGCGTAGTGTTCCTTCTTCTAACCAAGCAAATAGTCTCAGCTGTTCCAGAAGTTTGAACTTCTTTTAAGGGATGCCAAAGATGGTCGTAGGGATCTTTAAAGAACCTCTCTTCTGTTAAGAGTGACAACAGGAGAACAGATGGAATTAACTGTTTTGGATGCACTGTAAGTGGCATAACCAGCAATTCTTATTGGCTTAGGTTGCCCAATACCTCTTGCACATACTGTATTTTTCATGTGGTATTTATTTTATTTTGTGCATGGGGTTGGTTTTGGTTTTTTGGTTTTGTTTTCTTTTCTTTCACATTCTTCCAAAATTTCCCAGATTTGACCATTGGGAAGTTTGTCTTCATGTACTTGGTAGCTTTTGCAAGACTTATTGAACTTGAATGATCTATGCTTTCCTCCACAAGCTTAAAATATGGTTTTAACCAGACAAATTTTAACAGCATCTGCAAAAGAACGTTCCCTGACAGAAAATGTTTCCTGTACTTTTAAGTCTGAAGTCCCTGTCCTAAAATTTGTGTATGAATTTGTGAAAATGGAAACGGTACACCTATGACAAAGTAAAGCAATGTGATGGGTTTACTTCCATGCCCTTTTCAGAACATTCATCTAGAATATGTCCCTAAGCATCAGTGTGAGTATTGCAAAAAACCTTATTTTTGATGGGTAACATGGCAAAGTTATTAGGAAATTGACCTTTTATAATGGAAAAAAAACCCTGTTAGTTTTTACTGGAGAGGCTTCCTGGCCCACCTGTTGTTACATACCAAGCAGGAAAGAAGGGATTCTATTTGCCTCAGAAAATAAAAGGGGAATTTTAGCAATTTGGTAAAGTGTGTGCATTTCAGTGCAATGTCTGATATACCCGTAATATCAGTGAGCCTCGTGGCCCTTGATGTGTTTTTCCTTGGCACAACCTCTTGGACCAGGAGTTGGGGTTCTCCCTGTGCTGGCTGCAAGCAGAAGCAGAGAGAACTTGAGAGATTTGCTGTGGTTTACGTGTGTTGGGTGGCAATGGCTTCTTCTTTGTACCAGACTGGTGCTCCTCTTGGAGGATTATCCCTTTCCATATTTTTGCACTGGTTTAGGAGTTCTTGTGAGCAGTGAACTGAAAATTTGCATGACAAAACATCACAGAACAGAAGCATTCAAGAAACTTCCCAAGAATTTGGGGGCTTTATAACTACGTACATGAAAATTACTTGTACAGATAGAACTTTTATTTTAGAAATCTCTGTAATAAATTATTGAGGAGACACAATCCAATTGAAGAGTTGGAGAGAGCCAAGCAATACTACATCTGCCTTTAAATGATTTGTAGTGAGCTTTGCCTGCTACTACAGCCAAAGTGAATACATGAAAAGCTGATGAAAATTTCAGAGTTCAATACAAGAAAGTTGTCAGAGCAGGTAAATTGGTGCATGGATTTTGAGAATAGTTTCATGGGATATTATATATATAAGCACATACAAAATGAATGTATGTGTATTCCCCAAAATTCTGCTGAATCTGACAGCCTAATCCTTCTTACCCAGTTCCGTGGCAGCAGGAAAATGAGAAGTCTGAGTAATCGGTGTTAAAGTGGCCAGCTAATCTTCCTTCTGCAAGCTGGAGGGAATGTTCCAGTATCTAAAAGCATTCATACACTTCATATTCAATCATATCTTCCCTTTGTCTCCACAGCAGGTCATGAGTAATCTTCTTGTGAGCTGGTTTGTAACAGCAATAAGGCCTGCACTTAGTACGTCTAGGAGCAATGAATTAATTTATTAAACCAATTTTAGTCCACACCTAGAGACCTGGAAATCTAATTGTGTCTCTCCTTGTCCCTTCATGGGTAGGACATCCCTGTTCCCAAACATTTGGACTGTGCATAAGTAATTAACCTTTTTATTTAAAAAAAAAAAAATTAAACAGAATATTTTTGAGTATCTTGTCTTACTCACTTCACAAACAATTGAGGAGAACATCCCACATGTGAGATCATCTCTCATACAGCTCCTTAGGGATTAGACAGGGACAGTCTCTCCTTTATCTGCCAAGAATCCCAGGGAGATTCTACTCTGGTAAATCAGATTTTTTTCACATGTGGGCAAGGTATCCTTGGCCCACACCCTCTCCAAACCTCTTGTTTCTCCTCCTCTGATGTACAGGTTTGTATCCCTTGATGTGTCATGGGAACACCTCTGCCCTGAGCTGTGGGATGGTTGCTTCCCATACACTTCAGTTTATTCTAAAGGGTTGGATCTGAACAGGGAAAACTGCACCTGGGAATTGGGTTCCGTGGTGGGCTACAACCAGGAGAGATGTTAAGGTATGGTGCTACAAATCAGATTTTATCCTCCCCTTATCTCATCTGACAGATGTGTGGTGATCTGACCAGATGTGTTTGTTCACAACTGGGGAAAGGCTCTTGGGTTACTGTGAGGGAGACTGAACAATAAAGGAGCTTAAGGTGGGAGCTGAGTGAATCATATAGATGAGATTTGACAGATCTGCATCTCTTATGGTAAAGTTCTTCTTGAGAAAGGAAAATGTTCAGAAATGAAGTCATTTCTATAGTGTGTCTATTTATTAGTTCGTGAAATCTATTGAGTAACATTAGCAAAACATATCAAAGTTGATCATATCTTGGTTGGAAAACCCAATGATCTAAAGCTTGATCCTTTCCATAGAAAAGCACAATTCAACCTGCAACCCTTTTCCCTCGCTATGCACCAAAATAAAATGCTCAAGCTCTAATTTGATTCAAGGAAAGCTTAGATTGTTGTTGTTGTTGTTAATGGAGTGGTGTTCCCTGCTTGAGCACCACATGTTTCCTTGTGGCAGGAGACCTTGCTGAGGATGTTGTGTGCAGACAGCTCAGCATCCTGTGGTGTCTCTGTGAGTGCTGGAGTTCATACTGTGCTTGACCTATGGGCTAGCACAGCTGCACTGCAGAGTTGTGCCATCAAACAGGCTGCTAAACAAGGCTGAGTTCAACCAGAAATTCTTCCATCTGCCATCCTGAATTGTTTCATAGTGTACTGTGCTTTTCTTTTTAAGAGGCTATGCAGCAATGCTACAGGTAGTTTATTTATAAATATAAGAGATGAAGGAGTGGAGGGAGAGACTGAGAATCTGAATACACTTGCTAAAATGTGGCTTGGAGTTTCTAGGATTCGTTATTTAAGAGAAGTAACTGCCCTTTCTAAGGGTGATCTGTTATTTCAGAAATGTCTTTCAGTTTTCTCAGGAATAGATTAAAATACTGAAGACAATTTTGCCTTCAGAAACTATTTTCAACAAGTGTTTAACACTGAATTACCCCTTCAGTGAGATTGCAGGTTGATGAAGGGATCAGGTTATCCTTTCTTTTCTTGGTGTTGGTCTGTATGTTTTGGGGTAAATTTGAAGCAGTTGAGATGCTTCAATGATCTGTTTTCTCACACTGGAGGAGCATATTTTATTCTTTCAATGTGCTTTTAATAGCCTGAGGTGTGTTATTTACAAAGCTGTGCTTCTCATTCAGTAAATCACGTGTGGCAAAGACAAAGCTATGTTAGCTTGTTATATTTGAAGCATTTGAACAGCAGTTTGTAATGTAGGCTTTTCCTGGATTTTACTGCTTCTTCTTGTGCTTTATACAGCCCTAATAACATTCTAACTTCAACTTTTTTTGTTTCATTTTGCTTCTTTTTAAAAGCTTACATGAGAAAAAGCTTATAGCTGTCTTCTAAGAAGATGCAGTCTCACAGCTGGAAAGGACATTTGGCTTCTGTGACACTTTCTCAGTGTCTCTTGCTATCCTTCTGCGAGGGAATTACTACGTTTAGAATAGTGTTGATGTTTTTAAATGAATGTTCCAGAGAAGAGTTTCAGATTTCCTGTTGATTTTAGATGCTCTGCTGAATAGGAATATGGAAATATAGTATTGTTACTTGTAACTGGTTATCCAGCCTATCAGTTTTCCTGTTCACAATTTTATTAAACACAGTCATTGTTCTACAGTTCTGCACTGGTGTGCATAAATAAAAAAGTATGTGATAGATAAATATGGAAGGGTTCCCCCTTAAAAATATAGGTTTTATGGCTTTTTGAATGGAGAAGTATCTGAAAGGGAGGAAGAGGATGAATGAAGGATTTCTGCTCCCTATAACGAGGTGAAGAATTTTGTACTGCAGGGCATGACGCTTAAACTGCTGTGTGTCCATGAGTTTCTTGAAAATAATGTGGGATTTTCTGCTATATATTGGAAAAATCAGGCTGTCTGTAACTGGAGTGTCTAGACATTAAGGTGTTTTGATTACCAAATTGTTTCCCTTCCTGTCCTGCAGTTAACTTCTAGGATTTTGGCTTTCTAAATAAAAATTAGCATATCAAAATTGTTACATAAAGATCAGGGTTTGTAGGATACTTGGATACATGTGTACAAGTATGATAAAAGAGGTCAAGTCTTCTATTAATTCTGTATTCAAGAGTGAGAAAATGTGCCACTAATGAGACATGGCCTACAGGCTGAATGGTGGAACTTGGAAGAAATTTTGGGCAGCTGCCTTGCCATTTTCTTTCCTGATTATTGAATGGAACAGAAATCCTGTGTAAAACAAGATTTTTGGTTGTGTATTTTTAAAATATTTTCATATTGCCAAGTGAGCTGAATAAAAATTGACACATTTTTAAGGTGTTGTACAGTTGAAAACCTGGTGTAGTACCAAAAGCTGTACCTAAGACCTCGTGACTTAGGGGTTTTGTTTTGTTTCCTGAAGAGTTCCAGGGATATCATTCACTACAGAGCAACAATTGCAATGGGGGATTGTGCACACTCACAAGATTAATTGCTGAGGGTTGGGATGTTACTGATATTCACAAGTGGTAAAGTTAGGAGTTACTACGGACTATTCACTTAGGATGATCAGAAACTGTTTTTGTTAAGATGCCTATCTTATTTGTGTTTATTTACTCTGATTTCTGGAAACATTCCTTTAGGAACTTTAAATTAAACAGGAAAAGTGTGTTTGAGCTTGCTGGTTTGCAGTAATAACAGAGGAAAGACTAAAGATGTAGATATAGTCAAAAACATGGGCATTTTTAAATCTGGGGAGGCTTACTCTCCAGTCATAAAATAACACATTTCTAGTCCTGGCAGGTTCTTCACCTTCAGTCTCTGACAGTATCCACTGGGGAGTGGTGTTCCAAAACCAACAGACTGGAAAGATCATTTGATCTATTATGGAATGAATCACCGGAAAAAAAAAAAAAATCAGTCTTTGTCTCGTCCTTAGCCATCTCAATTTATCATGTAAGAAGGCATTTTTTTCCAGAGTAAGTTGGAATAAAAGGTAATCTGCCCCTGACAAGGTGCATTTAGGAATCCTTTTGAGAGGAATCCCTGCTAGGCTGAGAACTGTGTGCAACAGCAAGCTGATGCTCTCACTGGTGTGGGGAAAATAACAAAACCTACCCCAAACCTCTGCTCTGAGTGAGTCAGTGATTGAATAGATAAATCTTATTAACTTTTCCATAGTCTTAAACTGAAACTTGTGTCCTTATCACTCCTATGTACTCCCTGAAGGCATCTAATAAACTACAGCTGCTGCACATGATCTGTAAGGAGAAATGCTCAGCTGTGGAAAATGGGTATCTAGCATTGGATCACTGGAAAAAATGTAGTTCTATTCACACTGAAAATCATTAACCAGGCTTCCATAAATGTATCTTTAGCACTTAAAACCTGTACTGGTAAATGAGGAAGTTGGCTTTACAGTCAAGTTGTGATGGCATAACTGCTGTGGGGCAGCAAAAGGCAGCACTGGTGTCCAGAGACACCACTATTAGCAGCTCCTGTCTATGTCCAGGCCATCCTGGAGGGATTCTTTCCAGGTGAGGACGTGGGGCCACCATTCCTTCTGGGCTGGCAGTCTTTGATTGCCTTCTCTGTGCACACTGACCATCTCAGAGAACTTGTTCTCTTCTGCAAGATTTTTCATATAATTTTCTACTGCAAGTGTGCATCCACTGTGCTTTCAAGTGTGCAAACACTGACCACTTAGTAATTTGACCCTCACATAATGACAAATTTTGGTATAATTTCAAGTGGCATTAGCTGTCTGTATTGCAAATGCAATTAAAAGGCTGAAACACTTATTATGCAGATAGCTGCAGTAAATATTGGGCAAAAGGAGGCAGAAAGATGCTGCAGAAAGGTCAAATTGTGATTAATATCCTGTGAATGCAACTCTGTGCAGTCTTCCTCCTGAATAACTTTTCCCATTTCATCTAAAAGCTGATGTCCTACTAGTATGTTGCCTGTGCCCAGCACCTGTTCTTCTGGAAATCTGGACAAGTAGCCCTAGGATGGGCAGACAGTCTGGAAGTTCATTTCCAGGTTCTTGAACTCTTTTGCTTTTGGTGCCACTGGAATTACACATCTAGCTGGAGAGAGGGATATGTATATGGTAAAAAAACGGAAGCTGTAGTGAAGAGACATGATTAAAGGTGTGTCTGTGCTGGAGTAGGAGCTGCTTCTTGAAAGCTTCTGTATCTTCCTGCTGTTAGTACAGCACCCACTACTCTGATAGAATTGCCTTGGCAGATCACAGGCCGAAGGGTGGTTGAGAAAGCTCGTGATCCTTTTCTCAGAGTTATCAAAAACTATCCTAGTATCGTGTATATTAGATGTTTTTTGTTTGAAAAATTCAGATCCTGACAAAGACTGGTCAAGGCCTCAGGTTTTGTAGTGTATTTTTGCAATGGACATCTGACATCTTCTGTCATGTTCTATAAAAAGTGATCTTTAGCAGTTGCACCCAGTTCCTTCTCGTTGGGAGCACTTCCCACACAGTGATCCCTTGTGCAGCTTTGATTCACTCCTCTGGCCATGTCCCTGGCTGCTGCTCAGTGGCCACTGCTGGAGATTGTGCTGCCAAGGAGTTGTGGTTGCTTTTTGTGCAAAGTAGACAGAAGCCAGCCTGTTCAGCACTGTCAGCCTCAGCTGCATGCCCTTGCCCCAGGAGACATCCATCCTGATGCACTGGATGGGCTGCACTGCAAGGGCAGAGTTTTAAAATGCCAGTGAAAGCCATCCCAGGTGCTCCTCTGGTTTGAATAACAATATTTTCAGAGGAATCTGCCAATTCTCTTTGTCATGCAGTCTGTGAAAAAGGATGCTGGCCCTGTGCCTGCTGCTGGCAGACAGTCCAAACAGGCTGAAAGGGCTTCTTGGCTCACTGGTGCCCTGAGAAGATCCAACAGCAGAGCCCAACTCTTTTCTCACTGATCTAACTGCTCCTCAGCCATAAAGGACGAACGGCTGCTTCTCACAGACCATCTCCTGTTACTTTGAGCTGTTCTGGACAGACTTTGTTACAAATCTCACCTTGGGAAGCAGAAGGAAGACTCCACATAGTCCACTACCTCCTCTTCCCACTGAGAGGAATCCTCAGGGTTCTGATGGTTGATCCACAACCCAGACTTCAGACAGACATCAGTGTAACCTGTAAATACATTTTCCGACTAGTTTTTTGTGGCTTTTTTTCCTCCCTGCCACAAGAATTTTGGAAAATTATATTCTTCTACATGCAGACTTTCAAACCATGTTCATTTTGAGGCAGATACTCTGGAGGAACACACTGATGTATTTCACGGAAGATTTAACAGACCTGTTAGATTTATTTGCTGTTTGTAGGGAAAAACATTGTAGCATTGTATTTAATGGAAAACAAAACAAGGCAACACTCCAAACTCATCCCACTCTCTGATTAAGCTGTTTATATCCTCTGGTAGGTTTCTGGACAAGTGTCCTTGTGAACAGCCAATTTTATGCTGGAAATGAGAAGTAGGACACATTTGCTCACATGTTTTGGAAGCCTGCATTTGAGGTAGTCAAATGCTTCATCCCCTTCACAGTCAGTGGAGAGAAATGGATGCTGCCAGACAAGGGCTCCTCTGACCTTTTTAAAATGTTCCTGTGAAGATGAGGTGAGTCATGCCCTGGAAATGCCTATTTTTCTCTGTTGCTTACAGAGAGGGACTGGAATGATTAGGTCAGAAGAAATAAGAGAAATCATAGAATAGAGTCATGGTTTAAATTAGAAGGGACTTTTAAAGATTACCTAGCCCAAAATCCACAAAACCCCTACCTTGTACAGGTGAATCTCCTAAAGACTTTTCATACCTCTACAGGGAGAAGTCATATGATGTATGATGAGGTACCTTTGGTATGTGTGGAGACCAGACTTAGTTCTTCTCATTAAAATGCAAATCCTGTTGTTTTATTAAATCAAAGAGAAAGTCATCAAAAATAGTGGAAAATGGGTGTTGCTACACCACAATGTTGTGGCAGAAAGGCAAACAAGCACTTGGCATCAAACAGGCTGAAATAGTGGAGGGCGGGGGTTCTCATCTCCTGCAGACACACCATGTTGCGCCTGTCCTCATTCAAAGCACTCACACCAGGTCTGTTTTACCTTCTCCCCAAGCCCAGAGTGGGTTTCACTGGCTTGGTGGGTGCCTTCCCAAACAGCTCCTCTTGTAGATTCTCCTTCCCTCTTCTGTGACCCTGCAGCAGTTCCTCAGCAGTCTTTCTGCAGCCTTCTTGCAGAGCTCAGAGAGAATTTCATTTTGGTTTGTTCATGAAGAAAGCAAAATCAAGGACAGATTTTTTTTTCAAGTGGACTAAACCTCAGATGAGTCATGAGTTTTTCTGCAAAATGAAATGTTTGATGAGGTGAAGACACTTCCTTTGGAGTACTCTTAGTTCAGCAAATTAGTGAAAACATTTGAATTTGAACATACAAATAGATTTCTGTTGTGTGTTTGAAGAACCCTCACCCATTTCTGTGCAACATATCTGCTACTGGTTTTTCGGTGAGGAAAATTCTGCTGGGGAAAAAAAAAACCAAATAAATCTGTTCATATTTCAATCAATCACTTAGTTAAAAAAACCAGGGACTTCCCTCCCTTTTTATGAGGGAGTCTTGTTACGTACTGAAAATAGTCCACTTGTTCTACCATGCATTTTCTACTTCATGTCAGATGAAGCTTCCTGTGACAGTGCTGTAGTACAGATCACTGCCCCAGGGATCTCATAACACGTGAGGGTGGATGCAGCTTCAAATCCCAGTGAAGAGGAGACAGGGAACTTGAGGAGGATGAATAAAGGTTGTGACCAGATCTGACCAGTGATGGACATGAGAGGGGCTTTTGGATGTCCTGTGCAAGCTGCTTCATTCCTGTGTATACTGGTGTCAATTGCAATCATGTCATAACACAATATGTATCAATTTAACTTCTCCTAAACTGTGTTGATATTATAAAGAAGTGCTAGTGGTTAGAAAGAAGAATCAGGAATTTTGCTGGCATTGTACTTGCTTTCAATTTCTACAAGAATTCAATGCCAAAAAGTTTTTATCTGGTCCCAAAATGCCATGTCTATTTTAATGTGGGGAAAAGGTGCTACAGATTTTTAGAAGTAAAGAATTGATAAATTTTCTTCAACTTGTCTTTGTTAAATTTCATAATGGTGAGTCTTGGTTAAATTATAATTTATGCATTAAGTAAAACGTGTAAGGTCAATATTAGAACTTGTTCCACAACTGCGTATAAATCCACTCTATTCTAGACTTCAATTTACTGCTTCTCTTTCCATTTCATCACAGAAAGTATAAAGACACAGGGATTAACTTAAATATATTTTAGGTAAAGTTCAGTGCTGGGTGAATTGCTGCCTTCACACACACTGTGACTAAGCAATAAGACTGAGATGACTCAAGCCCTAACTCATATTTTCATGGCTGATTTAACATTGCACAGATGCTATTTGCTTAATAACAGCAGAAATATTTTTCCTTCATTCATTTTTTGATTCAGATCTGTTTGGTTTCGTTGATTAGGCAAACTGATGCATTGAATTTTCTTTCCATTCTTGTCCTGGGAAGTGTCTTCTTTTCTGGCTAAATACTCAGCCAGGAAGGTAAACCATATTTACCCAACGATGAGCAAAACAAAAGAAAAAAGGTTGCCACCCTATCCTGTCATTCTTCCCACTTCTTATCTCCTGTTTGTAAATAAATTATCTTAAATATGACAGATTGCCCTGAACCTTCTTTTAATGCAGAAAAGATTCTTAGATATTTGCCCATTCCAAAGCATCTCTGAAGGAGTTAAATTCTTTCACTGTTTTGTAGGATCTCTAGGGAACATGGGCTTATGTTCACAAAAGAACTGCCTGGAGTTCTCTTATCCTCTGGTCTATTCTGCACTTGATCCCCTGCCTGAATGGCTGCTGTGTTTTTCCCAGTTTGAAAAATAAACCAAGCTTGTTGGGGTGGCAGCCAGCAGTGTCTTCTGTAGTGAGCTTTCTCTGGGCAGTGCTGTCTCCTGTTCCTGAGGGTTGTAACCTGACTGCACAGATGCGTGAGCCTGAATTTCTACAACAAGGAAACAGAAAATGTAAATTTTTTTTTTTTTTTTTGTGTGTCAGTTAGTGCTTTTTATCAGACCTGTAAAACAAGCAGAGGGAGACCAGTAGAAGGACCAATGTTTAATGAATGCTCAGGCTGTCAGCGCTGAGCTTAGTCCTAGCTCTCTTTTTTGGTACAGTCAGGCAAGTTAATTTACTGCTTTCTTACACAGCAAGGTCTGCTCCGTAGACTTAATGAGCTTTAACATTATTGCTCTAGTCTTTAAACACTCATGATTTTGGTTTTGAAATATTATTACAGTAATTCTAGAGATTAGCTATAGCTTGCAGGCATTGACTGTGGTTGGAGACATCTGCAGTCCTGGAGGAAGGTACATGACAGCTCCACTAAGACATTTCCAGACAGCTGGAATTGTGCCTGACCTAAAAAATTAACTGCTTCTGAATCCATTTGGTTTGTTTGATTAACAAATCTGAGTTTTTCTAATTACTCTGAAGTCAAACACACTGATACTACACTAGTTAGGAAGAAGTAGACATAAGGAATCATATTCCCAGCTTCTCTCTCAGCCTGTATTCACTGTAATTGATACCAATTTGGGCTTTGAATGACTCTTCAAACACTGTTGCTGTCACTTGGACATGATCCTGTCTTGAATGCAATACATGACTTCCCAGTTCAGAAGTCTTCCAGCTCTTACTTCTGAAGGTCTTTGAAAATTGTTCTTAACCAAAGAATCTGCTTACTATTTACACTGTAATACTGACCAGAGCTCTCACTTGATCTAATCCATGGGCAATTAACCAAGATCACATTCAACAAGTGTGGTTTGGTTTTCCTTCCTTCCCACTTGACTTTGGTGTCTTGACTGGCTCTTTCTCACCTTACAAATTTGTTGATTTTGTGCAACAAGCATTTCCTGGTCCTTCAGTACCTGCTGCCATCTGGTTTGCTCACCTGGGCGTGTGCCCTCTGCAAACACATTGCTGGGAAGTGAAGCTGGTTTTTCCTGCTCCCGTTCATGGCATTCTGCAAGCATCATGCTGAAGTGAGAGCAGGAGGAGAAACCGAGCTTGCTCCTACAGTTTCAGCATGGTAAGCTTTATATTTGGGCATTTTTAAATGTCTTTCTGCCATTTTATTAGAATTAATGTGGGCAGCCCTTCCCCTCCTTCCTCTGTCATTGGCTTACACGTCACTGTGGGCCTCAGAAAAGAGAAAAATATCTATGGACTATGCTTTGGTGGCTACCTGCTGATGCCATCTTAATTTTAAGTTTTACTTCAGACCTCCATGTGAATGACCCCAGTGTACAGAGGATCTGTGTGTTTTAGGCAGCACATGTATGATATGTGGCTCTTTTCATCTGAGTGTTGAAGTTGTGTGCGCTGGATTTAGATTCACCATGCTGTGATCTACAGTGGAACAGGTGGAACCTGTGGCTTTCTGAAGCACAGGGAAGAATCAGTAATGCCATTGATCCTGCTCCTATGGAGTTTCCAGCTAGGCTGTCATCCCTCATGCAGTTTTGGTTCAAGCAGTGATTGGTACCTTTTCAGAAGATGATTTATCTCAGCTTCTTAAGTGGCAAAAGTCAATTACTGCCACCACACCAGCAGCATTTGGCTACTCTTGCTAGGAATTTCCTTACCAGTATGAAAATACAGTTTATGCCTATCCTAAATACACCCATGCAAGTAAATATATGTAGTGCAAACAACATTTCTCTGCTGGCAAAGAATTTCCTGCCAGCAGTAGGTGGAGGCTCTATCACTCCAGCAATGTGAGGCAATGCTGTGGTTCCTGTACCACTGCAGTCAGTGCACGTGGAAGATGTTGCCTCTGCTGCTGAGTCACTAAATTGTTCCATGTCCTGGCTTCGAGCTAAGTAAACATAATGGTTCAGCTGTAGGAGCAATTTCTTGCTTCAAGCAATTTGATGACAGAGCCATTGAAGAAAAGAGAATAATACCTCTCCCTTTATCTTTCTTCCATTTAGCTTTGTCTCTAAAGAGCAGGATACTTCTCCTCCTTTCCCAGGAAGATGGGGGACAGATGAAACAAAAGTGTTTTGGAGTGCAGATGACTGTTTTCTTGCTGGGCTCAGGAGGATGCCCCTGGCAGGAACATTCATGGTGACTGTGCCTGTGGTGGCTGCAAACGTCACTGATTGCACTGGATTCACCATAATTCCTGTGGCTCTGAACTGATGTCCCTCAGGGAGGTTCAGTTTCGTGAGTGCTGTAGTTGTCACAACCAGCTGTGTGGCTAGAGCTAGAAAAAATAAATGGTGTATTCTTCCACACTGTAATGCTTTTTTTTTTTTTTTTTGGGGGGGGGGGGCTGCTTTTTTGTTTTGTTGTTTACTTTTTAGACAATCCTTATTTCTTTTTTTCTTGGGACGGTAAACAAATGCTGCCTGGATAGACAGATACCTGTGTGCAGTGAAAGCAGTGACATGCAGGATAAACTAGCTTTTTATTAATTTCTGCCTAATTTTACTGTCTTATGCTAATAAGTGGATATTTTTTCTGATGTGTCTTCCCACAGCAACAGCTTCATAGAGTAAAAAAAGTGGCAAAAGCATGGGGGATAGTCTCACTGAGCACTTTTTCTACCTTCCCATGAGGCAAGGGAAAACAACCCCCTACTTGAGCAGCTCACTTACATACAGCCTTGGGATTATGTCACAGTGGAGCAGGAATGAATGAAGTGTCTCCTTCTTCTGCAAGTCTGGCATCAGATCATTGTTTTACTTCGACTTAAGAAAATAATTTCTGTCTTCATACTGAATATAGATTAGAACAAAGTCCATCCTTTCAGGAGAGGTTTGTAATTTTCCCAGTGTCCTAATTCACATTTTAGTGCTCCTCAAATTCTCTGTTGTTTGAAATCTTCACTCACTTTAGGATGAAAACAACTACATTTCCTAATCAGCCCCAGGGCTACTTAATAAAACATCACAAGTCTGTTAAAAGGAGCATTGTCACCTTTTAAAGGCTGGCTGGCTGGTTTTGTTTTTAAACCCTAGGTTGATTCATGATTCAGCTCTTGTCGGCTAATTTATTCTGGACCATTTAGAGAGAGAGCAAAAGTAGCACAGGCAAGGAGAAGAGCAAATTTTCCTATTAAATCTTAATTTAAAATAGAGGCCTTGTCTCTAATAATGTGCTGTCAAAAGCAGGGAAGCCTTAAGTGGTAGATTATTAAAATCAGTATCCTTACTCATTAGTCTCCTTTCCTATACAGCAAGTGTTCCTTCAGGTTGTGATGTCATTGTTCTCCTGTTTAACAACCACATGTGCCACAGAAGTGCCCAGCACTTACCACAAAGGGCAGGGGGCCAACGCAGGTGGTCTCCTTCTGTCAGGTGGGGGATGTTTTGGCACATCTCGTACCAGCACAAGGCAGAACAAGCAGCAGCCTTTAGAGTTTCAACACAGAATCTGTCTAGCTAGGCAGGGGTGATGTAGGATGCAGGACCAAGGATTCTTTACTAGATCTGCTTCCTGAGGGGCAAAGATATCTCCAGTCCTAAAAGTTAGCCTGGCAAGGGTAACATTGTCTAAGAATTATAGAAAAATCAGGAAAACCTGTTTTATGAAAAGTTAACTGCTGCCACTACTTCAGCTAGCCTGGGGTACAGAATGTCACCAAGGCAGAAATCATGAGTGTAACATGTTCTGAAGGAAGCCTTTCTGAGCAAAGAGGAGTTTCTCTTGAGGTGTTTGCTGAAGCTTCATTAGGGAGGGAGTATCTGGTTAGGAAATCATATTTTTGAGTGGCAATTTCGTGATGGAGAAGAAAATCTGGAAGGTGAGGTAAGTCTGAATCTTCCTGTCAATGATCTGGTGGGTGCACATATGTTGGACAGGTGGCAGAGAGGAAAACTGGGCTGTGTCAGCATGAGGTCTGGTACTGCAGCCTGAGCCCAAAACCTGCCCTGCTGATGTGCTCAGGGTGCTGGAGCTGTCCCCTCACCAAAGCAATAAGATAATTGGAGGATGCTGCTTTTAAGAATCTCATTGGTGGGGTTTACATCTTGCCAATACTGAGTAGAAGATCATTAAACATGCTGCAAACTTGGTTCTTTAAGAGAATACTGTTGCTAATTTGCAATGTATTTAATCTACATAGAGCTGGTTGAGTACGTAAACAGGTAAAATTGTATTTCTTGACAGTTGCCAAAGGCCTCTGTTAGGTGATATGAACAGTTAAAATCTTTTTTGTCATAGATGTGGCTGAAGGATAAATTCCGAGGAATATTCAGTAAAAAATAGAAGGAAAGCCACACAAACCATTGTGAATAGAATTCAACTTCAGTTGATTATAGTCATTCTATGGGAATAGAATCTACTACAAACATATTTCTGTTAATGTGGGTAACATATGTAATTTATGTCCCTCTGTCCATCTGGTAAAGTTCATAATGCTCTGCATTATTCTCTACGTTGCAAACTCTGACACAGTTACTGTTGTCTTTACAAACAAGATTGTAATGATTTCTAGTCAAGATTTGCAGATTTCACCATAATTCAGCTGTCAGCATGAGATACCAGAATTTTCTTGAATAGACACTGTGTTTTAGGATTTCTTTCCTGTAATAAACTAAATGGAATGATCTTTCAGCTGATTTGCATCTGGCGCAGGAGTGTGTAGCACTCTGTGAAATTTTGTCTGATTTATCTGACAGTTTGTGGTTTCATCACTCTTAGCAGTGCATAGTTCTGCTCTGGGCTCTGTGTATTTGACCCTCCAGGTGGCAAATTAAATAACTGGATTCCCAATTATGGCTTTAGAAATTTAGTGCCTCCTTGCATTGAGAGAAAATTCTCCCAGGACATTCCAGGATCAGCAACGTGCTTAGTCAAAGGGAATATTTGAGGCTTGGTAGGGTCTGGTAGGATTACTAATCTCTTTAGAGTTAAAAGAAAAGCTGAGAAGAAATTACCAGGTGTCAAGGTAACCCTATCAAGCAGTTTTTATCCTCCCTGAACTCCCAGTGCCAGAATATCTCACAAGGTAGAGTGTTCTTGGCAGCCTGCTTGCCATTCCACAGTGCTGTGGTTCTGCAAGAATCCCTGGTTACCTGTAGCACATCATCAACCCAAAATGGTGCTGTCAGAGATAATTTTTAACACTTTGGTTAAAAACACTTTTGTCCAAAACACTTTTGTCCTGAATTTCTAATTGTTTCGCTCAATCTTTCCCATTTACCTCTTGGCTTTTCATTTCCAATAAAACCTGGTGCTTTTTTCCCCAGTTAAAAATAATAAATGCCCATGAGAAGAATGATTCATGTCACCCCTACAAGGAAAATCAGCAAACAGAATTTCAGAACATCTTGGCCAAACAAGCAATGACTCTGTGAGGTTTGTGCTGATGCTCCATGCTCCTGAGCCTGCTGATGTTAGGATCTGGTTGGGTTAAAAGTACTGCTTTCACCAGGCATTTTTCTAGGCAGTTCAAGGAAGAGCCTGATCTTCTTGATAATAACAAAGAACAGTTCACATGTTGGAATTCATCCTTTTGCTTTCAAGTAACTTGGTCTTATGGTATGAATAGAAACAACCTTTTCAAGAACTGAAGAACAAACTTAATGGTCCAGCATTTTTTGGTGGGATGGGGGGTGTTTTTTCCTATTAAAACAAATAAAGAGAATAAAAGTATACTTTTTTTCCATGTGTGTTTTTATTACTTAACTGTTGTATGTCTAAGGCAGCAATCTAACCAAAAGTAGTTGCCTATGGTTTGCTTGTTTCCCAGTTTTCAGTGATAAGAAGCTCATAACTCCTGACTTGTATTTCTGCCTTGCATTGACTTGTTATGTGCTTCAGTTTGTGCATCACCTTCCTGTCCTTTTCTTACCTGATAAAAGTCACACTAAGAGTTAGATCTGTATTGCAGAAACAATGATTTTTTTACTCTTGGGAAAAAACACCAAACTTCTATGCCAGATGTGTATAAGTAGCCCCTGAGATAACCTGGTCAGTCTACAGGCCGTTCTTCAGCGGCTCCAAACCATTACTAGATTTAGCTTCTGTCAAATCAGACTGATGGTAATTTCAAAATCACTCACACATGTTTGTTTTGATTTTCAGGTAGTTGGATATAAATATACCCAGTGATTTTCTGGCTCCAAACGACAATTATCAGGAAGCTTATTCTGCAGCTGCAGTTGATGCAATCTGAAGGTTTGCAGTGAGCAGTGGCCAGGATCCAAAGGCATTCAATAACCAGGAAAATGACTGCCATTCCCAAGAAAGAAACAAAGGAGAAACCTTTATTTCTCATGTAGCTGGAAGGAAAAGCAATACAATCTTGCCACTCAGTTAATTTAAAGGAGCATTTTTCAAAATACCTCTGGACTGTGTGGATCTCATATCTCTGACACAAACGTGCCTTTGGACTTGTGCAAATAAATCATTGGAAGCATTGATTGGGCAAATTGGTCATTGATAGAGTGGCTCTTGAAGGATCATGACGAAGCACTTGGAGATCATCAATTTGTCATTTTTGTTGGAACACGAAAGGGAAACAATATTGGGAGTACTGAAGAGAGATGAGTACTTGAAAAAAGTTGAAGATAAAAGAATAAGGTAATGCTTTTTATTATTGCTTTTAAATATGTGGTTGGTAGATATATTTTGTGGTACCCTGTGAAGGTTTTCTATATGCCTCACACAAGGATGAGTGCTGCGAGATGGCACAGTTAATTGTAAGTTCAAGTGTGTTAAAAAGAAAATTGCTTGCTAGTATGGTTCTCAGTAAACAAAAAATCACACCCATCACCTCAAGACAAAAGTATAAGAAAAATAACAAGTGGAAAAATACGCAGCAGCATTTTTTAAATTTCAGATTCGGTAGATTTAGTTCAGTTTGGCTGAATTTCCCTCTGTAAATGGAAAGTTTTAATAAGGCACTTGTACTCTCTTCCTCTGAGAGGAGCTGCACACAGAGCCTGCCTTCAGAGCTGACTGAGGGAGAGAAGTTTGGAAGGTGTCAAAGGGACAGAAAGTTGGCATCTGCCTCTGTTCAGGACTTGCTACATCATGGGACAAATTCATGGTGGCGCCCTTCTTCTTTATCTTGTGCTTACAGACCAGGGAGGAGGGACACTTCATTTTCCAAGTGACTTAGATTTATTAATAAACAAAATTTAAAATCTCAAGTATTTATCTCAAAAGTTACAGTTGGGAGGAGTAGAGTCTCAGGATATTAATAGAGTTCATGTGTTCTTTTTCTACTCAGAAAAGTAAAAACCAAAGTTCAGAGAACAATGTGAGGAGGCAGGCTGAGTCAGCAGTTTTAGAAGGCTCAGATTGAGTTAGCTCAGATAAATACCAGCTCTGGAAAGGTCCCTAAGCTTTTCAAGGATGGTTTTGCTGCTTCATTTCACTTCCCCTCTCTGCCCTTTTGAAGTTTCATACAGTGCCGGTTCTTAGAAAGAGGTTTAGTGTGGATGGATGCAGAACTTGGTGTTGACAAGGCTGCTGAACATAATGAATGACAGAGGGAAAATTTCCAGCCTTTGCTGGTTTCTGTCCATGAATCCCAAGGCCAGGCTGCACTGTCCTTCCCTTTGATTTTCTAAAAAAACCTTTTAGACATTGTGCAAAGACATTTTAGACATTGCAAAGGTGTATGCTCAGCACCTGCTGAAGCTTCTACTGTGAAAAACCATTGTTTGGAAATCTATGCAGAGTTAGCCACAGGTTTTGAAAGCTTTTCTCCTTCAACTGAACCCAGTCTAAGTGCAATGCCCCTGTTGGTGTGCAGCCCATTTACCTGGGGGAGCACAGTGGCTCATCTAAAAGGAGGTGAAAACTGGCTGCTTCTGCTGCTGCCAGACTGGAAGGAAAGGTGTTTCTTTAAGGTGGTGTGGGCAAATTAATCATTTTGTCTCCTTAATGGTTTGTGAGATGAAGGAGAAAACAGATGGAGCACTGCTTGTTCCAGGCATTCTGCTCTGTTTAGTAATGAAATAAAAATTGCAAATAAAGTATTTTAGTTTCCTGAGGTGGTGGCCTTGGAAATGTGTGATGTACCAATAATCATCTGTCACTGGCATCAGAATGGAATGTATCAGCCTCTGAAACTTTTTTCTACTATTGTCATTTCCCAGTCTCAAATGGAAATTTGAAACTCCTGAGTTTTTGTGGGGTTCTTTGTTTTTTTTTTTCGTTTAGTTAGTTGGGGTTTCTTTTGTTGCTGTTTTCTTTTTGTTTACTGTGATATCTTAACCTCCTAAATTTTCTGCTTTTTATGGCATTGCTGGAATTCACTCTGCCAGATCTGCTGAGTCTGGGAACTTGCAGCAACCTTGGAGAGTACAGCACAGTTCAGTGAAGTCACAGGTGGCGTTGGCTTATTATCAGTATTTTGGTAAAAATGGAAGAAGCACCCTAAGAAAATACTCAAAATCAAGTTAATCTGAAATATAATGCTAATTAGGATAGCAAATGATGCAGCGTGGTGCTTATGCTGTGTATGAACCAATTGGCTTTGTATTTGTTGTCACTAGACCATGCTTTGCCTGATAACAGTGGAATACTGTCTATAAAATATTTCCAGAATATAAAAACTATAAAGAATTTGATGGCTAACTGCTTCCTAGGAGACTTTTTAATTTTGCTTTCTCTCAGTACAACTTGGCAGGGATCTATAATCATGGCTTAAAAGCATACTTCAGAGGAACATTTGTTGTCTTTAAAATTCCATTTGATACAATCTGTTATATACTTTATTGAAGTATTTTGCAAAAGAGCAACTCCCTTTTAAATTTATTTTCAAGGCATTTTCCAGTCTGGGAAGATGTTTACTTGTATATTGTACTGAAGAATTCTTATTATCCTGTTCCATTTTTTCTTAATCCATCAGAAAATGATAATTGTTTTTTTCTCATCCTATTAGTTTTCAAAAGCCCTTGTAACTCAAAAAGACCTTTCTATTCATTATTAAAGCCATGGTAAATGCAGGAGAATGTTCTAATAATGAAATTGTTATGGGTTGTTTTTACTATTGGTGCTCATACTCGTGTTCTGGAGTGCAGGTGGCTCTTCTTGAATTTTTTCTTTGATGCACAATTATTTCACCCACATGAGAGAGAAACACAGAAGACAAGTTCTTTTTCTGAGATCTAGTTTTGATGATACAAATAATCAACCCCCTTAATAAAGATTATGATTTATATTCTTAACTCTGGGTGTGCATCTTGCATGACTGGAAGTTTTGTTTGGATATTAATTTGAAGCTGTTAATAGATTACTTGTACAAATAACCTACCATGTTCCAAACATTTCTTTATGATGCTTTTGATGTAAGTTGAATTACCTTTTTTTTTTTCCAATTGCTAAGATTATTTGAGCAAAATCATTAATTCTTACATTAGCTATTTTTTTAGGGTTTCAAATGCAAAGTTCCTTTCCATTATTTATGAAGCACAGCTACAAATGACATTTTTTTAGAGGGAACAGAGTAATAATTGCTGTGCTGGGAAAGCAAAGCAGGAACTTTGCAGTTTTGTTCAAGAAAAAGGCTTTAATGGATTGTTGCTTAAACTTCTCCATCAGCATTTATGTTGCCAGAAGTTGTGTAATAATTACACCAGCCCCAGATCTGTATGGACAAAGAAAGTTAGCATTCCTGTCTTCATCTGACTTAAATGGCATCTTCTTATCAGTCCAAAGAGATCCTTGGAAACATTTTAGGGTATTAACTTCATTAAAATATAGGAGAAATTGTTAGCATGGATACCACCATGTGGTAGCTACGGGCAAGTACTTTAGAAATGCAGAAGTCTGAGGACTGGGAATGGGAAGTGGCTAATCAGCTGAGTATACATTTGGACTTGTTTACAAGCACAAAATGGTTGCAGGATAACACATGTATTATGGTGCATGGTCTGTGTTTCTGTAAAAGTCCTTATAAATATTGGAAGGAGAGAGCCCTTGTGTTAAAGCGCGTTGGCCATCTGTGCCTGGAAGCTGCAAAGCTCCTGTCTGGCAGCTCAGTCATTTGTGAGGTGTATTTAACACTGTTCACCACATTGTTATTTTTTGAATCAGAGGCTTTTCCATCAAGGGGAATTACTATTGTCGTCACTCTGAAGGTAGAGATGGCTGTTTTGCTGTCCTGTGTTCTTTGAGAACCATGATCCTGCAGTGGTGAAAGAATTTCTCATGGTAACTAATTTTCATAGGCTGAGTGCAACCTGTTTTATTGAGGGCTAGCAAGAAACCAACAGGTGATCTGTTTTGTCTTTGTTTGTTTGTTTGTTTGTTTTGTTCTCCCCCCCCCCTTAGTAACCATTTTTATTTGAGAGGAAGAGTGAGTTACCCAGAAAAAAGTTCCATCTATGGAAGTTTTTCATCATTGTGATATCCAGTATAATTTCAGTTCCCATGCCTCCTATCCTTCTTTCCACTGGGCTCTGTTCAGCCATTCCTTCAGCCAGATGCCTTTTTCTTTGCAGATTCATTCTTTGCCTGTTTCCTTGTGTTGTCATTAATGTGCCTCCATACTCGGGTGTTCTTAACAGAGTTTTTATCATGTTGATCTCTACATAAACAAAATGTGAAAACCTGTGCTTATTAAATAAGTATAAAAAGTACTTCAGGTACTCATATTTTACAATCTTACAATCATATTTTACTCTCCTTTTACAATCCAAGGAGATCTCAAGGGAAGTTGGTAATAGCCCAGTTCTTCCTGTGAACTCTCACTAATATTTTTTATTATTTTCTGCTTACTGTGTCAGACAGTGAAGGGAATCTGGCTGAATTTGGAGAAGGTATTCAGAATCAGTCTGGAAAGAAAATTGCCTTTTTTGCTTATACTCAAGAATGTTGATGCCAGCTCCTGCACAGAAAAATTCTCTAGTGTCTAAGTTAGCAGCTTCACAGATTCAGAACAAGGATGTTTCTACTCATCTGTGCAAAAGCAATTCATTTTTTCCCCTGACAAACTCTTTAATTACAATTGACTGAGGGAGGGAGAGGGCTGCCCTTCTTTATTTTTAATTCAATTTTTTATGACTCTTTGGAAATTTAGAATGGCAAAATAAAATTAGGTATACTTGGATTATGCTGCTCTACATCTTCAGAGGAAAAAGGGTTTTGAAAGGGGGAGAAAGAAGATCCAGGAGAAATTTGAAAACCAAACACAGGGATTATGTATGTGATTACATTTGATTGTTTGGTTTCTTTTTTTAATGGAGAGGAGATGAGGTAGAAAAAAAAAATCAAAATAAAAAGTTTTCTAAAATCCTACTGAAAGGGAGAAAAAACCATCCAAACCAGTTGGTTTGGTAAAAGAAAAAGTTACCTAGCTTAAAGCAAGTGGATAGTGCTTACAGGGTTAAAGGAAAGTATGGTGTTCATTTAAGTGAATGGCTTGGGCAAAGAATGTCTTGCCTCTTGCAGCAGTATAGCTATTTTACTTTTTGAGGGATAAATATTCTCTAGGACAAAGCTTACTTTAAATAAAAAAATGAATCTTTTAAGGCTTCTCAGTGCTTCCTCTATGCGGTGTTATAGGGGTTTGAGAATATTTAATCTCTTGAGGCTGTGTTTGTGAAGGAACAAGGACCTTTGCCTCGTTGCTTTCAGCATCCATAGGGAAGGACCTGAGTTCTTTGGGGATTCCTGTGTCTCTGGTAGCTGGTGGGCAATTGTGCCAAGAGCTATGAATTCTGGAGTTGGTTTATTTGGTTGGTCTTTTTTTTTGTGTTTTGATGTGTTTCCTGCTGTATTTTATATGGGCCTTTTAGGCCACCTTTGGACAGGCTCAGGTCAAGGCATTCAGTGTTACCTGGAATACTGGTTACAACAGAACTCTTCTCCGACGTGCTTAACATATTTTCTCAGACAGTAGAGAGATCTTAATATAAATTCATAGTTTAGAAAAATGACTACATATTCTGTTATTCTTGGCAGAATCAAATTTATTTTTAATATCTATCTTTCATCAAACACTCACTGTAATAGAAGGTTTAGAAACTCCAATGAATGATAGGATTCTTTTTCTCCAGAAGCCTATTAAATAGGCTCCTGCTGAGTTTTATTATCCCTTTCATATTACTAGGAGAAGATTGATAAAGATTAATTCTTGTTTAATATTTGCAATTAAGAATATCTAACTCCGCCTGTAAATGTATCCCTTTAAAATTATGGAGAGTGCAAATGTTAGGCTGGCACAAGGAAATTGGGTGTTGATAGTCGAGCTGGTTCCTGCCCTGAGAAATAAATGTAGTGGTAAGTCAGTGCAGCTACAGGCTGCACTTGTTACCCCTTTTCAGTACCGTGTAAGCAGCGCAGCTCAGCTGTGCTTGTTTAGGGACTGTTATGATGATGGATTTTTTCAGATGACTCACCCACCTCCTCCTGCTCTTCCTGGCCCTTGAGACAGTTCATTTTTTACTTTCTTGAGACACGAATATATTTGTTGCAGTCAATCAGGAATTCAGCTCAACAAATAATAGAGGGAATCTGAAATGAAAGTTCATATCCTGTGTATCTGTCCATGCACTCTTTGCTTGCTTTTGAATTTTTCTTTCTTATTTGTTTAATTGGGTGGAGAAACTGTGGGTTGATTTATCTTCTCTCAGTTCCCTGGAAGCGATCAAAGGCAATTTATATTCAAAAATAAGAAAACAAACACGTCTCAGAATTTATGCTGTTAGCAAATCAGCTATCACCTGATAAGAATTTTAGATTGTGTTTCACATAAGCAGTGAGAAATACTGTTGCAATCACCACTACTGAATAGCAGGAATAATGTCTTTTTAATGTCACAAGAACATTGACAAGTTTTTCATCATGTTGATCTCTGAGCAAACTTTAAAAGAAATTGCTGTTTATTGTTTTGGACCTCTAGACATTTAGTAATTTCAAAGTGAAACTAAAACAAATTTTGTGCCCAATAATACTTCTAACTAAGCAGAAAAGGGCCTGAAAGTTGCAGTGGGGAGGGAGAAGGCTGGAGTGGAAGGAGTTCAGTGGAGGATCTGTTTCACCATTAGACACCTGGGTACAGGGCACAGGATGCAGTGATTATTGCCAAAAAGATGGCAACAGCCAATAACTGCATGTTAACTTTATGAAATGCAATGGGTCCTAATCAATTTAAGTTTTTTCAGTAAAAATAAGCCACTGGAAATAAACCTGTTATTAAAAAATAAGCCTTTGCTAGTGCACAGTGTTCTAACCCTTGTGAGATTTGAGGATTAACAATATGCATCTCCTGAGTTACTCTGACACTTGGGTAAGGTTCAGGTGCTTGGTTTGCATACAGATACTCAAGTGCCAAAAGAAACTGGAACTGAGTTATTTGTGCCTCTTTAGTTCTTTGGTATGTGATTGACCAAATCTTTGCAAACCTGAATAAAAAGTAAAAATACAGTTGTCTCTCAAAGACTCTCTGTTGGACATTCATTGGCAGTTCTACTTCATAAGAAGTCAGAGTTTTGACAGGAGACCACAAAAAAGATGAGCTAGAGAGAGAATGACCAGTGATCAAGTAAAGAAATGGTGGTCCAGTTTGGCAATTAAATGGGGTGAGATTAACAGGAGAACATTGCAATTGAGAAAATGGAGGCTAAAGGAAGGCGAGGAAGGGTGTGGGCCTGCTGCTGGGTGGAATAAAGGACATAGTGACAAAGCATGTGGAAAAGGCCAACGTGCTCAACATCTTGGCCTCAGTCCTTACAGGTCTGACAGGTCTTTGGGAATTCCAGCTTCTGAAGTCATTGCAAAAGCCCAGGGCAAGGTGAATTTGAACCTGGAAAGTGCTACAGTACCTCTCAGTGTGTGAAAGCACAATCAATCTTAACAAATTTCCCTAAGGTCAGCTGGTACTTGAAGTGGCCTTGTAGTACAGCACTTTATCTCTGACAACCTCACTTCACTGGAGGGGTGACAGTAAATCATTAAGCATTTGTAAATGTTGTTTGATGTTTAGTGAGATGTGAGTGACCATAAACTCAGAGGTAAGTAGATGTCTTTACAAGCTCCTAAAGGTATATTTGTTATTCCAGTGGACAGATGTGGCATCTCTTTTGAAAATGGTGTTGTCAAGAGCATTCTGGTGGTGGGTGTTGTGGGTTGCCTTTATTTCTCAGTCCAGAAGAAGCAGATGAGTTCTCTTTGGATGTTTCAAGCCAGACTTGCTTGGAAAGCAGATCCAAGGATGGGGCTGGCAAAAACAAAGATCATCTCCCTTCTCTGTGCAAGTGGCAACACCCAGCACCACTGGCAGGTTTCACAGCACAAGTCACCTGTCTGCATTTGGAGCTTTGACTCACAGAGGGAAATGGACACATGCTTGGAACCAAAAGCGTCTCTGCAGGAGGCAGGGAGATGTAAGATGAAATCAATACAGTGCAAGAACACTTAGCAAAGTACCAAGAAAGCACATGAAGCCTGGACAGACTTTTGAAGGCTCGGGCATGAGAGAAAGGCTGTTTGGACTGGATGTGGGAGAAGGGTCTAAGGCTTTTGGATAGAGGCCAGCAGAGGAAAACCCTTGACTGGGATTTGCAGTTGCTGCCTGGAGGGTTTGGGCATACCCTTTTTGTAAAGCTGTCAGAGGCTGAGCATCCACAGGTCAGGTGGCTGCAGAGCAGCTGTTGTTCATGGGATCCCAGTGGGAAGCAAAATGCTGGCCAGCCTTTTAGCAAGGCAGTGTATCTACAAATAACCTCATTCTGTCAGAGCTGACTCCCTGGTGGCCCAAGCAATGTTCCTGGCTTCCTTTACAGGGCTGCAACCCGCAACCTTTTATTGGTTTTATCTTCCATGTGGTTTTCTTCTGACACATTTTTACTGATCTTTAGGTGATGGTGGCAGGAAGTTTTTAAATCCCCCCCCTTAAACATCTGTGTGTGTACAGAGATAGTGATTTCAGTGAGCTGGAGTGCTTCATGACTGAGGGACTTTGGGGGCTCCTGGCTGATGATGAAAGAAGTATAGGAAAAGGTGGGGCAGTGGGGACACAGCAACACCCAGGCATGTAAAACTGAAAGAATTTAGCAGCCACTGAGCTTAATTACATCTCACAGTTGTTTTCTTGTTAAGGACCCATCTCATTGGCCATTGAAACTGCTGACTTCAAAAATAAATCTTAAACATGAATATTTTTATTCTGTAGAGTCAGTGATAGAACTGGTAAGATCTGCAAGTCACACTATTTAAACTTGCATTCTCCTTTTTAACTTTGATTGTGGCATCACAGCATAACACCACTACCCGTTTAAATCTTTTTGTTTGGGCTATCTTAAGGTTTTGAATAACTGGTGAAGAATTGCATATGTACTCCTAAATAACTCTGCATTGGAATATTATTAAATGCACATTAATTGCAGAAAATGTTTTCTTACTTTTTTCTCACTTTTGAGTTGCTGTCAGCCTGGGCTCAGCATGACTTGAATTATTGATGAGGGACAAGCAAAGATGGTTTATCAGTTATCCAGAACTGCTCAGCTATCTGCAGTTACTTATAGTGATCTACCAGATTTTCCCCTTGACTGCATGTCTGACAGCTGGAGGATAGATTTATTCTGCATCCTGTGAGTGTCAAGAAATGCAGCAAATACAACCCAAAAAATTGCACTTACTCATGTCTCGTGGTTTTAGCACAAAATCTTAAACTGTTAGTAAGTTCTTACAGATCACTGAGTTGAACTTCCAAATTAAAAGATTTTATATATATATAAATATATTTAACTTTTAGGAAATTGAAGAACGAGCTTCTGGAAGTGAGGAGGAAAGGCGGAAGCCACCACTCTGAACAGGACAACAGCAGGGTGTGTGTTCGCTGCCAGAAAAGCCTGGGCTTCATCTTTGACAGGGGAGAGCTGTGCCAGGGCTGCCGGCTCCGGGTCTGCAGCTCGTGCCGTGTGCTGGGAGCTGACGGGCAGTGGAAGTGCTCCGTGTGTGCCAAGATCGCGTAAGTTGGGCAGTTTTTATACCCACCTTTGGAGGGTACAGCCCTGCCCGTGGTTTTGTAGGGGTGCTACTGTGAAAAATGGTAATTACCACTTTCCTGGTAAATTTTAAGAAATAGGTTTAATAGTAAAAAAATAAGGTAATTAGGAAACAAAAAAACAAAGTACGGCCGGCCAGGTGACTTGGCATTTAGCCAAGTCCACAACCTGTTATTTCAGAGGCCTTCTTTAAATATCCTTTCTATTGCATCAGTGTGTGGAATATTCATATTTTTTCATAAACTAGTTTCCATATTTCAGGAACTGTTTTGCATGGTCTCTCCTTGGGTCCGCTTTTTTAGAGCATCCATGTTTCTTAGCTGTGTCCTCATTATCACCTCCAGCTTGGGCCTTGGTCCATACTTTCTTCAGATGGTAGATGCTGATAGTTGGTATATCAACAGCAGGGTCTTCTTTACATGTTCACTGGATGTTATCCCAACCAAACAGCACAAAAAAACCTGCACAGAGAATATACAAGGGGAGAGGCTTATTGGGGGTTTTATTTGCTGCACAGTCTCTTTTCCCAATTCCAAGCCAGTCTACTAGCTTGTTTTCCAAAGACTTGGAAGAATAATTTGCCTAATTAGTTTGGTAATATGTGATTTTTTAGCCTGACTTCGTAAGATAACCATGAAAGAAAGGAGAAATGTGTTGGGCAACAAAGCTGAGCTATGTACTCTGATGTAAGGACTGGATGATGTAAAAAAGACCCAATAAAAAAAAGAATTGGAGGGATTTTTTTTTTTAACAGATCTTCAAACTAACAAGATCAGAAAGGGAAGGTTTTCTGTAAAATGTTTCAGGAAGTGAACACAAATCGCTAGTTCTGTCAAGACTTTGGCTACTTAGGCAGTGAAAAATTAACACAGCAGGGCATGGAGTTTAGCTTTAGAAGGTTGCATCCATTTTCAAGTAGATGCCTTAACCTCCTCTGCATCCAGTGGGGCACATCCAAAGGACAGTGCCTCACCTCTTAAAACGAACAATGTTTAAGTGTTTGATTTGTGAAATGATTTTAAATTGGCAGGGGCCTGGCTGAGCTCCTTGTATTTTGCCTCAGGCAGTTCCTGAGATAATGTCAGTGCTGTGCCTTTCAGAAGTGATGGGGTGCAGGTGAGGTGACGGCATAGAGAAGAGCAAACACAATGCTACTCTTTAAAAATGAAGAAAAGAACAAGGGATTTGTTGACCGTGCCACACTACCTCTAATTTCTCTAAAAACAGCAAAACAAATGGTAGCTGTGTTGTTTGAAAGCCCAGACAAGGTGACAGGATGATGAGGAAAAGCTGGCTCAAGGACAAATAATGTCAAAACCAATTTCATTTCCACCTTTGATAGTTGACAGAGGAGGATCTGTTGCTGTCTTATAACTTGGCTGAAGTTAACCTTTTGATTCTCTCTCTTGTTCCTTACTAATAGGCTGACAAATTAGGGTAGCTGTGCCCTGGAATAAATTCTGCCAATGTGATTGCAGACCTGCCTGGAAAACTGTAAAGCTCTGTTCTCAGCGTGGTTATGGACATTTCAAAAAACCTAAAGAAAACAAAGCCCAAAAAAACCCCAAACAAACAAACAAACAAAAACTCCCAAAAAACGTCACATGTATAAACCAAAAAAACTTTTTAAAAACTCCAGTGATATAGAGCAGAATATTTCCTGGCTTATTACTGTGAAGTATTTTAGTTAAGGACCCTGATGCAGCAGATGAATTTGACAGTTACACCTGCAGGAGACATAAAAGTGAGAGGTGCTCCAGGCATGCTGAAGGACAGGACTGGGTTTCAAAGTGATGCTTAGAATTTAGAGAAGTGGTTTGAAGGTATGGCAAGTGATGGCTCCCTATGGGCACGTGGAAGTACTACATTAGGGAAAAAAGGCAGCTGCAGAAACAAAATGAGGATGAAAAACAGCTTCTGCAGCTGTTCCTTGGGAAAGGATCTGAGTATTGCACTGGATAAAAGCTGAACATGAATCAACAGAATTTTCCACTGCAGAAAAATTGAGCATCACACAATGATGTACAAGCCAAAAAATGGCCTGTAAAATGCATGATAAAATCCTATTTTATGTAGACTACCTGCCCATTTCTGTGTATCAGAATTCGTATCGGCCACCTGGGGTAAGTTCAGCAGAAAATAATGAAACTTAACACACAGGATGTCCAGAGCAATGGAAGGAGTCACAAGTGTTCAGCCTAGGGGAGAGAAGACTGAAAATACCTGAGTTTTAAATCAAGAGAAATCAGTTTACAGGCTATTCTATGACCCCTCTTTGGGTAAGAAAAGTAATGTGATACTTAAATTGCAGTGAAAGTATGTAATTTAGATGATATGAATATTGACATAAGTTGGAAGGGTTGCAGAATGTTGCTTTAAAACAGGCTGGATAAACCTCTTTCAGGATTATGACATCAATAAAGGTGGTTCTGTTTTGGGGCTGAAAGATGGGTGAGGCGACTTCTCAAAACACATGCGACCTCTGCCTCTCCTGGTTGTGCTGCAATTCGGTGTGCCAAGCAGTGCTCTTAGCAATCACCTTGACAATTAATTCTGGTTGAAGTCTGCCTTTTGGCTGTTACAAATTACATAGTGTAATTTACTTGTAAAGTAGTAAACTTTGCAAGTGCTGAAGTTTTGTCCATGTTGAGTATCTTTATTGAATTGAAAGCTCTCTCTCCCTACTTTCTTTTTGTTCATATGCAGTGTTTCTGCAAGACTTCATGACAGTTAATGATGTGTAAAATGTCTTTTACGTTGCTGGGAGTACACAGAGAGATTATCTTCTGTGTGGGCAGTGAGGAGATGGAAGTTTGGGAAAGCTATTTCAGTTACATCATTGTGCATAGTTCTTGCTTAAATTATTTCAGTTCTGCTTTCCTACCAAGTCAGAAACGCAGGGGAAATCAGGATTTTTATGCTTTTTATATTACAGTTGATGGAGGAGCTGATTAAGTTAATAGGACCTTTGGTAAGATGAGTTATGCTCAAGAGTATCTTTTGACTGCTATTTAAGGTGATGGTTATAGCAGTAGCTTGTACAAGCCCTCTTCCTTGTCATGAATTACAGCTGCAGGAATAAGTCCAGAAGTTTTCAGAACTGTTGGAAAACCCTAATTAGTACATTTGATGTCAGAGAAGAAGATCTGGTACTTAATGGGGAGCGTGTTCATTCAAAGAGACAACTGCACTGATTTCTGCAGAAATACCTTGAATTACAGGTAATCCAAAGTGGTTGCAGAAACAACTTGTGTCAATAAAAGGGATGTAGGTCATATCAGCCAATATCTGCCTGTTGCTTCATTTAATACATTTTAACATTTCTTTCCTTATGAGCTTTTTGAGTCCAGCCTGTCTGGTCCTAACACTGGAGTTTGAGATACTTTCAGTACAGTGAAAGGGCATTTTGTCACATGGCCTGGGATCAAAAGGTGTTATTGCTTTAAGAGTTATGGTGGATTTATGATCAGCTACCAAAAAAAAAAAAAAAAAACCAAAAAGGTGGCAAACCGCAAGCATGCTCACTTTGATCCGAAGAACAGTAATTTCAAGATGCTAATTTTATAAGTATGTGGTACAGCATAATATTATTTGTACAAATTAAAAAACCCGAAGCACAGCATAGTAACATGATGGTGGCTGTAGGGGTGAGACACCCGTTCATTTAATAATACAGTCTCTTTGTTCAACTCTCAATCAGAACATCATCTGGCAACAATAGATTCTGACTTCTATAAAATAATATTTAGAGCATTTCATCTGCCGTTTCTCCAGAGACAGACTTGCCTAAAAAACAGCTTATGCTGAAGGAAAAGCTCATTACAATACATTAATTACATTCTGAAAAGCCTTCAAAAAAAGAGATTCAGTGAATTTGAGGAAAGGCATTTAAATGTGAATAGTGAGAGAAGTTCATCGGTATTTTTAAGTATAACAAATAGATTTATGTGTAAGGTGTCTTACAGTTTACAGTTACTGTTGAAGGATATCACCCTTGAATCCCATAAAGAGAAAATTACTCAGTTGGATTTTGCCCCTCATGGGTGCTATTACCAGGTAAAATATAAAGTCTCAAGACAAAGCCTTTACAGGTCAAGAAGGATTAGAGCTAACTCTTCAGCCAAACTCTTAATTCTCCAGCTGAGGTCAGAGAACAAGACAGCCCTTATCCATGTGATTGCGTTCAATAGTTGTGCTGTTGCACTATTTAATGAGGCAAATCGAGCCTGTGTGTAGTGATGCACTTGAAAGAGGAATCTTTCTGCTCCATTCCCTGCATACAGGGAACTGAGGTCAACAGGAGCTTTCAAACGTGGTGTTAAAAGAGAAACTTTTCATTAAAATCTCTTTCTTTCCCCCTGCATCTTCTTAAATTATGATCAGTTTTTGTTTTAAATTTGGCAGACAAAATGATCAATAGATTGAGGGTAATAAAGTTCTTCCAGCTGTCTTCTGAAAGGTAGATTTCACACCTTGGTGCTGTCTGTATTTCTTATTGCGAGTATATCTAGGTATGTGAGAGCACTGCCTTTATATATCAAACGCCTAGGTAGCCCACATTATTACAGCTGAACAAAGCAATAATGGAAAATTTATCTTAATCTCTGAAATAATTATGCTGTCTTAACATGTCATGAAAATTCATTGGTATCTCTTAGTAACATTTATTCCCATTAGGAGCCTAAAAATAGAGCCATTTCCAGTGTTTTACTATGCAAATGCTTTTTAAATTTCTTATAATTTTATTTTAGTAACTTCTAGGCAAGTTTTCCTCCTTATCACAGGGTCAAAAAATTCTGTTTAATAGCCTCACAGTATAATAAAGCTTAGAATGGAGTTAATTTATGTTGTAGAAAATACTCTGTGGAATAGAGTACATACAAATATGAGGGTGTGTGAGGCTATATGATAAGGGCTTTGGTATGTTCAAACACAGGCTGCATTTTATCCAGCCTTTGGTTTTGCCTTTTTTCCCACATTTTCTTCCTGAGGAGGAGCTAAAAATAACTTGAGGAACAGGGATGGAAAGGAAGGCAGGCTGAATCTCTTGCTTCTGCTGTGGATGTGAACTAGACAGGATGATCAAATGGAGATGAAGCTGTTTTATCAATGTGGGGCTTTGGTCAAAAGAAATATTTGAAAGTAACAACTGGGACTTTCCATCTGAAATGGATTTTTTTATTATTAACTGGGACATTTATTCATGAACTGCCTCGTAGAAATGAGAGTGGAAAATCTGAGTTTTCGACAGGGGGAGGCCATAGGTTGTGTTCTGTTTTTAAACTGAGCAGTGTGTCATTAATTTGTTTAGTAGGAGATCACAGAGGGGGAAGAAGCACAGAACCATAACCTGCTCCCTCTCACATAATGATGTGAGTAGGTGGATCAGTAATTAACATAGAAGGACTTTAGCAGATACCTAAAGTACTTGGTACTCAACATAAATGCCTAAATGCTAATTTTCCTAGCTGTTCTGAGCATGGGAAAGAGCAATCGTGCAAAAATTCCTGTTATTACAATTTATAACACTGCTTCCCGTTTTTCTAAAGCTACTGACGTCAGCATCTGTTGAACACCTTGGAAGGCCTGTCTAAATCCTGTTTTGGGAGAAATGATACATGTTCTTTACATCATGAGCTAGATCTAACTGGGAAAGTAAAGAAAATCCATGCACATCCCATAATCTGCAGTCAGTGTGGACCTTGGGCCCATTTTGCAAACAAAGCCAAACCTGCAAGCACTGATTCAATCTACTGTTGAGTAAAGCCCTTGTTTCTTTCCACCTGAAGCAGTTCTTTAGACAGAAAGGGTTCATTTAAATCCTGTATCAGAAATAGTGCATCTTTCTTCTATCTCAATAGGAGAGAGACTCCCTTTGTCATAACTGCATGAAAATAACATTATTATTATAAGCTTGTTTAGGTCTTGCTCTTCAATTTTTTAAATTCAGAATGTCAAATGCAATTATTAAATTCAAACTTCAAGTCAGAAACTTAAGCAATCACTTGATCTGAAGTAATTTCTATTTATGTGAAGAATAAAAATTCTTTTAATAGGTACTCCTGACGTGTATGAGTGATTAAGATAACCTGAACACTCATCTTAGTGTGAATTGTTCAGCACACATGGAAAATACATCCAATACTAGTGCACTAGAAATAAACTGATCTATCCCTTCCCTGCAAAGCTTATGTTTTGAGGAAGATGAGTACTGGGTCAGTAGTTGCACAGAGATGGCAGAGGAAGGGAAAGTCCTTCTGCACAGTTCTTCCTCGCTCCCAGCCTGGTGCCAACCTCTCCCATCTTCTGGGCTGCTTTACTGCCAGAGAGAAGAGCAGCAGAGGTTGTTCAGATGGAGTGGGATGGAGTAGGGACAGAGGGGGACTGATGGTGAGCTTTAAGGTCCCATACCACAGTGGAACGGAGGAGAGGAGGGCCCTCTCCCAGGGATGGATGCTGAGGGAGGACCTGCCTCCACCAGCAACACTGCTGCTGATCCTTCCTTGCACAGCCCAGAAATCCTCCATCCCCTTCTTTCCCAGCCTCCTTCCACAGCTGCCCCAACCATCCTTTCCTTGGCTGCAGCTGTTTGGGTCTCTCCAGCCTCCATGACTCTCCCTGAGCTCTTGGTCCTGCTATTGCAGGGTCAAATCACATCACAAAACTACTGGACAGTAAAACAAGCAGACCCTCTGGTTTCAGCCACCCTTCCACCCAGGCTGGAAGGCCCTGAGTGCCTGTGATGCAGGAGGCACCAGAGAGGTTTTCTCCTCCTCATCACTGTTCACAACTGGCCAAAAAATGTAGGGGATGGCTCTCCAGGGACTCTGTACAAAGAGCTGCCCCTCCATGAACCACAGCAACCCAGGTGGGTGTCACTGTCAGGGCTGTGTGTGAAAACAATTGCAAGGTTTGGTTGTAAAAGCCTGGAGCTCTGCTGAAACCCTGGGTGAAGGTCACAGCTCCTTCAGGTTGTCAGAGCTTGGAGAAGGGTGAAGATGCTTCTCTGGATAAGGATGTGGGCAGTGTTCTGTCTGACCTTGATCAAGTTAAGTATTCCTGGTAAGATGTCAGGGTTGGATGAAATCTCCATCTGAGGGCAGAGCAGCACTTGTGGAGTTTTATGGTCCAACTTGGTGGTAACTGAGGAAAAAAAAAATAAATGAACTCTATAGATCATACCGCAATGTGATATGTCATTCACATTGCAATGGAATTTGATGGCATAGAGAAAGTTCTGGAAGGTTTATGGTTTGATATAAAACATTAAACATGCCATAAGTCCTGGGATAAAATAACTGCACAGAGAAATGTGTGCTGTAAAGGAATTGTGAAAATATGTGTTCAGAGAAAAACACATTTTACACATCAGCCAGGCCAGGTATAGGTTTTCATGAAGTGAATCCTTTTCAGCGTTTGGAACCAACAGAAGTAATTTCAAAATTCCTGGTTGAAGCATAAAGATTTTATTTAATACCTTTCATAATGACTGAATGATCGTGATGATGAATTATGGAGGGCTTTTTCACTAGGAGTCTGCAACAACAAGATAAGGCAATAATGTATTCCTATGCTTGTGGACATGTATTTGGCATTTTGATTTTTCTAATTCATTTTTTTTTTTTTAGTGAGTCATGAAAGATGCATGATTCATCAGTAGGTTAGGACAAACTGATAATATCAGGTCATTTCACCAGTGTCAGGATGCTATTCCGTAATTTTTAGTGTTTTCTCAAGTAAGACTCCATTCGGGCATGACTCAGAAATAACTTAATAGTGAAGATATTGATAAGTGGTCTAAATCCATCTGTGGTAATTTTCATGCCCAAGAGACTGGATGATTTCTTTTCTGGTAGAGGTTTGAAAGTAAGATTTCTTATTGAACAGTAAGCAGGAATACATCTGGAGTTAAATCAGTTTTTAATGTTTAGGGGTTATTAGTTTATTTGCTTTATATTAGAGTGTTCATGACTAGTAGCTTTTTGCCATCAGCTGTGTGTAGTGAGGGAGTAGTAATGGTGATGCTGTGCCATAAAGAAACTAATTCAGGAAAAGGCTAAAAACCAGCATTAAAATATACCCGGCAAAAAACCCAGCAATGCCAGTACAGGTGTTCTTAATTGCTAGTACAGGTGAAAGAATTTGAAGGCAGAAAAAGCAGCATTATCCAGAACAGCAGCAAAGACAAATTTTCATTGCTCTGAACTGCTGACACACAGCTAATTCATAGCAGCACTGCCATGTGAAGAAACTGCAAATAAGTGTCAGCATATAAAACTAGAAATGAAACATATATATGGACTTGCAGCAACCTGTCCATAACCACATAGGATCCATGAACTGCTGACTCATCTGGCAGGAGCTCTGATGGAGGATTTTCTCCCTGAATCCACTGTTGCTGTGTCTATGTCTCTTGTCATTTTGAAGATATTGAAAACTGTAACACTGAGTTGTTCACAAAAGACTAGGATGACAGAATGTTCTGTGTTTTTTACGGAAATCTTGTAAATGTGGTTGAAACACTTCTTTGCCAAGTAAATTTCCATCTACTAAAAATCTCTTTCCATTCACAAAGTAAGGTGATATTTTTCTGCTAAGTGTCCTATTATTCCAAGCTCTACAATCAATCTCTTTACACTTTATTTTGAACTGTGCAAATGTTGTCCAGAATTTGTGAGTGTGGCAGTTGATTGATGAACTGCATTAGCTTTGGCTGGACAAGTTTGTTAACGTGTATGTGTCTCTGGCTTTTTTCATTTTCCTCATTCAGAGAGCTCCGGATAGTGACAGGGGAATGGTTTTTTGAAGAGAGAGCAAAGCGCTTCAAACAATCAAATCTTGGAACTGATGTTGTCAGACAGTCAATCCTTCACAAATTCCCAGGTAGGGATCTCAAGAGGGAAATTTGCTTGTGCTTCATATGTTCAAAACCTTGTTTCTTGAGTGTTTGACTTGTATTTTATTCCTGACTGAAATATAATCAGTATTTTAATCTTAACTTTTTATTTGTGCCTATACAGTGATTTATGAGTGATTAATATTCAGGAAAGGTAAGGCCTATATCTCTGTGGAGATAGGGAGCTGCTGAAAACTCACTGTCCAAACAGGTGGACAGCGTTATTCAGCTGCAAAGCCCAGCAGCAGAGACTCTGAAATTTGTTCTCAGTTCCTGCCAGGAAGTTTGGCTGTATGGAGAGATCTCAGCCCAGTCATTTTTTTGCCTTTGGCTCTCTTGTTTGTGATAGTGGTCTGTAAAAATCACTCAAATTTTCAGCTCTGAAGAAGAAAGGTAAATGTGATCTCCCTTGCTGTCTGCTGGAGCATGGGCTATATCCAGGCTACCTGGTATTCAGACTTTCCTTTTGCCAAGGTATCTCAAACAAGCTGCACCTGCACTTTTAGGTACAGTAAATCGTCTGTCTGTCTTGGCCAAGCCCAGCCCAGTGTTTGTGAGCTGCTCTGGGACCTTGCAGGGTACCACAGAACCTCTGGTGTAAGAAATAGGAGTTTTCCCTGAGTGCTGATGGTTTGTACTCACTTAACCTCTTCTCTCTGAAAACAGAAGCTGTTTCAGATGTAGAATTGATGCCCAGTTTTATCCCCTAGCTTGTAAGGAGAGGGACTGGTTTACTGCCACTGGAAAAAAATACATGGTGCAAACCTGCTCCCTGGAAAATACGGACCTTGCCAGTATCACTGTTCTTCAGAAGCTGTAAAACTGGCAAGTGTGTAAATTCTCAATATTATGTCAGTGGTCAGATTGGGCATTTCATTATTTGCTACTTGATAGATATATTGAAAAATATATTTAAGCCATTTTCCCAATACCTTGCTCCTAATTGAACAAAGACTTCAACTATAAAAACATTCTTTCATTCAACACATTTCAAAATTAAATTTCAGGTCCTTTGGTTATTAAATATAGTCACTGATAAATTTGGAAGCCTGGCTCAAGACGAGCTGATAAGGAGAAACATCTCAAGCTAAAGTTTTATTTCATTTATTTAATTTCATTCCATTCAGATCCCCCCAAGGTTTTTTCATTATCTGTTTGTGTAGGTTGTTTGACCTGTGCTATTTTTTGTGCAGAAGTTCACTTTCTATTTTCTTTCTCCCTCCACTGCAGACACAGTTTCCAATACAGATGATGAAAGAGCATTCAAAGACCAACCCCAAGAAAATGAAGAAAGAAAGCCAGGTGTACCAGTCTGCTCCACAAATGGGCACAAATCTGTCTTTAGCAGACCTAGAAAGATTGGGTAAATCATTTGTTTATGTTGTTGTTGGTTTTTGTTTTGGTGGGGTTTTTTGTTTGTTTTGTTTGGTTTTTTTTAACTGATTAATCTAAAAACAGCTGCATACGGTTGAATAGATTTTCTTTTGAAGTTTTCCAGTCTTCCACATCAGCCTCAAACTTCCTGGGATTAGAAACAGCCTTCATTTAAAGGCATGCTTACTATAATTAGATTTCTGTTTCCTAGGAAATGCAGCAGTAATTGTCCTTCAGCTATAAAGGTAGCAGAAGAAAAGTCAATTTTACTTTTGAATTTTTCTTGTTCCTACTCAGAAGTAACAGAGTGTCATAAAGGCAGGCTTGCCAGGGAAGCAAATGCAAAGAACAGTATTTGTAGAACCTGGTTCTTATGTACACCCAGTTTGGCTCACAAGATAAGTTTTTCTTTGTGCTTCCAGCTGGGCAAGTACAGCCCAAGAGTGTGTGTGTGTGTGACAGTGAATAAACAGAGCTGCTACTGCTCATCTTGCAGCGTTTAGCCCCAGTTTGGCTGTGCCCTTTGAGGGCCACTCACTCTCAGGGTCACAGGCAGATGCATTGACTCTGTGGCTGCACAGATGGTGTCTGGACCTAGTTTGAGGCTATTGAGTGAACGGGAAAAAAACCTGGATGGAAGTTCATACTATGGCTGGAGCCTCCATGGTAGTTGGAAAACTTTATTTCTGTTGAAAGGAGGAACACATTTTTATAAGGGATCTGCAAGATAGGGCAGGTGGATGCTTTCCAGGGCTTTTTGACTTCTGAGGAGAGGTGAGAATGGAATTACCTGCTCCAGTGACTCCAGAAATTAACAGAAGTGATTTATCTCTCTTTAATATAGGGGGGAAGAGCATCAGACCACCTCTGGCTTCTCAAATTATGGTGAAGAAAGAACCAGCCTAGGGAATCCTCTATAATAGACATAGATTTTGCTCTGAGTCATGCTAAGTGGTAACTATAGCAAAAGGGTATTAGAATTTACTTTTCTAATCCTTCTTCCATTTTAACCATTTAAGCAAAGCAATACGTCATATTCCCTTACAAGAAACAATTGTTTTTATAATTGTTATTTATTTTAGTGGTGCTTTCCCTGTTTGTGGACAGAAATGTTTTTGGTGCTGACATTCCCCATAGGAGAAATTTAATCTTACAAGAATTTGTTTTGCTTTTCCTAGTGTATTTGGTGGCCTCTTTTAGAAATATTTCATTTTGTTCCTCTTTCTTGCTTGCTTCTTCCTCCCCCATGTTTCACATTTGTGAATCTCATGAGGGAATTTGTTTTAGCAAGGCTCTTTTGGGGCCAGCTACTACTGACAGTGTAATGGGATAAATTATCAGTCTATTGTGGTTTGTAAGGCCATGAGGAATATTATTACTTTGTGAAATTTCATTTATTTCTGTCCCATTAGGCCATGTTTCGCAGGGTAAGGGGTTGATGCTATGTTTTTTAGAAATGGCATGTTTGGGGCATTTGATGCACATAATTCTAAAAATATCCAAAGAGAAAATACATACAGCATAATTTTCTAGAGGAAAATACACATCCTTAGTAAAAAATACATTTCTAACTATAAACTCCTCCACAAAAAAGAGATGAATTTCCAGAAAAGGCAGTTCTGGTTCTAAGCTCAAATAGAAGGTATGTTTTAGTGTTTTGGTGTCTTAAAATGCAGTTTGTAGTAAATACGATGCTCTTCCCCCCAGGAACCAGTTTCATAACCAGATTTGATGCTCTGATGACTTTTATATCCAGACTTGTCCATAGGTTAGATGAAATTAATGGACTGTGCACATCACAACTTTGAAAATCTTTTATTCCCTGTTCTCAACAGGAGGGTTATCAGGGCAGTTACCAAAGGAGAAATTACATTTGGAAAAGATGAAGGTGAAAGGAACAGAGGCTCAGAGGCTGAAAGCCCAAGTCTGCGTGGTGGGAAATCAGCTCCGTGCTCCGAGAGGTGAGCAGGAGTCTGGGACCGACCTGGGGCCATGTGCTAGTGCCCTGGGCTGCTTTGACTCTGGATGCTCAGCACAAATGCTGTCTGAGAAACAGAGCTTATGTTCAAACAAACAAAAAAAAAAAAACATCAAAAAACACCCAACAAACCAAAAAAATTGTCTCCACTAGTCTTATTTTACTCTCCTGGTGTTCAGCTGGTGCCCGATGTCAGTGCATCGTTTTTGTTTTCTGGCTTTTCATTGATGAGTTGTGTTAATCTTACAGAACTGAGGCTCTTTGGTTTTTTTACTAATGAAATGTTAATTGATTACAATTTACGTTTTCTTCCTCAAAGGCTGTTTGCCCTTCTCTTTCCACGATTATTGTCCCAGTTATTTTATCATTCTTCTGGGCTTAGGAGGTCCCTGCTAGTGCCTCTGATGGCATTACCAATTCCAAGAGCAATATTCCTGTCATGTCCTACCTTCAAAATGAAGCCAAAAAGCAGTTCCCTTTTCCCTTGTTCAGCTGGATACTCTACGCTGGATATAGAACCACATTCTTTGCTCAGGTGCACACACCTAGAAATTTTACAATTTGGATTGAAAAAATAATAACAATTTGATGTAAGTTCTAATAGCGATTTCCTGTCTCTTATCCAGTGTTTCTGGGAAACCCCAAAGAGATATGCAGGAATAAAGGATAACATGTAAAAGGAACCTCATGGAGTTTAGTATGCACATAGATAAAGCCTTTTGTTCAAGCAAGAACTTGCTTCTCTTTGTTACCTACAATTCAAATCCCAGTTTCTAGATGTTCTGCAGTATGCCTAAGTCTGATGATGGCAATCCTCTTGACAGTTGATAATTTGATTTATTTTTTTTTCCACTGGGTGCTGCAGAACCTACCAGCCAATCCAGCTTTCAAGTTGGTTGTTTTCTTTAATCCATCCAGTTGACTTTTTTTCCCACTAAGCTTATTAGGCCTTCTATATCTCAGCAGAATCATACCTGACTTCTAAGAGACCAGAAGTAGAATTTTTACTGGTTTTCTGCATTTTCATTGAATAGAGATGAGTAAAGGATCTAAAAACCACAAATCTGGTGTCCCTGCTGCTTAATACTGAGGTTAGGCAATATCAGTAGCTTTCTCTGAGAGTTTACCAGGGTAAGGACAAAGGGATGCTTGTGAGAAGTCTGTGCAGCTCTTCTTGTGTGCCAAACTACAAGAAAGTTATCATCCAGGTAACCATGAATGAAGCAAAATAATTTTGTTTGGGTGGTGGAATTCAGCACCTGATAAACTCTCTGTACAGGTTGAGGAGTGAAGTAGTCTATAAAGACAGCTTTTATGTTTGATTGCCTTGCTTCACTTTCACATAAATCATCGTTTTCTAGCTGTTTCCCAGAGCCAGAGTGCAAAACTTGTTAAATTAGGGGTATTGAGTGATTCTGACAAATTCTTCTCTACTTGTGATCTCATTCTCACCTTGTGAAATTGGTGCCAAAGTCCAGAGTAACATTGTCAAAATCAGTATTATTTCACCTACCAGCAGGGAAACCAAGAGAGAATTCTTATTCTTTTTAAACATTTCTGTTTAAGAGAAGATATATTGAGCTGGGAACAGCAAAACCCAGGCCGTGAATTCACCTCTTCTACTGGTTTATTTCTACTCCAGCAAAAATGTTTACTGCTGAATGCTGTAAATGTTTTTGCTGCTGAATGAACTGGGAGGCTGCATCAGGTCAGGATACTTTTAGGAGAAGTAGTGTGGGAATTTCAGGCCCGTTTACACAGGCACTCCACCCCACTGCACTCAGGTCTTGCCTACCACCAGGAGAAGCCTGGCAAAGTTGCAACACCATTTTTCTGTTGTCTACTTGACATGTATAAAATGTGCCAAATCTCTCTCTAATAGTAGACTGAAATAAGAACTAAGGACACATTTTCAAATAATTTTCGTTTTCTAAAAAGGTTGAGAAAGTGCAACAGATTACCCTTTCTAACCCTCAACGGGTTTACCAGTATTTTCTAAGAGAAAATGTTCCATGGAAAAATTTTCACCTCTTGTGATGTTAAACAGCAACTGGAGTCTAGCGTGCTGGTCACAGATGATTTTTTGTCACTTTTACCAAAGTGAAGCCTCCAAGAAGACCTGCCCAACCTTCCTAAATTTCTACATTGGTTGAAAGAATCAGCCGGTTTGGATGTAGAGTCATAACTGCAACATAAACATGACAGTGAACAAGTCGGTGTTTTTCTGGAGATGGATGGATAGACAGAGACAGATACACAAGGATTTTAGAGTTTCTGGAGATAGTGCTGGCATTAAATTGGCTGTAGAAGTGTCCAGAAGTGTCATGTTGCTGTAGTTTCCCTTTACAGCAATGGAACAGCCTGGCAGGAATGGCTGCATGAGTTGTCCCTGCTCCTTCCTGCTGGATGGGAATGCAGTGTGGATTGAACGGGGACAAACACAGCCGGGACAAGAGCTGTCCGCTCGGGCCGTCTGCAGTTCTGCTAAAAGCGCTGACAATACCTGTGTGACTAGTATGTGTAAAGCCATTGTGATTCATCTTTGCCTGTGTTTTTTCTTTCCAGGTGATCCCCCCCAGCCCAACAGGGGGGGAGGCTCTGTTACTCTCCTTAAGTTACCACAGCACTTTTTTTGCAGCGGTTTGGCTGGAGGAGCCGCCTTGCTTTGCTCAGATCATTCTTAACCCTTCCCCTCCTCCTGTCTCCACCGCAGAGGGAGCACGCTTTCCCTGGGCAGCAGCGGTGCAGGAGCTGCCGCAGGACATGCGAGGGGCAGAGGCGGCGCTCCCAAGGCTCCCCTGCCGCGCTCGCCGGCGCTCGGCGCCCGCAGCATGACCGCGGACTGCAGCGGGGTAAGGGCAGGGCAGGGCCGGCTCCCGGGGCGGATCCAGGGCTGGGCTGGGATCTGCCCCCTTGGATCTGTTTGGAGCACTGTCAGGACCAGCCTGACAGAGAAAATCTGATTTCTCCCTCCGTTCAGCTGGGGCCTGTGGAGATCTCTGCTGGAGCACATCTTGTCGTGGTCTTATCAGTGATGCGGGTTTGGGGTTGGCAGACGTTTCTCTTTGGTCTAAAAATTGCTGTGGGTGTCCAGCATTAGGTAAGGAGTCACAGGTTCTGAACTGGGATGCGCAAAGGATGGGAAGAAGCATTTCTTGGCACTTTGGAGCCTTGAGTAAATGCTGTGAAATAACTTTCAAGCATGCATGATCTAGGGTTCTCCCACTGACTCTGAAGGGAAATTTTGCAAGTCCAGCACTTGCAGAAAATCAGGCCAAACTGATTTTAGTTTTTTCTGGATTTGGACACTGGGCTCTGCATAAATTATTCCATAACACAAAATGTGTGACAAACACGTTATCAGAACAGTTCCTCTCATGTGCTGTTAGGCCTCTTGGGAGGTATTTACCATTAGTATTTGGTTAAAAGATGAGTGTTTAGATAAGAGCCCTATTGTAAGGCAGTGATTTTCTTTCTAACTTCCAGATACTTGGTCTAACATGTTGTCTTTCCAATTAAAAAAATAAGTTAGTGTATATGAAGAGCGGTTTCGGGAGCTGTAAATAAAGGTTGTTTTATTTTTATTCTTGTCTTCACATAGTCTTGTTTTCAAGTGCATTAGATTTGTTTGAAAAATCCATTTAATTTAGGTGGAGTTATGTTATTAGCTTTTCTGTTACAGGCAACAGGTCATAATGATTTCAAGGCAATTTGCTTTATTTAAGGGGGTATACTGGCATAATTTAATAAGTCGGGTGCGTTTGATTTTGCCCTGGCTGAAATCCCTATGCTAGTACAAAAAGCATAGGTTTTGTCTTTTTTTTTTCTTTTTTTTTTTTTCTTTTTTTTCTTTCTTTTCTTTTTTTTTTTTTTTTTTTTTTTTTTCTTCTGAGCTAAGTGAGCTTCTAATAGATTTAAGTGTTCCTTTTCCCTGATACTTTACTCTGGTTCTTCAGCTACAAACTCAGAGTGTAAGCAAGAATTGCATCTTTGTGCAAATTTTATGCATCATCAGTGCTAAGCAAAGCAGATTAGACTGGAATCTAAATATATTCAGTAATGTTAAAGAAGCTTTGGAATTCTGGAATCTAATAGAAATTAAGCTTTTATAAACTAATAGTGAATAAACCTGGGTTTTGTATTTATGGCATGTGCATTTTTCCTCTTGGGCAGGACACTGACTTGGAAAACAGCATGATTATTCCAACAAGTGAAAGTGTACCTGAGGATTTAGTAAAGAAGCACTGCAGGAAACCATCTGGAACACCTTCCATTGCTGTTTCTAGGGTATCTTTGTCATCAGGCAAGTATTAAGTCTTTTTCTTCTTTCTGACAGCCTTTATTATCAGAGGATTGTGCCCATTCTTGTGACTCTGCTCCTTTTGTTCTTAAAACATGTTGAAAGACCAAATGTAAGTTTCATAAATCTGTTCATTCTGAAAACACTTCCCTTTTACTAATCAAGATCATATCCCTTCACAAGTTTTATATTAAAGAATGGTAATCCTTACCTCAGAAACATTGGTACAGTGCTATTGTTAGGTAAATCACATGCTCTTAGAGTTGTTACAAGATTTCATTCACAACTGCAGGTTGTTCAACCATTCTCTGTGCGCCCCCCCTGTATGAAATACTACCTGTATATGTATAACTATGTATATCACTCTGCTGCTGTCATTGCGTTTCACACCCACTTTGCTCAGAAGCAAATTTGGGAAACAATGAGTGGTCAGAGAACAAGCCCCTCATAGACTTCTTGTCTGTTCATTTTAACATGTGAACCAGTCAATCCATCTGTAATTTACCTCATTACTCTCAAGGCTGGCAGGTAGGGGGACCTTACACGGGAAGGTGCTATCACAGCCACTTTGCAGTAGTGGATGGAGATCCTCTTTTTCCTCTCTGAAATGGGAGGCAGGAGCATCCTGCACTCTTCTGCCTCCCCCAGGCACTCAGTTGGCTTCCTACAGGGCTGATGGAGTGGGTTTGGGTTTACAGGCTTCTCTCTGAATCACAGCAGGACTCCCTTTATAGTAACTGGATTTAGCCTAGTAGTTCCACAGGGCTAATCCAAGGAGAGAATGTTCCTTACCTCAGAGATTTCAGCTTGAAAGCATCAGAGTTTCTTTGAGAATATTGTTCAGTGCAACTCCAAGCAGAGGTGTTACAGATGGCTACTTAGGAAGTAAAAATTCTCCTGTTCCTGCTACCTTACAAAATAAAAGCTTTCATGGTGGCTAAGAACTGACCTCGTGTTACCAAAGCAGATGGATGCTGAACAAAACTGTAGGCAACTTGGGAACAGGCCTCAGGCTCTGCATCGTCTCCTTGGCAGATCTCAAAGGACATTAAACTCAGAAGAGTGACCTTCCCTGCCACATCAGCTGTAGACCACGTAGAACATGGATAGTAAAAGACCTTTCAATTCCTACATGCAGGATCTAAAAATACTCTCTTCCCCCTCTTTTCTTTCTAAATATATTGAAACAGTCACACAAAAGACTTATATGGGGAGGACTAAGAGGCCTTAGGGAAAGATTTTCTATGTCTTATGCTATAGAGCAGGTGACAGACCTGCAGGACTGAGAGAAACTGCTGGAGCTCTTGAGACTATTTGTTTCCTCCTGATTTCTGCACCAGGAACACTGTTAATGAGAGGAGTACTTTCTATATCCATCTGTATCCCCAGTAGCTTGATTTTGATGCAGACGCTGAGATTTTGGTGGTGGTGGTAGATGTGGCAATCACTGTGAACACTTGGACAGTGAGTTTTGCCACTTTCCAGGCTGACAGGTCTACCAGAGAAAGTCAAAACCTTGATGGTCTATGGTATCATCCATAGAAGACAATCCCAGTAGATAAATAAATAGTACAGGGGTGAAATTATTCTCCAGAAGGCTGAGCAGCATCAGGAAGCACATTTCTCCATTCATCATAGTGGTGTTCAGCTGCCATAGTTTTTGACAGATAACTAAAACACTGTCATTATAGGACACGAAAGAAAGATAAGAGACTCCAAATATTTCAGAAGGCAAAGGGCATAGAAAAAAGGCTTTATTGTCTAATTCTTACTACCTTTTATAAGGTGTTCCAATACAGACTTAACATGATTGCTGAATAGGAATGACACCTCTCTAATCCTAGTGGTTAAACCAGAGAAATAGCAAAACACCACCTGGAGAAAGATTGTTTTGAGAAAGGAGAGTTGTTTGTGTTTGCCAAGATTATTTTGAGAAGTTTTCTTGAGGAATTTTTCCTTGGGAAAAAGTTAGCAGCTCCTAGCAAGCTGAAATCTCTCAGACCCAGAAATTCAGGCCCACAAAATACTGTTTTAAATTTTTTTTTTTTATTTTTTTTTATTTTTTTTTATTTTTTTTTTTTTATTTTTTTTGGTTAAAAACCATTGAGGTTGGGGCAATACTTATATGGAAGATGAAATGGAATATTTCTGTACAGACTACAGCAAACATTTAAATTGTTTTTGTTCCCCAGACCGTAGCCGATCTGAGATAGATTTGAGTGAATCTTTCTCTGAAGGAAATGAGGATACCCTTAGCACAAGAAGCAAATCTGTACCCAGTGCCTTGGATCAAGAATTGGTGAGTTATAATATGCAAATGTTCATCTGGTGGAAATTCTGTTTGTTAGGACCAGTGAAAGCAGGACTTTATGTGTATCTTTATAAAATATGGGTAAGGGAGAACAGTCTTTCAGGGATATTTAATGAGTTTTTTAATAGTGTCATCTTCTGAGTATGTTTGCTATAGAGTGATTTCAATAAACAGTCATGGTTCCGTTTGTTTTTAATTTGCTGGGTGTTTGAGTTCACAGATGAACGAAACCTAGCCTGAAAATAAATTTCTGGCACTAAATTGCACATGCTCCAAAATTCTGTTAATTCATATTTTCATAAGTTTTAATTTTGATGCTGACAAAGTTCACAGTTTAAAGGCTTTAATCTTTGTCTGGTTTGGTTTTCCACTTATCTGTACTTTTAGCAGGAAGACCCAACTTTCTGTTATGGCAATGTTACTTACCTCATTTTCCTGTTGACTCTTCTATATGTCTCTGTGCCTTTTTTTCTGTATTCTATGGATTGCTTTTCCTGAAGTGATTCACAACTTCCATCTCCTCTTATGCACGTATCCAAGATAGGCAATTTGCAGATGTGCATCAATGCTGTAAAAGAACATCCAGGCTTATTAAATATGCATGGGGGGGGGAAAATTTATTTAAATAATTCTTTATCTAATCACAATGTATTCTAAAGTTTCCAAAAATGTTCTTGTAGCTTATGCATTCTGCCTATCATCATAGTCCTGCCCTTCCATTGCTCTTTCCAGAAGAGCATTGGCCATGGCAGATGTCTCCCCTTCCTGTGGTGTTGAAATTTGAGTCTTGGTGGAAAACCATGTGCTGGGATTTCCATCTTTTCTTGGATTAGTTGCAGTCAGAGAATGTGTCTGCAGCATTGCTTTGGGCTTATCTTTGCGGAATTAGCAAAAGACCTTCCCATGTGTCAGGTGATGGTTGAAGAAAAACTTCAAAAATAAGTGGCTCATTTTTTAAATTGCAATAAAGGAAAAGGATACAGTCTTTATTAAGAAGCTGGAAAATAATGCTGAAGAAAAGCACAAAATAAAAAATGCAGACTCTATATTTCTTTATATCTGTTTTCTGCTCTAACTGACAGTTACAACTTAGATATTTCTCTGAGGCAGCTACCAGACATGAAAAACCCAGAGAGATTTTCTGTCCTTTGATTTTTGTCTTCTTAATCAGAGATTTTGTTTTGTATTTCTTTCTTGCTGATTCCAAATGAAATTTCAGATTGTGTCTCTGCAATTCTGTAGCTTCTTTGCTAGCACAGCAGATCTCTCATGTGTCATAATCTTGATTTGTGGCTGCTCTGGGGTCTGGTGCAAATTCTCCTTCAAAATTCATTCATAACAGGAGTCACAGATCTCTGATTTAACTCATATCCTCGCTTTCTCTGCCTTATGAAATGAACTGATTGCATTCATCAGCTTTTGTGTTACTGTATTCATTCAGAGTAGTTTGTCTCACAGGAGTCCTTCAGAGTCTTGTCCCCTATTCATTATGGATGCAGTGGCTTGAGATTAAAGCTGTATTCCTGCTGGAATTTAGTTTATTTGTTGCTTGTACGTAAGAGACAAAAAGAAAGGTATTGATGATGATAACAACAGCTCCTGCAGCCTGAGGAAAGCTGTAGTTTCATCTTCTTTTCTTCTAGCTGAGGTCCTTCAGTCTCTTATTCCTGAGTGATGGGAGGTGGTATGGGAGATGCCACACATCAATAGGATATGCAGATTGCAGGAATTTATCAGCTGAAAGGATGGGAAAAAGCTTTTAGCTACTTTTCTCCCACCTTTATCAGGGAAACCCATTACCCATACAGAGAAATCAGCTGGAAAATGGAATGGATAATTGCAAAATAATTAAAAATATATTAAAATTTTGATAAAAATTTATCAAGATTATCAAAAATTATCCCTTTTTGATAGTGAAAAGGGACAAGCCCCAGAATCCACATGGTATGGTACAGATTTATCAGGGTGCATGGGGAACCAGCCAAATCCAATGTTGTGTTCAAGTGTCAGCACCTTTTCTAGAGAGGTGTGTGTTGAATTCCTGACCAAGTAATGTTCATTACATGCTCAGCTGCTTTTTCAGGAGTAATTGGATGATGTGCATTTTATAGCCCCCACTGGAGACCATGAGATTATTATCCTACTAGCTCTAACTTTAATAAGCTAATAACACCAACCAATTACATAGTTGCAATTCTGTAGCACCTCCTGAGAAATATTATCGTTGTGGTGCAAAATAAATTAAGAGCATAAGTTAAATATTAACTTTTTTTTTAAGTTTTGGATTTCTGCTTGCAGACAAAAATGGGTATTCAGCAGCTGTTAGGACTCCGTGAAGCAATGTTAGCATTTGAGTGTCTGAAACACCCAATCTGAAGGTGTTGCCTTACTTTTTTTCCCCCTGTTTAATTATTTTGCAGTAAAAATGTAGCATTGTTTATTTTCAAGTTCACTGGTATGCATACAACAGTGTAAAGGAAAGAGTTTTTCACGTATAGAATTGTTTCTTCCTGTTCTATGGGCAAGTAAGAAACCTGTATTCTTGCTCCAAATTTAAAACTAGACTCCATCACCTGTCATCTGATCTCAATGAGGGGAGTAGAAATTACAGGTGGAGTAGTTTTGGGTTTGTTTGGGGTTTTTTGGGGTTTTTTTTGTCTTATTTCAGGTTTTTCTGAGATTTTACTTTTGAATGATTCAGTTGTCTCCATGAAATAGTTTGCTCTGTTGTGCCTACGTCTCCAAGGATTTTTCCTTTCATTTAGTATAAGGTATCTGTTACTTCCTTTTTTTTAATGTGGGATGGTAACAGCGCCTTCAACAGATTAGAAAGATAAGAGACCAACAGAGCAAGCTCATGGTAAAAACATGAAATAAGGTGTTTTCTTCAGTATGTAAATTTTGGTGATAGCTTGTTCTGATTTCCCTCTGCTCAATATTACAAATGCAGTAACAAACAGAAAGTAGTAATAGAAAATCACTTTTAGATGGTTTCATATCAGTTCAGTCATTGGAGCAAAGGAGAAGAGATGTAACAGGCAGTTTTATGTAAAGTATGGCAAATGTGCTGCAATTTTTTTTATGCAAACTGTGAATTCAACTCCAGCAGCACTTCTGTCTGTTCTGTTTTTGCTGATTAGAACAGAAATCTTTGAGACTCCTGAATTTAATACAGTGTTTCTGTTTAGTTTCAAAGAGTAAGAGCAACTAAGTAATAGAGAATGAGGAAGGTCAAAAGGTGAGGTTTTTATAGCTGCAAAGCAGATATAAGGAAGTTGAAAACTGGACTTCCATTAAAATTAAAAGCAAAGTCTTTCAAAATATACCTGATCTAAGGCTTATGGAAACACTGAGATTTCCAAGCAATGCCTAATAGGATTATAATTGTCTGCTGGCATTTTTTTTTTTGTATTATTTTAAGAATAAAAAACTCTTAGAAGTTAAGAGTTCCTTTAGGACCATCAATCACATCTAAAGATTTGGTTTAGATTTTACTTTATTCCTGTGTTTAAACAATGAAAATTAATTTTTTTTCTGTATATAGGTAAAGTTGCTGAACTTCAGTCTTGCTTATTAAAATTCAAGCACCTATATGGAGCTGTGCAATTACTGATTCTCCACCTTTTTTTATTAATACAATACAGAAATTTAATTATTTCTCAAAATGCTTATCAACTGGCTTGATATAATAAGACATGTAGTGTATATGTGAAGATTTTCAGTTCTTAAACAACTGAATCCTGAAACCAGATTTGTCTCTTCCCCTTATGCTCTGTGTCTGTGCAAAGATGTGGAAAAGGTGAATCAAAATTCCTCTACAGAAGAGAATTTGAATGCATCCAGCACTATCTTCCTAAAGTGAAAAACTTGAAAAACAAAACTAAGTGACAGAAGCTGACCAAATACAATGCAGAACATGACAACTAAAATGCCTGTTTGTCATTTAGGGCTATCTGGATGAAACAGAAGAAGATATTGATGACATAGTGGCCTCTTGTTATCCAAGAAAGCATGAACATATGACAAGTGGATTATCAACAGTAAGATCTTGAGTAGAAAACCTGCATTGTCCTTCCACAAAAGACCATATTTCCTCCAGAAATGAATTTATTTCATATCACTTATCACATTCATCTTTCATTCTACACTTGTAAAGCATCTTTTAACATTCAGATAGACTTTCTATTATATTATTAATGCTGTTCAAAGCCAAAATGCTGTTCTCTGCAGGGCATGGAAAGAGAAAACTATTTTGCATACTCATTAGCAGACTTCCTCATATAGTCGGGTTATTATCAAGCTTACATGTGGAGAAGGCAAACCAGAGGTGTTTGCAGTGTGTGACTGCTCAGCTTTGCAGAGGAGCACTTGATCTTAATTAAACTGAGACAAACGAAGAGAACAAGGCTGTGGGAGGGGGATTTTTCTTCTCAAACTGCTTCCTGATTTTTTAGGTTCTTGGGACACAAACATTTGTGTGTTTGCATACATCCCACTTCCATGGAGTAATTTTCCACCCCCCAACTCAGCTTCTCTCATTCTTCATGGCATCATTGTTGTGCCACCCACATCTGGAAAGTATTTCCCTTTACTGCAGGAGAGAGGTGCTTGGGGATTAGGTTGGTGACAATAAAGGGACAGCTGCACCTGATGGTAGCAACAAAATGGGTATAAGAAGCCTTCTGCTGTTCATTCTGCAGTCTGTTATTCACTGGGAAAGAAAATAGATAATAAAAGTCACCTTTAGCGGGTGCAGTTTATTACTATCTGCTGTGCACCTCATTTTTGGGATCTGTGGGCAACTGAGAATATCTTCAGAGTCCTCTCTGGCCACACTTCTTCATGGCTTGTGTCTAAGAATAGCTCTGGACTGCACAAAGCTGCAACAAATTCTATGTAGAGTGTGTGAGTGCTGAAGGGGATGAAGAAAGATGAGTGTGAATACTAAAAGGGAGGGGAAAATTAGGTCTACAACAATAACCAAAGAACTGTCCATTCTAGATTGCACCCCCATTAGTCTGTGCAACCAAGGCCAAGGGAATCCCCAGTGAAGCTCTTGATCCCAAAGAAATGATGCTGGCTGAACTTAACCTAGGCTTACACAGGGAGAAGGGTTGAAAGTATTAACATCACAGAGCATCTGCATGTCTTAGATCTGGCCGTGTCAGACCCTTTTTCCCTCTGATTTTTGTAGTTCACAGAGACAGACACAGCAGTGAGTGCTGCTCTTCACACCACCTCAGAGTTGAGCACCTGTAGCCTGTGGGCACTGGGCTGATTACACCCACTTTGCCTGGCAATGACTCACAGCCTCCAACGCTTGCTGCTCCCAGGATTTTATAGACAGAATCATTTTCATTTTTTCTGAATATTGATAGGAGGGTTGCAGGGCCCCAAGTGCTTCCTCTGTTGGGCCACAAATTGAGGAATTGCATTTAGAGATCCTTCCCTCTGTGCTTCAGGCAGTGTTCTGTCCATGTGTTGGGTTTTGACCTTTGGTGTAGATTTCCCTCTGACCTTTCTCTTAAACAAAGTGCAACTTTTCCAGTGCTGTAGATTTGACATCTCAATGCTCCCATTTCTCCTTATTCACCATGACATGATTTTTAATGTCACTGCATGCAATATTAATGGCAAAGTTGTGGATGGCCAGCTGCCTCTTCCTTCAAGAGCAGGGCAGCTTTACAGGTTCATTTCTTTATTCCCCTTAAGTGTGTTGCTAACATTTCCCCATCATATTTTTACCTTCACTGTGATTGTTTTAAGCCTTCGAGCCTTCTTGCACAGTACCTTGTTTTTATCCTGTGCTATCTGTCAAATGACAGTTAATTATTAAGTCATATTGAAATGATGTTATTAATGAACAGTAGACTCATAACTGTATGATCCCTTCCCTTCCCTTCCCTTCCCTTCCCTTCCCTTCCCTTCCCTTCCCTTCCCTTCCCTTCCCTTCCCTTCCCTTCCCTTCCCTTCCCTTCCCTTCCCTTCCCTTCCCTTCCCTTCCCTTCCCTTCCCTTCCCTTCCCTTCCCTTCCCTTCCCTTCCCTTCCCTTCCCTTCCCTTCCCTTCCCTTCCCTTCCCTTCCCTTCCCTTCCCTTCCCTTCCCTTCCCTTCCCTTCCCTTCCCTTCCCTTCCCTTCCCTTCCCTTCCCTTCCCTTCCCTTCCCTTCCCTTCCCTTCCCTTCCCTTCCCTTCCCTTCCCTTCCCTTCCCTTCCCTTCCCTTCCCTTCCCTTCCCTTCCCTTCCCTTCCCTTCCCTTCCCTTCCCTTCCCTTCCCTTCCCTTCCCTTCCCTTCCCTTCCCTTCCCTCTTGAATTTAAAATAAGTATGGCTAGTCTTACAATGCATATTTGAGGATAAGAAAGAAATATCACAAAGGATAAAAGATACTTGAAATCTACCTGCAACATAAATGAGCAGAAGTGGAAAGTGACATTGAAGAAAAATTGTATCTCAGTCTCTTATTTTGTGATATCCCAATGCTGTTGCATGAACTGTGAGTTTAGTTTTCCCTTCATCCTTCATCCTCCACATTTTTATGTGGTGTTGTCAAGACCCACCACATCAGTGAGACTAAAATGTTCCAGTGCTTTACTGCAGTGAAAAGATATGATGCAAAACCAAATATAATTCTTTGAGGTATCAAAATGAGGCTCTGCATCCTTCATATGTTTTTTGTTACCCCCTAAACAGAAATATGTGTATTTTTCTTTGGGATTTTACATTTAGTGTATGAAATGTCCAGTGTAAATGCGACAGAACAGAGTCTGGGGGTAAAAAGGGTGGCAAAAAGTGAAGTATATCAAATTCTACTAAATTTGTGCAATTTCCTTTGTGGTTTGCTAGCAATTCAGAAATTGTGTTTGCATAAATTCAAAGGTCAGAGGCCATCTCTTTTTTTCGGAGATTTTGTCATGTTTTTTTTTTTTTCACCCAGCCATTTATACCTTGCTGCCTGCTTACATAAAGATTGAGGAAAATAAGTATTTAGATTAGAGAGAGAAGTGTTTGGAGTAGAAAACATCTCATTCACCTTCTTGTATTGCTATAACCTTGGGGTTTTCTCCTGAAGTGGGGATACAAATCATTGCAGGGATAATTTAAGCATTTTTTAGCACATACTGGACTGATTAAGTTCCCTAACAGTGTGAAAGGGTATTTTCATGTATGTTAGAGCTGGAAATGTATAAATGGTAAAGGCTGGAATTTAGCTCAAGGCATGTTAGAAATTGGACAAAATACGTCACATTGGTTGGTATGTGTTGATAATTCTCCAGTAATTTTAACCAGTCCAGTTAATGGAATTTCAGACAATTATAAAAAGGATTTAAAGGACAAGCATTTTTTTTTCTTTTCTTAATTAAGGATAAATCCAACCAGCAGAAATACATCAAAACCACCTTTTTTAGCTGTTTATTTTTCCTACACAGGGTATAAAATTAAATTTATGGGTAATAATTGTTTATATAAAGAACACTTTTTCCTGTCTGCTGTTGTTTATCGCATTGACACAGAACTGTTTATCCCTTGAGCCTTCTGTGCTGCAGGGCCCTTGGGCAAGGTGCTTGGAAAGATGGGTTTTGTCTCAAACCAATTCCTTCTTTCCCTTTCCCTGGTCTGTGCTCTTCCCTGCAGCTGGCAAAAAAGGAGATGGAGCAAGACACACTTGGTGGGATCCTGCTCTAGCAAGCAGAGGAGGGAAAATGTGTCCCCCAATAATGAATTATTGTATTTTTTTTCCCAGAGAGTGACATGTTTCAACATTTTTCTGCAATAGTCATCTATTCTTATGAGCTCCACAGAGAAACTGCCCTTTCTTGCAAAGGCACTGATGCTGCGAATAGAGGAATGCTTAGCTTTTGACTGGCTTCAGGGAGGGTTGACATGCACGTGGACATGTAAATGAGAACAAATCCAAATGTAATCCAATATGAATCCAAACGTGCTAAGCTACTGTTCTAAAATACAACTTGTTTATTTTGATACAGAGGTTACCTCATTTCTATTTATTGACTCTGAACCATACATCCTTCAATACTTTAAGTGTATGGAAAACAGCATTTCTCTGATTTGGTGATTCTTTCTTTCTTTCTTTCTTTCTTTCTTTCTTTCTTTCTTTCTTTCTTTCTTTCTTTCTTTCTTCCTTCCTTCCTTCCTTCCTTCCTTCCTTCCTTCCTTCCTTCCTTCCTTCCTTCCTTCCTTCCTTCCTTCCTTCCTTCCTTCCTTCCTTCCTTCCTTCCTTCCTTCCTTCCTTCCTTCCTTCCTTCCTTCCTTCCTTCCTTCCTTCCTTCCTTCCTTCCTTCCTTCCTTCCTTCCTTCCTTCCTTCCTTCCTTCCTTCCTTCCTTCCTTCCTTCCTTCCTTCCTTCCTTCCTTCCTTCCTTCCTTCCTTCCTTCCTTCCTTCCTTCCTTCCTTCCTTCCTTCCTTCCTTCCTTCCTTCCTTCCTCTTTCTTTCCATCCTTCTTTCCTTCTCTCTCTCTCTCTCTCTCTTCTCTTTTTCTCTGTCTCTTATTCTCCCTCTCTCTTTTTCTTTCTCTCTCTCTCTTTCTTTCTTCTCTTTCTTCTCTTTTCTTCTCTTTCTCACTATGGCTTTGCAATACAAACTTCCTTTATCTTTCTATAAAGATAAGGATATCCCACTGAACTTATTCTTTCTTGTTGCAGCAGTCTAATGCTCTTTTCTCTTGATCTTTTGCACTGCCTTCTTTAAAGAACTCCCCAGAAGGCTCTGACAGAAAATGGACATATTTAAATGTTCCCGAAGCAGATGGTGATACTGTGAGTTCTCCTGAATCCTCTGCTCTAGCTTACTTTTAATGTTTCTCTGTCCTTTCTCCCTTTTTGTTGAAGACTGTACCTGTGTGTCTTGCAAGGCTCTATGTGTCAGAATTTAGGTTGTTTTGTTTAGGTTGTTTAGGTTGTTTTGGAACAATCTTGTTCAATGACACAAAAGGGAATGCTTGCCAGATTTCTCAAATGCTTTTGGTTCTGGCAGTGTGCATATTTCTCCAGTTTTCTTTAAAAAATATTCAGTTTTTTCCTAATTGTAAACTTATGGAAGAGGGAATCCTCATAACAATACTCTCCATTTTGTGAGTGTGAATGAAGAGGGATTGAGGGATGACACATTATGCTGTAATGGAAAAAATTGTTGTATTGATGATATTATTGATAAAATTTTTTTACTTTATAAAATTAGCAGCAATGGGGTGGGGGTACAGTTTTGCTCCTTCTTTTAGAATTGTTAATGAGAGACAGGTACCATTTTAAATAAATATGGTTTTATACTATCTCCATTATGGGAAGCATCTTTGTAAGTTTTCCTAAGGGCTCTGTCAGCAGTTGTCTTATGAAACTAGTAAAAATGAGGTGACAAGCTGAGCTGGAGAAGTGATTATTTTTTTTTTCCCTGCTTGGAATTTACATGAGTTTACAATTTATGTAGCCTTTCTGCTTTTCAGTTCATACATTAATTTAAAGGTGCTAATTTAGATTTAGTCACGTTTATAAATAGGTTTGAGTCTTGCATGAAAAGCATCTGTCTAGACATTTAAACTACTATTAACTACAGTTCTTAATCCCTGATTGCCATCAAATCATGGCAATTCTATTCTGTGATATATCGGTTTCCATAGCAAGTCCTCAAAAGTGTGACAGTATTGCAAGGCTGTAGCTTTATGAAAAATAAACAACAACAACAACAACAACAACAACAAAACAACAACAAAAAACCACCAAAGAAGATTTTGGAAAAGAGTTATGTGTTTCAGCCTCTGAGCCCTTTTTCTGTTGCCCTGCAGACAAGCATTAACAGCATGACCAGTGTATACAGTGAAACTGGTGACTATGGCAATGTGAAGGTCAGCGGCGAAATCCTCCTCAGCATCAGCTACATCTACAAAACAGGAGCCCTCAACATCCTGGTGAAGAGCTGCAGGAACCTGGCCATTGCAGATGAGAGGAAGCAAAGGACAGATCCGTAAGCACAGAGAATTCCCTTGAGCTCTGCTAAGGGTGTCCCCCACCCCATCCCACCTTGACTGTAACCAGGGGTTGGGATTTGAGCCTGGGAATTCACAGGATCCGGTTGGTACAAGCAGCATTTTTTGGTGATGGTTTGGTTTGGGCTCCCTGTGGAAAGGGCATTTTCTGTGTGCTTCTTAGGGCAACATCTGTCTGTTCTGGGGAAACAATAAGTTTATTTAAATTACCAACCTGTTTGATACTAAAAGAGGAAAAAAAAAAAAAGATGGAACAGGCAGCATCGAGTTTCTTTTACTTCTATAATCAAAACTGAAGTATATCAAAGGAGAAATGTCCTGGAAGCAAGGATTAATGGAAATACTTTGTTTTCGTGGGCCCACATACTCACTTTGCAAGTGCCATGTTTTCTGAGTTTCTCATCGTAATTTTCGGTATAATATGTAAACTCTCTCATTAGAAATTAACAATTAGTGTCTCTAATCATGATTAATCTATGGTATATAAATTATTAAGTGTTTTATTCTCTTGTATTTTTAGTGTATATTTTATCACATGTGACCTGTTGGTAATCATATATGTGTCGAAAGGGAAATTGTTAGGAAACTTGCTGCATTTCTGAAGATAGGTAAATTAATTTTGCTCTGCCTTTTGTTATTCTGATCTTATCTGATTTACGCCACTACGTTTGTAAGTAAGGGCCATACCTCCGCATGTTTTGCCTATTCTCTGTTATATGTTTACACTCTTTATTCTGCAAAAATTCACTTCCTCATATGTGCTGCTGATGCAGCAATGTCAGGTCTTTGCTCAAACTGGTGGTTTTCTACCTCTTGCCAACCCTTTGCTCCTTGCTCTGCAGGTATGTCAAAGCCTACCTTCTGCCCGACAAGTCCCGCCAAAGTAAGCGCAAGACCAAAATTAAAAGTAACAGCACCAACCCGGAATTTAATGAGACGCTGAAGGTGAGAACAATCTCTCTCTGATGAATGTTTCACTTGTGCTCACAGGTATTTTCTATGTGTGTTTCAGTACAGGGATTAGAACTTGGAAGAAATGCCTCAAAAGGGAAGGTGTTTAAGAAAAAGCATCTTGTAAACATATGAGTTTCAATTTCTGGCTTTCCGCATTAAGGAAGTGGTTTTGTTTGGTTCTCCCTGCTACAGTTAAAAATTCTATTAGTTTCCATAGATCTGTTTCAAAACTGTTGATGTTCCCATCTAGCCTGAGCTTAGAGCCATTAAAAGCACCTTAAAGATTGTATATGCCTGATGCTGAAACAAAGCTAGATTAGAACTTCTCGTCTAACTGATTTAGAAGAGAAAATTACATTTTGCAGTAAGACCTGAATTCTTCTGGAAGATTTAACTTATTTCTAAAGCAGAACTAACTTGGATAATAAAATGTCAGGAACTGCTTTACTATTTGTCTTCTTGAAAACCTGTGGTGAAGTTCATTTTGTGTTGCAACAGACTTGATGCGCTTGAGGATACAGAGTGCACAGGTCTCTCCTTCCCTGCCCTTTACCCATCCCCACCGGTGAGGCTGAACCATTCTGAGCTCCTCACAAGCTGCTCATTCACCTCCCTGGCTCTGTGGTGCAGGTGGGAGTGGTGGGGTTGCTGCCCCTTCACTGCCTCTCTGGCATCTTGACCCCAAGGCTCCTGATGATTCCCATTCCTACCAACTGAAACGAGTTATCCAGCAGGCTACCATGAAACTAGAAACTCTTTTTAGTTTCTCCTGATTTTTTTTTTTAATTCCAGTTATATTTTAATTAAGTTTCCTATAACAGAGGCAAATAGATGTTCCCTGGCCAGTTTAACTTGGCTTTAGCCTGGCTACAAAACCATTTTGAAGGTGCACACACTTGGTCTGGCCATGCTGTTTGCCAAGGGAGAGCCTTTTTATAGCCTCATTTTTAAACAGTACAGGGTAAAAATTAAGGCTTGCCTGAACTGGGAAAAAATTATAGAATTAGACTTTATTTATGAAGTAATACAGCACTAAATATAATTGCTGGGTGAAGATAGGACATAGAAGTTTCTCAAAAATACGGATTGTAACAAAAGAGAGTTGCTTGAAATGTGCATGGATAAGGAAGAGCTGTTCATCCCAACTGAAAGTCCTGTTAAAATAAAAAGAAAAGAAAGAGAATTAAATCTGTCTTGTATCTTCCCTCTTTGATTTTTACTCCATTGTTGCAGAATATGAGGTTTCTCACAGTGGAACAGTTGGCATCTAGGGTTAGGCGTTGTAGATGTATCTGTACATAATTAGCCAACTGACTTGACTCTGTCAGCTTTTGGAGAGCATTTGTCCACATCCAGATACTGTTCCTGATGCAAAAATAAGACATCTGGATGTCTTCAGCTAACACTAGACAGGTGAATGGAAAGGGAAATAATGGTCTTTTTGCTAAAAGTAGAGTGTGAAGAGCCAGAATTCCAGATGTTTATAATTTTCTGTGTATTTGCTAGACTATGAGATAAGTTTTTAAATAGTTTTGGTATATTTTTAGCTACAGATGAGTTTTTTTAGCTCTCAAACCCAACAATGGTTTCTGGTAGACTCCATGCATGCCTTGCAGATGCTGCTGTACATGTTTTCAGAACAATTTTTGTAAGCTACAAAGGAAAAATTAGAAATGAGGGGATGATTTCTGGAAAACAGTGTTCAGCAGAGTCTCTCTAGGGATGAAAGAACCAGAGGGGTTTCCTCTTTTTTATCAACCTAGATGTTGATCTTCTTTTACATAAATTTTTTGGGAATTAACAGGATCATATTTTTAAGCATCATAATTTACTTTATAGTCATAAATACCCAGTAAATAATAAAAAAAAGCCACTATAATGATAGTAACATAAATTATCACTGGATGCATACAGCAAAGAAAGATTTCACATTAACATTATGAGCGTTCTGGCTCAATCAATCTTGTTTGCAAGGAAAACAAATCTCTCTTTCATGCTCCATTTGTTAACTGCTGTGGGCTTGGTGAAACTAAGCTAGAGCCATAAAAGGCTCAGTGGAAAATATTATTTCTGCTTATTCTGAGAGTTTCTTTTTCTCTTTTTCTGTTGGTAGTATGTCATCAGTCACTCACAGCTGGAAACCAGGACCCTACAGCTTTCTGTCTGGCACTATGACAGATTTGGACGCAACAGCTTCCTTGGGGAAGTGGAAATTCCATTTGATTCCTGGAACTTTGAAAATCAGGGTGATGAGTGGTTTGTGCTCCAGCCTAAGGTAAGGGTTTCCAGGACTGGTGAAAGTGCTGTGAAATAAATTTAGCAAGAGTTAGTTACTTTTTTCCTTTGGAACTTGTTTATAAAGCAGGACTTTATAAATGTCCAATATGAGAATAATAATAAAAAAAATTACTTGTTCTTAATTCAGTAAAAGCTTACTGGTTTTAAAGTCTTCATGAAAATATATGATTGGCTACTTAAAAACAATACCAAAAAAAAGCTTTTAAATAAACCATAAGTTCATCCTGTAATAAACTCCAATAAAAAATGACCTAGTAAATACATTAATTTTTAAAAATAGGACATAAAACAAAGAACTTTCCTACCATTCCCCCTACCAAACCCTTAAGAGGTTTTTAAAGAAACAAGCTTAATTTTTTTTTTCAGTTCAAAGTGCTTTACACTTTTCAGATGTGACAAAACGACTTCTTAATCTCCCATTCACCTTAACTAGAAAGGCACAAGATAAGGCTTCTCAGCCGGCAAATTAACTGGTTTGTGAAACAGAGCATGTGCTTAGTGAAGGGTAGGGTGACTTCTGTTCCCAGGGCTCCCCTGCTTTGGCAAAGGTGTTTATTTTTGGAAGAGATGCAAAGAGCTGTTGTAAACCAGAGGGTTAAAGGCTTCTGCCTTGCTTGCTCCTGCAGCAGCCATGATCCCCAGGAATTCCATAGGCTTGGACTGACATTTAAGAAAGTGTATTTTTCTAATTGAAAAAAATATGTAGGGTGTGCAGCTAATACTGTCACGATTGACTAGATGATTTGGTTTTTCTATGTTAATTACATTTAAGGAAATCATATTGTCTTTTGAGTTTCAGGAGAGGGTGTTTAATTTTTGCCTTTCTATCAGGTGGGAGATGGATCTGTTTGCTCTGTAATTAATTGCTAGGTAATTTCTTTTAATCCTAATGGGAAAATAACCAAAAAAGTAATGAAGTTCTTCTGCTCAGGAAAATAATAATGAGACACTAAGCATTTCGGCCACTGCAGCTGGAAGGTGGTATCTGATTATTTCCAAACCCATTAAAATAATTTTTAATTTACTTCTTTTACTGTCAAAGAAAGCAAACACAGAATTGGTCTTGCCTGCATCCTAAGTTGTTACCAATAATGTTTCTAAACTTAAAATACTGCTAAAGTTCTTGACAAGCAAGGATGATATTTTAAAAAAAAAATCAATTATTGATTTTTGATTTAACAAAAATGAGGGACAGGTTAATATCCATGCAAAATACACACTGTTCTCCTGTATGGACTGCCTGATAGAGACAGGAATGAAGGAATGGCAATCAAACATTTTCTGGGATTTATTACACTGCTTTGTTTGTTTCATCATGAATCATTTAGCTGCTTTAGTGGAAAGGTTGGAGACTTGAAGACGTGTTTCTTCTATGAGCATTGAGAGATCTGTTTTCCAGAGGCGTGTGGTTAAGTCAAAAAGAGTAGAGAAAACAGTTCTGTGGCCAAAGAGGAGACAGAGTATAGAGTCACGTTATATGTGGGCTTGGGGGACAGGGTGACAATTTTTTTCTGTCATTAGGACTTACACCACTGCTTGTCCACTAGTAGAACGAAATAAAAAATAACCTTTGATGCCTTTAGGGGAAACTTGATCCTAAACTTGCTTAGTTTAGGCCATAAGTAAGCAAAACTTAGTTTAAGCCATAAGTGGCTGGCAAAATGAAGATGTGCAAATTATTCCACAGCTGTTCACTTCAGGTTTTCTTTAGTGCTTTGTTGCAGCAGCTGGCATTGGACACTGGTGTTAAGACAGGGCTGTTTCTCTGCCAGTGCAGCAGAGTCTGTGTTGCTCTAAAAATGCTTCAAAGTCACAAAAGGGCCCTGCTGCTATGACTAAAATTGCTTTGTTCTCTGTCCCATCCTTGGGTGCAGACTTAACCCCAGTGAATATGGTCAGTGCCTCAGCCTGGAGTCCGTGAGGTGATGGCAAAGCTGACTCGGAATACATGTTATGAATTCCTGGTGGGGGTTTTTTTAGTTTGTTTTCTCTTGGTAATAGAATTTTGACCTTTGTGGGGTGTCAGGAAACAAGCTGAATGCATGTCAGAGAAATACATTCACAGGTCAGGCCTTCCTCTATAAACAGCTCTTTAAAGGCTTCTGTGGTGCCACCAGCAGTGCTGGAGGATCCTCTCCCTTCACCCATGTCCTTTGTCCCTCTAAAGAAATCAAGATTTGTTCATTTGTACCCAAACCTGAGCACTGCAGCATGTACAGAAATCACATCACAGAATCACAGAATTGTTTGGGTTTGAAAGGGCCTTAAAAATCATCCCATTCCAATCCCCTGCCATGGGCAGGGGCAGTTCTCACTGGACCAGGTTGCTGAGAGCATTTGAGTAGTCCCTACTCCACCAGCGAAGTTAGATCTCCCTCTGTTGCATCCAGTGTTTTTAAAATGTAGTTTCCAACTTCTTAAAATGTGAATGGAAGTTCAGTATCCTGTCAATGAAGGCCTAGTATTATTTTGACAAGGATGGACTGCAGAGCATCAATTGCTTTATTCTGGGTAAGATATACACATTTATAAAAAAGACGTAGAAATGCAGAAATAGTAGCTGTGTAGAAAAGGAAAAGGACACTGGGAATAACAGTTTTTAAGAAGTTTTTCTGTTTCAAAGCTGCAGTCTGCTCTCCCTCACCTTTGTTCCATACACATCTATTCAAATGGTGACTCAGGAGTGACTTCTTTAAAATACATGAAGCTAATTACATTTTAAATCCTGACTGGTAGAAATAAGGGTTGACTTTCATCTTCAATCAGTTACAGTCTATATACTCAGAGATAAGTGTGAGGGGCTTTTTGCTGTTGGTTTTTTTCACTTATGCTAGATAAGTCTCTCCTCTTTGTGTTCACTGAACAGTGTCTAATGCCACAAGGGTTTATTTTCCTGAGAGCTTGCATTCCCTAGCTCAGAAAGTTTTCTAAAATGTGATTGCCTCCAATTTGGAATGTCTAATTATCTGAAAGTGAGCTGGTACAACTTGATATGTTTAAGAAGCGTTTAAAATACTATAGGGATGCATTGATATATTTCTACAGAATTAAAATCAAAAGAAGAAGGCAAATGATTAACTTTGGCTGAATTTCTGGTTTGGTTTGTCTGTTTACTCTTCAGATGGAGGTTGTGACAGATTTTGGACTTCAATACAAAGGAGAACTGACTGTGGTTTTACGTTATATTCCCCCAGACAGAAACCTAATGCTTCCTCTGGGGCAGTTTCAAGGTAAAACAAACATTAATAATGATGATTTTAAAAATCATGTGATGATGATGTATTAAAAAATCCTAACTCAGGGTGAAGTAAGGGTACTGGTGAAGATTGAAATCATACTTTAATATGCTCATTCATAGAATCAGAGAATATTAAGGGATTGGAATGGACCTGAAAGACCATCTAGTCCCAAGGGACACCTTCCCCTACACCAGGTTGTTCAAGGCCTTATCCAACCTGGCTTCAATAGTTATTTGTTGAAATTCTGAACCATGGGGATGTTTCTTTTGCTTCATCCTTTTCTCTTACACTGAACTTAAGGAGTGAGAAAGGAAGAGGAGTTGCAGTCAATGGTTGATGCATGGCTTTGACTTAATTTAAAAAAAAATCCAGACATTAGGTAACACGATCCAGGGCAGCCACAGGGAAAAATTGTCTGCCTTGTAGTCTGAGAGTTCTTATTTCAGCTAGTTATATACAATGTTTAACTGATCAAGTAATAGACTTCACTTAGTTCTTCATGCTTAACTCACCTTAATCTTCCTCCTCATTTTCACCCTTTTGTCACACTGCTTTTCCTCTGCTCAGTCTTACTGTATTACTGCTGCAATTTAGTCCTGTAAAATCTTATTTGAGTTCTTTAGGGTGAGCCATTATTTTCATCAGCAATGAACAAGGGAGAAGAGTTACTATCCCTTTGCATTGTATTAGCATGAGGAGCAGCAATCCTTTGAAGTGAGAGCAATCACTGGGTTGCACCTGAGTGCACATGGATATACCAGATGCAGGTGTATCACTGTCTTGGTGACAGTATTGCTTGTTAGCATTTGATAGATTAGATTTCTTTCTTTTCCTTTCTTCTTTTTTTATGACAGGTGATATTTCCTCTACTAGTTATAAGGTTTACTCAAGGTTTGCTCTCTTAAAAGCTCATTATTATTAGTTCAGTCCAGATACAGTCTGCATTTTTTAAAATTAGTACACTGGGAGGAACCGAGCTAGTTGAGATGGATAATACCTTAGCCCATGTAGCTTATGCAGAAACCATAAACCTGAGACCATGGGAGGTGGGTTATGGAGATTAGGATGCTAATGGCATCATTGCAAAATAGGTCACGTCTCTGGTTCTGGTTCGGGACCTTTGACATATAAAGAAAGTCATGTCCCAGTCCCACGTTCGGGATTGGACCCTTGCCCCCAGATAACCTTGTATATTGTTAAGTTAGCCCCGTCCCTGGGTCTTTGGATGCTGCCCCTCAGACCATGCAGTCTCTGTTATTTTACCACCATTAAAGTTTATTTTTCGGGCACTCCATCATTCCTGCCCCTCTAATTTCGCCATGTTCCCCCAGCTAGACTGGACCCGGAATCACAGTGCCAACTGTGATAGTACATTTTAGCATCACTCCTGATTTTCTTTCCCTGATGTTTTCAGCTTGAATCAGAGTGTACAACCTCTGCTGATAAGAGTTTCTTAGAACCTGCAGCAGCTGCAAGTGCTCGTGTCCTTGTGCTGCTGTCTGGGAGCCCCGTGCCCTCTGCCGTGGTCTCTGAGGAGCAGTGCATCCCCACACACAGCTTACAGCTGGCTCATTTCTGGACTTTTGGCTTTGGGACAGAGGTTTTATAGCTTCCATTGTGGTCCAGAGCTGCCTCAACATCAGCACTGGAAGTGGATTCAGAAAAGAGGGCAGGATTTACTGGGCATGCAATTTTTTGTGTTCAGCAGAGCAATCCTCAAATACTTATACTGGTACAGGACTTCAGATAGAGCATGTTGTTGTGCCCTGCAAGGACTAGCCAGTTATTCCATGATCAAGTTCTTCATCAAATATGGAGTGATTTTCTGCCCCTGCCTTAATAAGGAATGCTTTAATCCCATTGCAATAAACTACTTTTGAAAATCTAGCCAAGACAATTTACATTTCCAAATCAGTCTTACAGTGTATATATAATTTCTGATTGTAATTTTGCAACTTTGTTCTATGCTTAGGAAAGAGAGGATTTAAAAAAGGAAAAAAAGGAGACTCTCATCTGCCATCTGGAGGCATATTAGAAGTCCTCATCAAAGAAGCAAAGAATTTAACTGCAGTGAAATCAGGAGGCACATCTGATACTTTTGTGAAAGGGTTTGTGGGGTTTTTTTCCTCTCCTTTTTTTAATGACTGCACCGGATCTAATTTAAGATTTGTGTCACGTGCCTATAAGCATGTGGGTACACAAAAAATTTACATAGTATGACAATATATGTGTGGTTTTTTAGATATGCAGCATTTTGTGTTGGACACTCAAAATCCAAACTACACAGAATGCTTGTGTTTGAAAAAAATGAACATAACCCTGCAGCTCTCATTATAATGGATTTCTCATAAATGTAGGTTATGCATTATAAATGTTACATTTAGGAAGTAATAGATATCTTAAAGCATTTTCCTTTGCCAGTTTTTGCTCTGAATGCTAGTTTTCAGGCTTGCTGATTTCTAGATATGTTCCAATTCATAATAATGGGTTGAGTGTTGTTGGAGTCCACAGGAAACATCCTGTCTTTAATTCCCTGGTGGAGCTTGGAATTTATCTTGATCTTCTGCTGTGCTTAAAACTATCACTCAGCACATACATTTCAAATAGAAAAAGTAATTTTCATTTCTTTCTGGACAATCTCGTGCTTTGAGAGGGAACTGGACAAGATGACTCCAGAGAGGTCCCTTCTAGCCAATGTTTTTATGACTCTGTCTATATTTAGCCTCACTGAAACAAAATGTTTGTGGTCGAGACTTGGGGCAAGAAGACCTAATTCAATTTCTGTTTGTGGTAACTGACACTGTAGGTATGAGAACAAATGGAGCACAAATGTAAAATAAGAACTTGACGTAGATGCTTAATAATAGTGGGGAGATGGAGGCCTGATCTTATTTGAGCCTCTACATGATTGCTCTATATTGTGAATACTATGTGAAAATCCATCTCCATATTCACTTTCCTTTTCTTTATCTCCCAGATACCTGCTCCCAGATGACAGCAAAGCTACAAAACACAAAACTCCCATAGTAAAAAAGAGTGTGAACCCCCAGTGGAATCACACCTTTGCCTTCAGTGGCTTGAATTCAAGGGACATACAGAATGTCTGCCTGGAACTCACTGTGTGGGACAAGGAATCTCTTTCCAGTAATATTTTTTTGGGAGGTGTCCGTTTGAGCACTGGAAATGGTAAGGTCCTATCTGACTCATGTTGCTTTTCTTATTCTGCTCTCCTCTTTCCTTACCCGACGTGATTCATGTGTATGAATGACAGAAATGTTACTGAGTGTTTTGAAAATATACAGGAAATTGTGGAACTTGAAAATGGAGAAAAGGCAACATGGAGATAAGCTGTAGATGATTTAGTTCTTTCCTCCACTGAATGAGACACAAGAATTATGTGCCCATTCGTATTTCTGCACAGTCTAAAAGAACTGTGAATACCCTGGGAAGCATTCCTTAGCATCCCAGTGAGAAGCGAACTACTCCTGCCCAGCAGCAGCCTTTCTGCTGATGATGGTGTGAGCTGGAATAGGTGTGAATCCATTCCTCCTGTGTTGGGCAAAAGTTGTTTGTGGTGCAGTGCGGGGAGGTTTATGAGCCTCTGCCTGTGTTCCTGAAGGAGGTCAATGACAAACTGGGGCTCTCCAGGAGCTGCCTGTTCTCAGTACAACTCCCTGTACAAGTGGAAGTGTAAAGTGCTTGTCATTTGTCTTGTGCACTGTTGTAGTAAACGAGCAATGATGTAATCCAGCTGCTTCCTAAAATGGCAAATTCCCTCATGTTTTTGCAATTGCCAGGTGTAAGCAATGGCAAGGAGGTTGACTGGATGGACTCTCAAGGGGAAGAGCAGCTCCTCTGGCAGAAGATGATTGACAGTCCAGGAGCTGCAGTGGAAGGGGTGTTAATGCTGAGATCCAGCATGGGAAAACGCAGACTCTGAAAGACTTTAACTACTGGGGGGTGCCACAGGTACTCCTGGCTTCAGTGGTGTCCAGGCTCTTGTCACTCTGCCCATTTGAACTTGAGAAGGGTTGTACCCTTTGCCTTGGATATTAAGGCTCTGAGTGAGATTTTAATGCATTCTGCACTTTCATGCACATGTTCTTTACCCAGGCTTCTTGTGTGAATTATTGCTCCTGAAGCCAGTGAGAACTGGACCTTGCGCAGAGACCAGACTGGCTTTCCCTGTCCCTTCTGGTGGCTGGTGTGCAGCTGATGAACATTTTGCCTGAGGGCTGCTCAGAGTGAGCAAATTCTCTTGCTGGTCATTTAGTGAGTAACACAGGTTTATGAATCTCCTCCTGGCTCAGAGATGGCCCAGCAGGCAGCAGTGGCACGGTACAAGCAGATTCAGAGTGAGTCTGTGTTTTGGTGTTTGTAAATTAAGAAGCCATAATGTCGTGAAGGACAACAAACAGTGTTTCTTTATTGTGTTAGCTTGTTGGGCTGTGCAGTGGTGCAGCACAACAGGCTTGGGACCAAAACCCATCTGGGCAGGGCCAATGCAGTGTGTTGCACCCTAGAAACAGGCAGCAGTGAGCTGGTGGGCAGTGCTGGTGTCCTGGCATACTCTGGGTGTTTTAATCCACATATATAAAAGGCAGACTTGGTTCAACATAATCAAAACAGCCTCTCATGAAAATAAATCATAACAAATCCTCAAACACTTTTCCAGAACTACATGATGCTCCTGTGTTTTTCATTCAGTTGACAGCTCTAGCCAAGACCTCCTGATGTCATTGAGCAGAGGGAATATGTCCACATGCCAGTCCCCATCTGATGTGTTGCTGAGATGAGACACATGCCAGGTTTGGATGGAGTTAGCTAAAACTTGTTTCAACAGATTGTATAGAACAGAATGGGATTAAAGCACATGCCAAAATGATTTGCATAACTGTAAAATCTTCTCTGAATGGGCTGGGGTCTCGTTCAGGCCCGTGCACCTTATTTATAATCCATGTAGGACATTGTTTCTCCTGAACATCCTCCAGCAGATTTAGTGATGAGTGGGTCTTGGCCAATACAATCATTAATCTTATTAACTGTGTGACAATTGTTCAACAGTAATTTTGTGATTCCTCAAGGTATAAGACAAAGGAAGATCAGGAAACTGAGTGAACAGCAGTCCTTCTGAATTTTCCACAATCAGAGCACAGCTTTCTATTTGCACTAGTAAAGTAATCTATAGCTATTCCTACGTTTTTATTTCTCCCCCAAAGTTTATTGCAGGAAATTGAGATTGAACAACAGAATATGAACAGATAGCTAAGCAACTACAGCTGGAGATTTTGACATCTGTAGTTGTCCTAGTGTACAATTAAGTACATGTATTTAGAGCTGAATTCAAAACCTTAAAATGTAATTTTCTTTTCTTTTTAAGATACTTTATGCTGTTTTTTTGTTGGAGTGGCTGGAAACTGCAGGGAAGTTTTCAGCCAGTCTTCTAAAATCATAATATTGGATTTTAAAAACTATTTTTTTGTGCTGAAAACAGTGGTTTTAATAAAATTATTTGCTTCATTATACATAAGTTATTTCAAAATTCTCATATGACTTTTAAAAGTCACTGGAGGTACTGCTTGCCCAGTTGGAGACTCACCATTTTCAGAAATTACTGAGTCATCTTTGAAAATGAAAATTCTCCTACAGAATCTCAGATTGGGAACCAGTGATTACTCGAGAAAACTGACTTTATTTTTCTTCCTTATCTTTTCTCCATTTTCTTCTGAAGTTCAGCTCAAATTGGGCAGAGGAAAGTCTAGTTTGGTTTTAGCTGACTTTTAATTTTTCCAACCTAAATGATTCTGTCATTCTACAATTCTATGCCGCAGATGCTGTGAGCTGATAAATTGGAGCACAAATATCAAGCACATGACATTTTATGACCTTGTTCTTATCACAAGAGTCTGTCTTCAAGTATTAGATTATTTTTTAATCAATATCTTCTGAAGTGAAACCAAACCTAGCTTTTGACACCTGAACTACCTCTCTCTTTAACAGAATTGTTTTGAATAGCCTTGGTTGGTTGTACTACAAACCTGAATTTATTTTGAGAATAATAATATTATATTGACATGTAGGCACAAACTTGTTTTCTTTTGCTAGAAGTTGTTTCAGACAGATAAACTTGTTGAATCTAAAGAAAATGGTTCTTTGAGGTAAAATTCCAGCTCAAGTTGTAGAGGAACATTAGTCTGTTGAATGGTTTGGTTTGATTAATTTTGATGGTGAAAACGGCAAAAATAATAACAAAAAAACTCCGTCAAGTTGGACCTTGGAATGGGCATTATTTCATTTGCCAAACTGAAAAAACCTTAAAATTATTTTAAATTGAATTTACTTTTGCATGGGACCCAAGAATTTGCCTAATTTTTGAATAGTACTTCCTAACCTCCTAAGCATGAACAGTTTTAGCTAAACCATATCTTGCTATGAAACAAAAAAAAAAAAAAAAAAAATTGTCTTTTATGGCTTCAACTTCCGCCCATTTTGGTCCTAAAACAGAGTTTGTGATGAATGGTCTCATCTGGGAAGTGTAACCCAGCACATACATGGGCTCTAAGCTCTGCCTTTTCCTTCCAAAGGGCCAAAATGTCACTCTGAGCCCACACCTGCAATTGCAGGCTGGGCTATGAGCAGGCTTCAGTTCAGCCCCTGGAAGGAAAGGTTTCACCTGGGATGGAATTTTGGCCAAGGTGGTGGTGTTTGCCATTGCTGGGGTTTGGGGTAGAACAGGGAAATGACCTCCTGGGTTAGCAGGGACAGTACTGCAGCATGGTGTCAATAAAAAAGGTGTCACTCTCACCAGAGCCTGGGAGAGATGATGAGCATCAGATAAACATTGGAGCAATTTGGAAAAGTTCTGCTGGTCTCTGATTTTATCAGCTCAATTGTATCATCTGATTTATGGAAAAATGTCACATTTAATTATGTCTCATCTCTTTGTTCTCTCCTTCTGTAAAGATGGTTTATGGTTTGGAAAAGGCACAAGATGATTAACTGCAGATGTGATTTCTTGTTTCCCGGATATTTGAATTAATTGCCCATAATTGTGAGTCATCATGGGCTGCGTGTTACCAGGCTGAACAAAAAAAGTCAGAAAGCCAGGAATTAGACCAAAGCCTTCCTTTTCTATCTGTGTTTATGGTATTAAAGGTGCATGAATGGTTTATTCAAAGCTAATTTTTAGGAGGAAATAGCCACAATTTTAACACTGATTCATAAACTCCTGTCCTAAGTAAACAGATACAGCAAGCTGATGTTTCTGAAGTCTTTTTCTAAACAGACCTGAACAACTGAAGCTGCATCAGTGGAGATGAAATCTGCTCTATGGTGGGTGTAGAAAGTGTGGTACAAAACACAATTTACCACATCTTTTTTCCAGCAAGGTTAGGGATTAAATTTTCAGAGTTTGACCCATTAAAGAAGAATAAAAGTGCAACTTTTGCTGTAAAAGGTCAAGTTGGGCCAGTAAACACATCTATAGACAGCACCAGTAACTATCAAAAAGAGCTGATGCCATGGGCTTTCCAAGCCCTGCCAACAGATTTTGGTACCCAGCCCCGCTCTTTGGTGGTTTTTTTTCTATCAGCTGTTATGAGGGCTTAAGGCTTCTAAACCTTCTTGCATGTTGAGATACCAAAACCAGGACAAAATAAGTTTGAAATGTCCTTCTTATCTCCTCTACCTCCACCATGTTACACTTGAGTGAGATGAGAGGATAGCTGCAAAGACTGAGGGCTGCTGTTGCCAATTTCCTCTGCTAATCCAAGTGCCACCGTCCTTCTTGAATGCCTTTCAGATGCCACATTTTCGTCCTTTTCCAGCTGTGATGGTTTGAGACAGAAAACATTAGGATGGCGAGCATGTTTTGATCATGGTACATTAGACTGAAAGCTTCTTCTTCTGTGCCTCTTCCAATGCAGATTATGCTGAGGCAGCATGAATAAACCATTCTTATATATTTATTTTTGATTTTTCTTTTCCTGACTTATTAAGCCTTGCTAAATGCAATTATTCTAAGTTGTATTCTGCAAAATATCAACTCAACTGTAACAGCAGAGCAGTCTTTCAGCATCCACTGGTCCTAATTGATAAGGAGAAGTAACAGCAGGGTTGCATTTCAGTCTGGCATAATGACTTCTTTTTTAGTCTGGCATAATTTTGACTTCTTAATGGCTCTGCACATTCCCAGCTTCAGACATGTAAAGTTTGCAATTTGCTCTGTAGCATCAATGAAGAGAAAAGCTGCTTGGGTCTCTTACACCTTTGGAGAAGAGAACAGAGTCCTGTTACCAGAGCTGACTGGTTTGTGGGCTCACACAAGGTAATAAAGAGTTGCACCTGAATCTTTGCAAGGCTCTCTCTTCCCTTCACCCCTCCCTTCTGTTCAGCAGACCCGACCAGAAGGTTCTCCCTGGACAATGATCCGCAGGATCTGGGAGGAGACAGCATCCAGAAGTGATGGGAGAGCCCCACTTACTTTCATCTATAGGAGGTTAAGACTGAAATTTTCCTCTGCTAACATACAGTATTGATTTTCAGCACTTTGCCACCATGACAAGTATCTTCTGAGATCTGACCCATGCATTTTATAAACTTTTTTTAAAAACTAATTAATTTTGGTGTTGTTTTTTTTTTTACCCCCAGAAATGTTAACCTTTGAGAATCCTGGTGAAATGATGGTGAATTCCAGACTCCAGGATGCAGACTTTTATTTGCAGTGATGCCCTTTAGCACAGCTTAGCAGGAGATGCTGACAAGCATGCTAACAGAACCTTACCACTGTGCCCATGAATTCTTCCCTGATGATTTCATGTTTGCAGATGCTGTTTAATAAGTGATAATAATACAGTGTTAATTATACTGTGTATATTGACACTGGAAACTGAATCTCATTTTGCTTTTTAGGTGACTTTTTAGGTTGCTTTTGAAACTCACTCTCGCTGCATCTTGACCTTCTATTTAGATTATTTATTTCAACAATTCTACTTTGTGGCAATAACATTTACATGGCTGTGTGGTACTGCTCCTGACAGCTCTCTGTATATTTTTGAGAATAATTCTAATTGTTGAGGTTTGCCTAAGGCCAAGCACAGTCATTTGTTGCAGCAATTAGAGAATGTCACATATCCCTCGTGCTGCCTTTGTTCTGCTTAAAATCTGTTGCTAGCAATTTGTTTAATTATTCTGGTGGACATGAACAGTAGTAGCAGTAAATGGCATTGCAGTATGTTAAGTTCTGCCCAAATTGAGACAAAGCAATGTTTTCTGCTGAGAACATTTTTGTACTGTGCATTGTACATCATTTTGTGGACAAAGATGGCTGGTAAGACATCTGCAGCTGTTGTCAAGATTTATGTTATGTCTTTTAAATTAAAATACTGAAATGTTGCTGTGTCTTTGTCTCTTCTAAAATTAATTCCAGGAAACTATGTCTCCCAGGAATATCCCATATTATCTCACTGAGGTAAAGACATCACTTATATGTGATGACCAATGCAACGGGCCTGGCATGTCTTCGAAGGTGGGACTCCCTTGATGGTGTCTCTGTCTCTCCTTTTTTGTCTTAAAAGCACTTAAAGTTTAGAAATTAAGCTATTTTTGATTTCATAAGCATTAAATCTGATTTCTTTCAAATATGCAATTCTAAGGAAAAGGGAAGTAAAGCACTCTCTCCCTCCTTGCTATAAAATTATTTTACATGTATATTCACCCTGCCTGCTCACCAGGTCCTCCCCTGCATCTCTGAATCTCCTGCCTCTTCCCTAGCTCAAGGTCTTGCCCACCTGAAAATCCAGGTATGTTCAAAATGCATCTTTTCTGTAATTTCTGGTCCTGATTTCTGTTTTTTTAAATAAGAAAAATCAACAAGCATTCAACCCCCCAATTTACACTTTCAGCAGAGTCATGTCCACTTCAGCTTAGCTCAGAGCTGAGGGCTCTCTTAACTCTTGCTGTGGTCCTCCTGTTCCCTGGGATTTTGTGTTGTGCCACGCCTTCCCAGTGAGAAAGGAGGCAAACTCTGCCCCGGGCTCTGGGCTTGTGCTGCCTCTGCTTACTTTGGAGCAGTCTGAAAGCCTGGCTCAGGTCCTGTACCCAGGCTAAGGGGAGAGCTCAGTGGTCTCTTGGTGAGGTTTGGGCACAGGGTCTTTTGCCCTCACACCCACACCACTGTTGTCTAGCTCGTCCCTGTGCTGGTTCTGGCCTTTTTGGGCAGGTCAGACACTCAAAAACTGGAAGGCAGCTGCAGGCAGAGGAAGAGCCCTCCTGCCATTTCTCTGCTCTCTGTACCTTTGCTCAGGACTGTACTCAAGGACTCGCTTGAGGGTCTGGAAGACACCTCTGTCACTCCTGTACAACTGAACTGGTAGTTCCTCCTCCCCTTCTCTCTGAGGTGATAAGATGACAAATTCTCCTTGTGAATTTGAAGTACGGGCCATCCTAATTATTGAAATTCAGATTTTGGTTACTTTCTGGCTGTGTGGGTGGCAGTGGGAGACATGTTGGTAACTAGATATGGACTAGCACATTCTGCACGGACACTGGTATTCCCATTTGTTCCCTCTGTTTCACAGAGCATGCAGCAGCTGGGTCACTGCTTAAAAGAGGCCAGAAAAAAAATGCATGTGCTCTCCTCAGCTGCCCATGTCCTCACTGGCTCCTCTAGCCCAGGCAGCCTTGCTGCTGCCTTCCAGCATCTACAGGTGGTTTCCCACTCTTCCCTTCACCAAGCTGCCATAAAAACATCCTCCAGCCACAAATGGGAAGAGAGAAATGGGCAGCAGGTACATGGCCAAGAGGAGCCGTGCCAGCTCCTGACAGTGTGAAGCACTCGCTCCCTTTTTGCTTCCTGTGGATGTACAGCAGGAACACAGACTGTGGTGAGTGCCTGGAAGCAATCAAGCACTGAGATTGCACAGCCTGAGCTCTATGATTCCCTCACCTCCATTTAAAAAGTGGGTTGTGATCATAAGAGTATTTAAATATACTCCAGGTTACTCTTTAGCCTCTGCATTTTCATTAATTATGCGATGCAGTCTGACTCATGCTCTTATGTAAGTACTGAGCTGTAATGAAGTCCCATGTTGTGGTCGTTTAGTGCAGGGCTGTAAAGGATCATTGCTGTTTTCATTAAAACACAACACTAGCTGTCCCAGAGGGCTTTGAACTTCAAGAATAGGGTTGTGCAACTTCAATTTTTGTCTCTCTTCTGCAGCTGTAGAGGTGTGTGACAGCAGGGATTGTTCTCATCTAATTAGGTGGATTATTGGGTAGAATCTGGGGAAAATCAGGCTGTTTACAAAGTTGCTTTTTGCTGAGAAACTGCTGCCTCCCACAATTTATCTCAGTAGTTTTGTTTGTTAAAGACGCTGCATGTCAGGAACAGTAATTCTTTTCTCATCTGAAACAACTGAAGTCTTCTGGTTCATACTCAGAACCTCCAGGCTGATGTAAGAACCTCCAGCCCATGACTGTATCCTCACACTGTGAATCTCCTGCAATGAACAGCCTGGAGGTGGGATGAAAAGGATAAGACTTATGGCAGGTCTAGTATTTGTATTTTCAGTCAGATTAGAATTTTGACAGCACTAGGATTAGGGCTACAGCAAGAAGAGCTGTGTTGGTAGTATGAAAGACTCCAGCCAGTGTAACTTAGAGGGAGGAGAATTTTCTGTGAAACCTTTAATTTAAAAAAAGTGCACTGGTGTAGATACTGAACCTTGTTTATGCATTATTTTTCTGGGACCAGAAGTGTACAGGATGAGTTACTGGAATATATTTGCATATATAAGTGCTGGGTTAAAGCCAGAAATACTAAATCCCTTGTTCAAACACTCCCAACAGGCCATTCTACCAAATCCCTGCATACCATACATGCAGGCTGATTTCACTTCAAAACAGAGATGGCACAGGGTATTCTTCCCTGTTCCCCACAAAAATGCACAACAGAAAATGCCAGAAACCTTATATTACTAATCAAGAACAGCTTTTCTTAATCACAGGATTTTAACAGATGTTCTGTGCATAATATAACTAGTAATCCAATCACTCATGCACTCTCCTCCACTTAATTCAATTTCCTGTAACAGCCTAGTGATTGCAATCACTTCCCTGATTGCAGCAATTGTAAAGCCCTGCTCCTGTTCATCCAGTCATGAAAGATGACTGGATGCACTGACTCTGTACCTAAATCAAAATGGAGCAGCAGCAGATTGGAATTGCAGCAATACAGAGGAAAAATCAGACCCATCTGAGATTTTTATTTTTGTAGTAGATTTTTAAATCACTGGAAATCAGTTGCTCTCCTTTTTCAGTGAGAAAAGTGAGGGGGGAAAAGCCCCTAAACTTGTCCACCTGTGATTCATGCTCTAAGCATGTGCATGCTGAAGAACCTGAGCCAGAGAACTGGGGCCACAGTAGTCTGTGTATGGATGTGCCTTTGGGCTGCCTCTGCCCCACATGCAGAGTCACAGAATGTCTGGGTTGGAATAAACTTTAAGAGATCCTTTAAGAGATCATTTTGTTCCAATCTCCCTGCTGTGGGCAGGGAATCTTCCACTAGCCATGCTCCAGAGAGCCCCATCCAACCTGGCCCTGAAAACCTCCAGATTCCTGGCCCTCATCACCCTCAGAATTTCTTTCGAACATCTAACTTAAACCTGTCCTCCTCCAGCTTAAGGCCTTTTCTATCACTGCATGCCCTCCTGAAAATCCCTCTCCAGCTCTTGTAGCCCCTTTAGGCTGCTCTAAGGTCTCCCTGGAGCCTTCTCTTCCCCAGGCTGAACAGCCCCAGTGCTCTCAGCCTGTCTCCCTAGGAAAGGTGCTCCAGCCCTTGGAACACCTCAGTGGCTCTTCTCTGGTCTCCTTCCACAGGTCCATTTCCTCGGGGTGTCCAGCCCTGATTTCCTTAACCCCTGACTGCAGTTAAGCAGCAGAGGAAAGGCAGCTTGGGGTACAGCTGTGTCCACCACCCCACAGGCTCTTACCCTCCTTGCTCCTTTACAGTGGGTGCAGCATTTACTTTATTGTTTGTTTGGTCAGGTCTGGAGGGGAAAAGGTATTCCTGTGATTTTTGTCACCAATCCTGCCCTTGCCCCTTACTCCTAACAGCAACACTTGGAAAGCCCAGGGCTTCCCTGCCCCTCAGTTGCTCATCCTGGCAAACCTGGCACCACCACCTGCAGAGTTCAGGGTGTATCCTGATCCTCTCGGCCTTTGGTACAAGCACTGCAGAGCCAAGCCATGCTTTTACAGCTGCTCTTGGGTATTCAGCAATACTCTCCTAACCCTGGTAAGCAGATCATCCTGCTCAGAAGACATGGCATATCCCCACAGAGCTCCTCCTTGCTGCTGTCATGCTCCAGCCCACAAATTAGCTTTTGCTAGCTGGTGTCAAGCCTGACTTACCTCACTTCACATCCACTTCCTCATTAATTCACTTTGGAGGACCAATCTTTTTAAAAGAGTTTTCTTTCCTATTTCTTTTATTATTTCAGAGGATGTGAGAGACCAAATTCTGGTAAGGATTGCTTTAAAGATGCTGGTAAAACTGTTCTTCTGCTGACACCACTGAAAAATTTAAAACTGTACCTTATGGTCAAAGTCAAGTAAGCATTTGGCTGAAAATAGACTCTGCTCTTGAGGGGCAAGAATGAACAGCACAGCTGCTGGAGTGCTAGTTCAGACAGTCAAATTATGCATCATACCCTGTGTACACGCATCCAAACTGTAACTCAGTTTTCATTCCTCTGATACTTGTATTCTTCGTGTGTGATGTGTATTCTTTGCAGTAGATTGTCAGGACTGTGGGCTGTAACAAAACAAATGAATTTTTTTTTCCTGTTTTGATTGCCTCCTGATATTTTTTTATAAAACGGGGAACTTTTTTTGTTAATTTCAAAGTAATGACTTGCAAACAAGTATTTTCACAGCTCTGGAAGTGACAAATCCTTGATGATGTTTCCCTGGAGTAATATTTCCCTGCCATGAAATCAACAGCCTGGTCTGTCTCCAAGTTGAAAAGAGGGGAAAAAAAGTCTGCTACTCCCAAAGTGTTGGGCATTAAAAGCTCGAAGCAGTAGTGTAGCAGGTAAGAGCATATGTTCCTATTAAGAATTGCAGTACATGGGCCTCAGTAATTACTGCCCATCCTCCACAATGACCACTGCTCCTTCATCATATTCCCTGTGGCAATGACTTCCATGCTCCTGCCATCACCCATTTTCTCCTTGCTGCTGCTGAAAATCGATGCTCGTGTTGCCTTTGGCTTATGCTTTTTGTCTGTGATTGACACTTTCTTAGTGGAACTAAAAGGTGCCAGTGGGTTCCTTGTACACTTTCAATGTGAGGCTAATGTCTTTTATAATGGTTTGCAGAAAGATATTTTGAACCAACTTTTTTATCAGTTGACCACCTTTAACCCGCCAAGAGGAATTTTAGACAACTATCTGTTTGCAAAACAATATTTTATTAATAAACAGAATTATAAACAGTAAGAAAGAAACCCCAATTTTACACTGAATGAAAAATCCAAAATAAACTCCCAGAAATGTGCCTTAGTTCTTCACTCTCTGTACAAGAAATTCCATTCGGTAGTAAATCCTACATCCACATTCATCCAGCTGTGGGGTCCCCAGCAGGAGGAGGGACATCAACCTGTCAGAGCAAGTCCAGAGAAGGCCAACGAGGGGATAAGAGGGACAGAGTACCTCTCCTGTGAGGAAAGGCTGAGAGGATGGGGATTGTTCAGCCTGGAAAAGAAAAGGCTTAGGGGTGACCTAATTGTGGCCTTCCAGTCCCTGAACAGAGCCTACAGGAAAGATTGAGAGAGATTTTTTACGAGAGTCTGGAGTGACAGACAGTCCCAGGGGGAATGGCTGGGTTCAGAACAGGTTCAGATTAGATACTTGGGAACAATTCTTCACTGTGCAGGTGGTGAGGCCCTGGCACAGGCTGCCCAGAGAAGCTGCGGATGTCCCATCCCTGGCAGTCCTCAAGGCCAGGCTGGACGGGGCTATGAGCAACCTGATCTAGTGCAAGATTTCCTGCCCACAGCAGCAGGGCTGGAACTCAGTGACTTTTAAAGGCACTTCCAACCCAGGCCATTCTATGATCTAAAGATGACTGAAAGTACAAAAGAGGATTGTGAACCCTTCTATGCACAGCAGCTACATGGCTGGATAGATTCACCAATACACACAAAAAAATCACACCAGTGATTTCAAAAGCCATGATTTGTGTAGCACCAAGGGGAGAATTATGTGGATTAAAAAAAAAATTCACCAACAACTTCAGGCCCTGAAATGCTGTATTAGGGACATGACTGACCAATTTCTGCTTGCAGTTTCATCTCATCTTTTCTCAAGGGGAATTTGTCAATGAGGGCAAAGAGCTCAGCTGGTGTTGCTGGGAAAGGGTAGCGCTCCTTGTCCATGCCGTGCTTGTCCATCACCACGATGTTGAAATTGTAGTGGGGGATCCTCAGCAGAAGCCTGCAAAGTAAGGAACTGGTTTTGTTAAAGGGCAGCACCAGCCTCTTGGGTCTGAGCAGAGGATGGTGGGGATGGTCACTGGGGCTGCACAGAGTCCATCTCGTTTCAGCATAAACAAGGAGCCAGATGAAGAGCAGGAGCTGCATGTGCTGCAGGCTCTGCCCCTTCACTGGGGCAGTGTCAAGGTGACTGCAGCCAGCTCTGTTCTCTGCCAGTACCCACTGCTGTCCCAAGAGTGAAACAAGGTTAGACAGAAAAGGCAGTATGGACACATTGCCTAAAGAAAATCCTTAGGATGAAGCTTGAGTTACAAGTAAGACTATTCCCTTTCTTGGCTTCCATTTCCTGGCTTTTCCTTGGTATAAAAATCACAGTAAGAAAAAGCAGGACAAAATTAGTGGAGTCTGCTTTCACTGTTACCTAATAATAACAATCACCTGTGACTCTAATTTTAGAGGAACAAAAGCCACAGCTAATCATGGAGGAGTCCTTCTTCCAAAGTGGTGGAAGTGGTCATTTAAGCTCCTCAAGTAGCAAAAGCTACATAAGTAACAGAAGTTTATCTGTGGTGCTCCATTAATCTTTTGCCTGAAGGAGTAATGTACCAGAAGGTCCCTAGATACTCAGTCAGACAACATTATTAGTGCGGGGTAAATAAATTCAGGCAGCCATGAGAGAATGAGAGAAAGCTGCCATGAAGAAGATTCTGGGGGGATTCTGGAAAAGTGTGAAGCACCAAAACTGGCCTTCCTCAGCCTCCTAACAAGTCTGAGTGCTCAAGGCATAGTCTTATTGCAATCAGGGAGCTTGGCCATTAAATTCAAACTAAAATAAAGATTAAAGCTAAGCAATGGTGATAGAAAACTACACTCATTTTATGCCATATATCACCTAGGAAAAAATGCTCCTAAAAAATCTAAATGCTAAACTTCTGTGCTTACCAAAGTTTTAACTGGGGTACCTGCGCTCATTAGCTTACTGAAATGTCAATTCTGGACAACACCTTTATTCTTAAGAGTGCATTTCATATTGATTTGAGCATCTTGCAGAAGTAGAAGCTACAATTCACACACTAAGCAACAACAAAGAAAAAAATCAATGGAAAACTAACTTTCACTGAGTGCAGGGCAGGTCATACTATACCAATTTCTGAAATGTAGCTTCATTAAAAGTTGCAGGGGATGAGGGAATGAGGTGTTAAGAGACCTTATTATTTTCTACAGAGCCGCAAGAAAACCATTTCAACTTTAGTAAAAGTATCTTTTTTAAAAAAAAGAGTGTTTTTGTGCTCTCCTTTTTTTTTATTGGGAACAGATTTTTTTAAAATAATTTAAAAAACCCCTCTCTCTGCTGTGTCAGCAATTTTTCATTGTCTCCAATTAAAACTTACTCCCTCTCCTCAGGCATCTCATAGATTATGTAGCCTAAAATGCTCCTTGACTTTTTTCTAAACAACTCTTTCTTTTCCTGTCAATGAGGCCATCACTTTTGGCTTTTTTTTTTCCTCTTCCAGTCCCTAGGAAATGCTGGCACTTGAAGTCTCCCTTTGAAGTGAAAACCAATCTTCTGCCAGTCTAAACCCAAGTCAAAACAGTTGAGGCACCTCAGTAAAACTGCTGATGCTGCAGTCAGGCTGGGGAGGCTGAGATAATTTCCTCTTTGAAATACAGCTCATCTCATTCCTACATGTGGGACTTCAAAGAGTTTCCCCTTTCACTGCCTCCCCTTTAGGCCTGGCCACAACCACCAGCAGCAGCCCTGGTGCAGAGGATGGGCTGTCTCTGCCATTTGGGGCTGTCCTTGCAAAGGAGCAACTCCAATACAAATACAGACAGACCCTGAAGTGTTTTCAGCGGCAGCACCCAAAAATACAGACTTATATGTCTATGAACACAGTCATGTAATTAAATAAATGTGTTAATTGTAGCTAATACACAGAGAGCAAATAAATCCTAAAGTGTGCTCACCAATATCTACTTTCCACGTCTTGCTGTGTATATTAGAGTAGCATACATGTAATTGGAGAATAAGATGCAGGGATCCAAAGCAATGCATCTTGTAGGATAAGGTGCAAACATAACAGCAGTAAGAGCTTCCTTTACCTGAGCTGCAGGGCAAGTGATGGGGGCAGCAGCTTCACTCCTATTCTTCCTATCTGTGCTGGGAAGACACCAACCAACTCCACCACAGTGACGTGTCGCAGGTCTAACCCACACTGTGCCGGCTGCAAGGGTTAGGAGGAGAAAGAGGGATATTGGTTATCCCTGAGAGAACAAGGGGATGTTTTGAGTGTGAAGCAACTGTTCACAGAGTCCCTCCTGCTTAAATTAGTTAAACGTTTTAAACTGATTTGAGAGCATGTTTTGCAAACACTCAAATTCTCACAGCAAAGACCTGGAGCTTTGTGACCCCAGGGGAGGTTAAGTAACAGATTCTCAGATACTCTTACGAAAACCAACACACACCTAGGAGAATATCAACTTGCCTCTGTAGTTATATGAAAAGATGCCAGAATCTTAAGCATTGTACCAATAATCTAATTTGGCAATCAAAGCAAATTATGTGAAACAGAACATGACTGCAGAAAGTTTTCTTCCATTCCAACTCATTTGCCCACTGTCAAGAAGTGGAAAATGTACTATAGCCATTAAATTCAGTTTTATCAATATGTCGAATTTTCTAGCCAAGCTGACCTAATAGGGAAAAGGAGCTGCTTTGGTTTTTTTTCTTAAATACCAATGTAATTTAAGCCAGCAGTTAAAAACCTCATCACATTCATATCTCAATCATTTATACTGCATTTTGCTACAACTTGTGAGAAGAAAAAACAAGACAGAAGCACTTGTTGCTGTGAAAGAATATAGGACTGGTTCCTTTCCCCTAAGGACACAGATACAGTTTGGAGATCTACCCCTAAGCCTAGTAAAAAGCCAACAAGGGCATCACACTTACAACATATAAGAAGGACGATTACCAGGTGTTTATAGGGTTTTTTGGAACAAAACACCGCAGGTGTTACCTTCAGCACTCTGGATGATTTCTGTGCTGTGCCTCTGGTGCTTTGGTGGCTGGTGCACTTTTTATTTCTGAAGCTATTCACACTTCCTTGCATTGCAGTTGCAAATTCTGTAAGCCTGGTCTGCATGAGCTGCTTAAGAGCTGGAAGGTTGAGTTTGGGCTTTTTTTTAAACTTCTTTAGCAGCTGAGGAATTTAGGGAATTATTATTGAGCACAACTTAAATTAATCTGGGGAGGATGGAAGGGCCAGAACTGCCTGGGACTCAGCGACTGGTCAGAGGCAGCACAATCCAGAATGGAGCTGAGTTAGAGACTGGGAGGATATTTCAACTCAAACCCCTGTGAAAAGGATTAATCTGGAACCTGCTTGAGCCAGATCTTCCAGTGGCTACAATGTAACAGCTGAAGTTTGTAGACTTATATAAAAGTGGGGCTTGCCCTCTGGAGTCCTTCTTTAGAGAAAAAAAAATAGTTGCACATCCCCCTTTAATGTGTTTTACCTGCAGCATCCCCAGCTGCATCCTGTAGAAAAAGTTAGCTGCAGTAGGAGTTGAAATAATCAGCAGTCTCCGCTTCTCATAAAATTGATCAAGAAGTGCAGCTGCAGTCCTCACATTCACATTAATATTCATGGCTGGAATAAAATAAAACAAAAGTAATGGAGCATACTGAAAACAGATCTATTTCTAGAGGCAGAGTCAGACAGCAGAAACACAAGAACAAAAATCAATAATAAAGAAGACATGGGTGAAATGCCGGCTTCATTGAAGCCAACAGTTTTACTGTAGGCTGTTGTAGCTTGCACAATAGAATGACTTCAGAAAGTGACATTTTGTAGAAAGCTTTGAGCTAAAACTCTGGAAAACAGCAGTCAAACGTGGCAAAGGCTTCAGCTGTACGTGTAAACTGGCAGGGGAGAAAAGATGGCAAGTTTCCTACCTCTGGGACACTGCAGCTGTATTCCAGCACACATCCCCTTCCCAAATTCTCACTGCCCTAAGAACCATTGTGCTGGATTCCTCCTGGTAGAGTGGTGAAATACTCACTTACGTGCACAGGTTGGCTCCACTCCTGACCACCCCAAATTGTACTGGCACACTCGAGCTGGGCTTCCTTGCAGCTCATAGCCACCAATGCAGGAGAACTCACAGGTAGCACCATAGTTATTTCCATCACCTGAACACTTGATGTAGCCATTATCTGGGGCATTTAACTTCACACAGCGCCTGACTTTGAGCAAAAGAAAAAAAAAAAAACACAACAAACCAAAATGAAAGCCCCAGCATGAATCACCATTTGTTACTAAGGTAGCACAGGTCAGTGGAAAAGCAGCATCAAAGACACTGTTCTGTTTGTTTTCTGTATTATTAGTCATGCACTTTAAAACTCCAAACAACCAACCTGAACTCCCCCACCCCTCACTCTTACGTAAAATGAAACAGATGTGTAGGTGTGTGCATGCAACAAAAGGTCATGGAGCACGAAGGGCTGAAGCTGAAAACTATAGGTCACCTCTGTATATTCAGCTCCAGAGGTTAACATCTGGACCTGTGAAAGGGCAGCCCTGCTTGAGAGATGTGAGCCTCAGTTGAAAAAAAACCCATCACCTCCTCGTTTCAGCAGCTCACAGGCTACAAATCGCGGAGAAGCTGGCACAAGGGAAGGGGTGTGGAGCTGGAGGCAGGGCTGATCAAAGCAGCTCTTCCTGGATGTGCAGGAATGCTGCAGACCTGGCCCCCAGGGTCTTCAGCAAGACTGTTCTCCCTTTTAGCATCATCACAGGAGTTTATATACACAGACATATGCAGATAAATACAGAAATGAGGACATTTTCAAATTGCTTACTAAGACAGGTGCAAATCAGTGTCTGTGTTTACAGAGTAAAACATCATCCTTACCTCTGACTTTAACAAGAAATTTGCAAGTGCCTTTGTTTTCAGCTCTGTCGTACACAGTATATTGGATTTTGTGGTCGCCTTCTGGAAAATGTGACCCAGGTGGCAGGCCTTTCAAAATAACACTAAACCAAGAGATAAACCAGGACAGACATTCATAAATTCACCAGTATTTATTTACTCACAATGCTGTAAAAGCCTGAAGAGGGATGTTTGTGGCATGCCAGGATTGTCTGGCTGCCTGCAGGACAGAAGATTTGAGAGTAAGCAAAGGAAGAAGCTGGGCAGCAGCAACCAGAGGATTTAAATTTTCTTCCTACAGCCCACCCTGAGACAAGGGGGTCAGAGTGGGCAGGGTCTGCTCCCTTCCTATAAAACAATTCATAGTGGAGTCAAGCCCATCATCCCCAGAGGAACTCAAGCTTCCTTCTCCTTACAGAAGTCAACATTAAAAAAGAAAACTTCCAGCCTCTTACAGTGGGGATGTATTCCCATCTGGCTGCTCTGAACTGCTCCTATGATTGTCATTTGTGACTGTTAATATGTACAGTATGTACAGAAATGGAACAGAAAGTGAGATTCAGTGTTACAGCAGAAGGGTGTGGTGATCCACAGCATTTTCACCTGGAATTTGCCCCTGTCCCGCAAACGAGGTGGGAGAATTCAGATATGTAAAACATAATCTCAGTATTGAAGCAGAGAGCATGCAACCACAGAGGTTTCCATGTAATGGAAAAGGTTTTGTACTCCTGAAACTGAAGGGTTATGCATTTAAGAAAAAACACTGCATACTCTATAAAACAGCACAGTTTAGCAATGTTTTATAAAAATAGAGATTTGATGTATGGAAAAGCTTCCACTGAAACAAGAGCTTGGCTCTTTTGAGCAGATAACAGTTACTCATATGACAAAGTCTACATGGACCATTCCCCATTTTTTTCCCTATCAGACGTTCCTTTGTCAAAAAGACTTAGGAGTTTCTTTATCCCGACATTTTCCAAGTTTTTACTTTACTAGGTGTAGTTTTTGATGTTGTTAATTGTCACCAAATTGTTATATCTGACCTTAATGGCAATTAAGTTTTTAATTATGTAATGAATTCTTCTTTATGAAATTATTTAATTACAGAGGGCAATATCATTGTCTTTCATTAGTTTTTTCTGTATTCACATGAAACTGTAAGCATCTTCAAGCTTAAAAACTTGAAGCTTTTAAGCTTAACAAGTCCACTAATGTAATGATGTGACTTGCTTACTAAAAGAAACAGATTTTCCATGCTCCCACCATTACAATAATCCAGATAGATTGACCTACATCCTACATGATAAAAATGGGAAAATCCGAGAGAATATTACCACCAGAAGTACTGCCTGCTCTTCTGGAAAATGGGACTGTGAAACCACAGAAACTGACAAATTTTGAAGTGTAAAGTCTAAAGCTAATGTTTAAACCCACCAAGGTTACAAACAAGAAACGTTACTTTAAAGGTAACTACAGAATCCTGAGACATAAATATCCAGGACTACCTTAGGAAGAAACCTAAAGATGACTGTGGATATTATTTTGTGACACACCTTGGTTTTTTTAAGACAGTCAAACTTACTTCTTCTGTTACCTCCAACGCACTACTCTGTTTTCATTGTTATGTACAAAAGGTAACTTAGTGGAAGAAAATTTGTTAATTATGAGACCCACAAAGAAGCTCTGCTAAACTTTACAGCTGCAGTCAAAATGCTGCTATTGTTTATTCCACCAGCTCACAATAACCAGTTCCTGAACAACTCACCTCTAAATTGCCAGTTTTTCCAGTTAAATATGTGATTCTTCACAGAGCAGTGATATGTGACAGTTATAAAAAAGAATCTTTGATGAAATGAAGGGAAAAGGGTACCTGGCCAGCTGAATTGCTAACAGAAGAGTAAGAAGGAGACAATGCAAACATGCAGAGATTTTCACCTACTCTGTCAGAATGCCATCAGCAGTGTCCCGTCCCTCTGGTGTGTCCCAGAACACTCTGGCTGTCAACTTGTTGGGCTCTGCAGTTTTCTCCTTCACACTTGGGCACTGGATCCTTGGAGGTTCAGTATCTGTTGAAATCAAAGTCACAGAAAAGGGCACTGGAGCATCTGCTAGAGCTGTGCATTTTCCTCACGGCTCCTTCCCTGCTGTCAGGGTAACCCAGGACCACCTCCAGCTGGCCTCCTCAGCTCTGGATTCATCCCAGCCAAGGCACATGGAGCCTGGAGCCTCTACTTCTCACCTTGTCTTGGGTTGCAATGCAAGATGTAACCAAAAGTGTGTATTCTATTACCATGTGTTGAAACGGGTTGGGGAGCTATTTTCCTTATCTCTTCTATAACCCACTCCTCATAACTTTGGGGGGGAGGGGGTGGGTGCCTTCTGTTAATGGCCCAGCTGCTAAAAGCAGGTGGGGCAGTGTCCTTTATCTCTTCCACCACCCGTCCTCCCTCCAAGGGGATATCTGCTGTTAATGGGCCATCGAGGCTCACTGCATAAAATTACATCATCCCATTGTGAGATGCTCCACCCAGCAGGAGGAGCCAAGTATTCCTACCTGGATAAAACCTGAGATTCAAAACACCAGGAGAGCCTGTTTCCACTGGATTCCCAGAGGAAGACTGGACCCATCTCATCACCACTGGACCTTCAGAGGAAGACTACCCCCTTCTACAAGATCATCTCTGCTCCAACAGAATCACATCTGTCGCTCCAGGACGATTTAACTGGCTACCATCACTCTGACCAACAGACTGTCCGGTTGTACTTTGACTATGCCAGTGTTTTAATTTTTATTTTTAGTATCTAGTAAAGAACTGTTATTTCTATTCCCGTATCTTTGCCTGAAAGCCCCTTAATTTCAAAATTATAGTAATTTGGAGAGAGGGGGTTTACATTCTCCATTCCAAGGGAAGCTCCAGCTTTCCCTGGCAGACACCTGTCTCTCCAAAATAAGACACACCTTTTTGTAAGAAGAGCTGACAATGACCAGACCCCCTTTGCAATGCAAAAAACCCAACTAAAAGTAGTTACTGTAAATTTCTGTACATAGTTCAGTTAAAAAGTAATGTTGACATATGATGGCTTTGAATTCCAAGGAGGGATGTCCAAGATCACACCCAGGGAACATGGACATTCTGTTTATCTGCATTCTTTCTCCATCTGTGCAGTAGTTAATGTGATTAAGAGCATTTTTAAAGCACACTGAACATCAATCAGTTCCTGCATAGTAACTTTGCATGTTACTCTCTAACTATAGAATAACATCCTGGCTATTTTTCCTGCAGTAATGGCAAAATGAGAAACAACAGAAGACTGGCACAATTACAATTTTGTGGAGAATCAATGCTGAATTTGATTTTTTTCCTAGTAACTCTTATAATAATGTCTTACATCAGTAGCCAGCACTACTAGGACAAGTATCCTAGCAATACAGCCTCAGGATGTGACAAAAGGATGACTTAGCTTGGTGACAGCCATTTATCACAACCTCTGTTACACAGTCAGCAGGAAAAGGCAAGCTTTCCAGAAGAAAAGACAGTGATAGTTTTCAATCTTCTAGAGGAAAGTATCTATTTCAATACATGTTACAGTGCATTAAAGATATAATGGAAATATTATTCAAGTGAGAATTGGCATTTTTCGCTGATAACCAAAACCAGCTATACATTGATTTTGCTTTTAATCAAAATTATTTCAGCAACATGAGGGATATCCTTCCTCTTACAGGGCGGGGACACGAGACAGTCTGCTTTGTTAGGACAGAATACTCACTAACCCTAAGGACCCTGTAAGCCACTGCTAGACCATATCTAAAAAAAAAAATATATCCTTCCCCCTCCCCCCCACCCTTTTAATGAATGTATGTTTGACTACTGAAAGGCCTTATGCCTTTCCTACATGGATCTTCACTGCTGCACTGTGAAACCCACACAATTTAGTGCAAAAATTCTATACAGTGCAACTGCAGTATAAAAGAGTAGAGGAAACCCCTTGCTTTCAAGTGCACTTTAAGTTTGGGTCTGAAGTAATTTTAGCCATACTCAATCCCAAAAGCTGTGGAATCCCCAGGACACTTCCATGACATGAAGTTTACCAGCCCAAGCCTCTGATCACAAGTAGCATCCCTACTGTGCAACTGTTTGTATATCAAAGTTAAGAAACTAAGCAGCCCTTTTGCCTTTATATTTCATTAGTCCCCTCAATTTCACTTCTCAGGTGAAAGTGAGCTGTTCAGCCACTCCTCTCCTGGCCACTGTGTAGGCTGCAGCTCTGTAACTCCTGAATTACACTAAGGAACAAGTGTCCAATTGCAAATGTCATTGTACTGTCAGAATCATGTCTGGCCACAGTGATGTCTGGTCACAAAAAAATCTCTATCTCGCCTGTTAAGAAGCCAAAATACAACCTTATTAAACAGGCTGCTAACAGCAGATCTCACTATTTGCATACAGGAACTGTGTGCACACAAAATTTGAAGGGACCTTCTCCAAACTATGTGGTATTACCATAACTTAAATCTTAGTATTACTTTTACTGGGTTACTTGGGACTTGTAATCCTAGGCAACAACTGGGACTTGAAACCCCATGCAACAACTACTCTGCATTTTTGGAACAACAAAGAAGTGTTAGTGCTACCTTAGCCTCTTTTCTTTGCTGCTTAAGGTACTCGCTTACTTTACACTGCAAGACATCATCCTTTGTAATAAGCACACCATCTCTGCAAACAGATGAGCTTCTGAAAGTGCCAGGAAATACAGAGGATTACATTTTATCATTTCCAAACTTAAAAGGTTTGTTTTTCTTCCTCTGTCCACACCATTGAGAAGGACAATGCTTGTATTTGCATATAAAAACAAAGAGACACCACAAACAGTCTAGACCTTAGCATCTCATTTCTACATTTGTACAACACCAAGTAACAGGAAACCTGGAAAACATTTTATGAACATCAGGCCACAGTGGAGAGGCTCCAAAGCCATTTGCCAACCTAGACTGAGCCACAGGCATTCTGAGGAAAACCAAGTTATTATACACACAAAACACAAAGCACAAACACTCTACCACCCACATGCTTTAAATTACTGGTAGCCATTTCAGAATACTTTCCTTTGGGGGTGGCTGCTGAAGCTTTTATCAGAGGCTTCCCAGAAACAGGGGCAGCAGGCTGAGACTTCACTATGTGCTGAAATTTCATTAGTAGTCAGGAAAGTTAAATCTCAATATTTGTTTATCTCTCTTCTGATTTATGTACATAAAAATACTCTTCCAGCTGAGGTTCCCAGGAGACCACTGACTATGTAATGAAAATTGCTGGCACAACTAGAGTGAACTAGGCTGAAATTTAAATTAGCTCACTGCAACCATGCTGGTAACTACAATCCATTTGCATTCTCTGGATATATTTGAAGACCATGATCCCAAGGAAGAAAAACAGTTCAGACAATAGGTTTACTTTCAAACCTGTTTTTGACCATTAGGCAGAAGAGAGCGTGACGGACTCCAGCACAGAGAACATGCTGGAAGAGCAGCACAGTCATCACAGGCTACCAGGGAGTCACTCAGGAATCACCAAAGGCTATTACAAGCCTTGCAAAGGGCTGGCCATTTACACCAGACTCATCTCTATTAAAGTGGTAATGCTTGGATACTCGCTTTGGACTGAAAGCACTGAGTGACAGAACCTTGCACCCTTAGAAAACTGTTCTCTGCTCTTTTAAGAGGGACAGTTGTTTTTTCTCCCCATGAACTGGATAAAAACAGGCCTTTTGGGATTGATGTGTGCAGGAGTTGGGCACTGGCAGGTGCCTCAGGATGCAGATCTAACACCCACTCACCAACACAGGCCGCTGGCCGGCCGCTCCAGACCTTGCTGTCCATGCAGGTGACGATGCGGTCCCCCTTGAGCTGGTACCCCGGGGAGCAGTAGTACTCACACCTCGAGCCAAAGTAGGCACCATCCAAACACTTGAAGCCCCCGTTGGTCGGCATGGACAGGGTGGGGCAACGCTTTTCTGGAAAAGGAAACAAAGACTCCTGGAAACCTGCTACCCTCCCCCTTAACAGTAATGCACATGTGGGGTGTTACACAGAAATAAAGACACAGCTGGTAAACAACAAGTGGGAGAAAGTCTTCTTCCAGGTGAGGTTTTTCTACACTGTTCTCATTAGCTGCATTTCAAATTTAACTCTACATAAGCATTAGTGGCCTGATACAATATTTATATGAGAAAAGGGATGACAAGTACCTATTCCTCTCTTCTCAGAAAATGGTTTACTGTAAGGGCCCATTTAGACACCTGATACATATTGTGTCAACTTAGAAAGTATAAGATGGGCAATATTTTAAAACAGCTTTATGGCTCTGTCCTAAAACTATTCCCACAAATCAAAATCTCACAATGATAAAATATTTGCTATCTGTCATGAGTGTTTGTACCACTGAGATGCTTATCACATCATGTACCCCTGCGAGATCTTCAACAACAAACTGATCTACATATCCAAGCATACTGACAACCTTTAAATAATAATAATAAAAAAATCCAAAAATCAGTTTCAATGGCAAATAAGAGTCTATTGTCTGAACCTGGAGCACAAGTCACACACACAGAGATTTTGCAACCACTTACGTTTGCACAGCACCTTCCCAGACCAGCGTTTGCTTGACTGACAAATTAGTTGGTGAGGGCCATGCAGTTCGTAGCCTTTTTGACAACGAATATCACATCTGGTGCCCAACACATTCTTGTAATATTCCCCTTGAGGTGTCCTGCAGTTTGCATAACCATGTTTCACTTTAATGGGGGAGCACCACGGTGTTTCTGGCACAGAGAAGGGAAAAAACCCCACACAAAGCAATTAGAAAAATGTAAACATTCAGACACAAATATAAAATCACTTTGCATAACCAAGGTCAGAGAGAAGAAAAGGAAAAAACCCTCTTATTTTAAAAAGCCACCAATCTTTAAAGTGGAGAACACTGCAGAGGTGCATTTACACGAGGAGGTCAGCCCTTTAAAGACTGGAAGCTCTTTTTTTTATGACAAACCTTAAAGATTGTAGGCATTATACTGGAGGGGTTGGGAGGGCAGGTGGGGTTTTACTATGCTTTTTGTCCATGGATTAAGTCTGCCACCATGTGGGCAGTTTGATGACAACTGGGCCATTTCTCCCTCTTGTTTTTAAGCAGACACATCTAACTGCTCTTTGATAAGAGAAGTTTGCATTAGGAACATCTTGGTCTACCTGCAGTTGTCAGCTTTCCACATTTGGCTTAGTGCTCACTAACAAAAAATAAGTTCTGCTTCCATAATAATCTGTGCCTTGCAAAACTCAGGGATGGCTCAGGCTCTCCCACAGTTAGAAGATACCACTTTCATAAATCATTTCGCCAATATGTCACGTTGAACCTGCCCAAACTGAGCCTTTATTAACTGGCCAGGACTACGCTGGAAAATATTCAGGATATGGGTACCCCCACCTTGTGAGGATTTACCACCACATTGTGGTGCTGCTGAGAACAGTACCAAGTAGAGACTTCCCTTGCTAGCTAAAGTTTCACATTTTTTGTTTAGCTTTAACAACAGGGTGCACCAAGAAAATGGGCAGCTCCTCAGTAGAAGTTTCCTACACAAGCGGTGACTAAGCCTGCCCCTTTCTCACATCCAAGATTTGAAAAGCACATTTTGGGAGAGGAGAGCGGGAGGAAGGGAGGGATTGCAAAGCAAAAAGGGAAAGATGACAAATTCTGAAATCCTGTGTGACAATGTGTGACATGAGAGAGGGGCATGAAAAAACATTTGAATTTTGCAATAAGATAGAAAAAAACACCCCCTAATCAAATAAAACACGAGTTTTAGCCTTCACACTTACGAAGTCACAAACAATATTAAAAAATTTCTACATCATACTTGGCAGATGTTCACTTCTAGCTCAATTTCCATAGTTATTAAATACATTTTCCTACACTAGTTGGATCAGCTCTACACATAAACAATAATCAATACAGCATCTCTCATACATGGGATATTTATATTCAGTGTGCTATGTCTCTAGGACATATTTATACTTTCCCACTGGAAACTAGCTTTACATATGTATTTTGCAGTGCTGGTCCTATGTAAACACAAATAGCATCTGCAGACTAAAATCTGAGATTAATCACCAATTATTAATTACCAATCTTTTGCCTAGACCAAGGGTGCATTTCCTCTAGAGTAGTCCATTTCTGAAGCAGTTGCATTGTGATATGCTTCTTTTTGTCTTTCACCAATACAAGTAAAAACCTTTTACAAACATGTGTAGGTGAAATTATTCCCAGTGTCACCAAATACACAGTAACTGAGGCACAGGACACAAGCAGGCCAGCCTAACAGCACCCCTCAGGTTAAGGGCAGAGTACAGTTCAGCTCTGGCTCAGCCACACAATCATCCCAGCTCTGTTTCTCCCCACCTATAAGCCTTTTTTCTGAATGTCAAATACAACCTCTGCTACTTACCTTACAATTATGCAAATTGTTTTGGTGGACAGTGGGTTTTGGTTTGGGGGTAGGATTCTTTTTTAGAACTATTTTCTGTCCCTCACCCTAATCTCTATCCCACAGCTCCCAAAACACATTTAAAAAATCCCCACAGCCACTGACTTGGGCCATTTTGTTGAGGGGCTGTATCACAGTGGCTCCCACTTTTCATGCTTCTTGTGCACCAAATTAAGACTGAGACAACAGAAGAGGAGTGTGAGCTAATGGGAACAGAAGTCAACTGCTGAAAAAGTGAGTGATGCCAACACCCAGCTCTGCCTCCTTAACTGCTACCCCAGGGCTGCTGGTGCAGTCTCAGCCACCACCTCCAACCACTCTCTGGGGGAAGTCACACATCTTGGATTCACAGTCTCTGTCTTGTTCACCTCCTGCAGAAATCCTCCTACTCCTGAGCTTTCCCATAATCGCCACTTCAGTGGTCTCATGCCCAAACTATCCGGCTTTTCTGTCCCACTTGTTCTTCCCATGCCCTGAGACCTTAAACTTCAATTTATTTACACACCCAAGCTGGTCCTTAACTAAGAAGTAGCCCGCAGTAACTTCAGGTTTAAGCCATTCTGTAGAAAAACTAAGACAACACTGTCTGCAAGGGCAGGACTGGGTAGATGAAAACTCATTCGGGCTGAGCTTTCATCCCAGCCAGTTATGTAACCCTTCAGCAAATCAGTTCAAGACATTTATGGCTTGGGTTTTCCACATGTATAAACTCCCAATGCACATCACTGGCTTCCTTTGTAAAGGGTGTTAATACAAATATGCTTTGCAACACGATCAAGGGGCTAATAAAAATAAAATAAAGAGGGCAAAGAAGCTGTTTGAGGTATTGCATACTGCCTCAGTTTTTCCTGCAAATTTTTGTGGTTTTACAAAATCACTTAACAGCTACCCATATATTTACATATTAAAAAAAAGGGGTAGCTAACAGCTAAAAAATGCAGTTTAATGCACAAACACAATACTGAAAAAGTAAAAGCCTTTCCTGTAGTGTCGTTGCAGCTACAGTGGTTCAGAGAGAGAAACAAAGCAAGCTCCTAAACAGGGTAAAATGCATCTTACACTGGACCAAATGATTCTGCCAGAAAGAAAAACAAAAACATGCTTTCGTATTCAGATAACTTGAAGAGCTTAGGAAGAACATCTGTTTGATTTAAAACATTATAATGCTTCCTCTAGAACTGATTGTGATTAGAAGAAAGTGGGTGAGGCAGGGTTTACAAGCCGTTTTACAAATATTGGGGGTTAGACCAATTTCCAGATACTGCTGGAAAAAACCCAACTAACTTGAAAAGCACATCAAAAAATACAACAAAGTTTAAGATCAAAGTTTGTTTATTTTTAAGTGAAGGCACATACTGGTTTTCAAAGGCTAAGCAGCTACACAGAGCACTTGTGGAATATTAGGTTTGTGTGAAGCCCCAAGGGGTTACACAAGCTGTTCCCTGCCTCAAGGCAAGACCAGCCATGTTCCTGAAGGCTTTGGGGACTGTAAAAGCTAGAGGTTTCCCAGACACCTTTTATGGAACTTCACCATCTATACCAGGCTCTGTTCACCCAACTGAAATTTGAGTTTTTATGTACTAGGACCTATGTACTGGCTTTTTGTATAATAGAAAGTTTGCACCTCAACAGAAAAAAAACCCCTAAAAAAATCCCTGAGCAATACAATAGCCTGAATTTTCACTTAGTAATAAAACATTTCAGAGACTCAACTCTGTGTTTGAAGCCACTGGAAAACAGGCAGCAAGCAGAAATGGCTGAAGCCCCAATGTTGTGTTTAATGGATACTGCTTGATCATTCCAGTCTCTGAGAAAACATCAGGAATGCGGATCACCAGAGCAGTGGCACTGGAGCTGTGAGGAACACAGGAACTGCTGCATTCAGGAAACCTTTCCTCATGAAATATGATCAGAGATGCCAAGTGGCAGGAAGGAAAGGACTTCCTGGAGCATCATCTCCCCCAGCCCCTTGGTCCTGTTTAAACACCAACCTCAGCTGAGCTCTTCCTTCACAAACAGCAGGCAAAGTGACCAGCTGCACTGCTGCTTGCTGCTACACCAGCCAACAGAGCTGATGGTTCACCAGGGAGGAAGGGAGAAACTCCTTATAAACGCTGTAGGCACAGAAAATCTTGGCCATGTTTCTCTGGAAAGCTGAGCAAGTGGGAAAACATCCAGATGAAGACAAAAGGGTTTGGTAGGAGGCCGATTTTCACCCCTCCCAGTAAACTGCAACGTTTTGTTTGCAGATGTCAAAGAGGATGAATCTGTGTGCTCACTTGCACATGTGTAGAAAGAAGAAAACAATGCTGCTTACATATGTGAACATCAATTATTAAAATCCATTCAGTTCCTGTTATTGGTAAGTTTTATTTGCTAAGAAATGGGCCACACCCAAAATGCTGGACTGCACATTTGAGGAAAAGCTCTGAAGATTGCTACACAGCCCACTTTTCCATCTTTTGTCTTTCTCCATCCCCTTCCCCCAAAAACCAACATAAAGAAGTATGCTAATGAAGAATCAGCCTTTTCCGTTCCAATGATTTGTACTCTTACATTCACATTGTCTGTTCCTCCACATTTGGCAGAAGTGCTTCCAAACTTGGGGCAGTTTTTAATATTTGTGTGAACGAGCCATTATGTTTCACTTACCCTGGTGACATTTTGGCTGACATGAGTATAATCCATTTTGGATCACCATACAAATGGAATTTACACAGAATCCACATTTTAACTACTTAACTGCCCTGGCATGAATTGGCATTGATTTATCTTCATGATCTCTGAGTTCTTTTTGTATGTGTCTGCAGAGGATCACGTGTTAAAAGGCAAAGAAAAATGACTTAACCTAAATAAAGCTTTAGAGAATTATTTGTGCACATATTTGAAACCAAATTTTATATTTGAGTGTTTTACTGGGAGGAAGATGAGACATTTATGAAAACGGCAACATAGCCATAAAAGCTGTCTTTCCCCTTGGCTGTTCATAAATGTCTGAATTATTTTATGACTTACCTCTCATATGGCCCACTGATTCTTTGCAGAGAATCAATAATGTACAACAAGACACCAATGATCAGTATTTTCAAGTAATCAAAGTGATGATAACAATAGCATGTCCATAGATTAATTTTCTCAAAAGAAACAGCATTTAAGTGACAAATGAAATGCTATGTTTCTTTAACGTCTAGGCTTCTGAGGGACTTTGGCAGAGGAGAGTGTTATTAAGACAAAAGCAGACTTTTTAGAAAATGCACACAGCAAATGGAAGATTTATTGGTTGTGGCAAAAAACTTCCCACTCTTGTTGAACAGCAAAGTCTTTCAGAATAGGTAAGAAAACTTGAATTTGCTTCATAAACATGCCTGTCTGATCACTCATCCAGCTACATGATTTGGTTTTGGAATGCACACATGCATTTCTTAAATACACTTCACTTGGCGTTTCAGGTAGCAGGTTAACCTGAAATGCAAGCGATTTTATGGAAAGAAAAAAAATAATGAAAATCAAGTTCTCTTGCATGTATTTCTATACATTACCATCAGCAAGCTCAAGATTTGAATCAGCTTATCATTGATGGTTTTTCTTAGCATGTATGGATATGAAAGAGAAGCTCTTCCTGATTTTCATAATTCAACAACCTGATCTCCCAGGAGCAAAGGCAATGTAAAAGTTACTTACTCAGGTGCATGAAAGAGCTGTGATCAATATTTGGCCTAATTTCCATCATTAAAAACAGCAGAAATTAAATCTTGATCTAAATATCCATGAGAAAAAACATGGAGCTGGATCACCAAGACTGTATAATCCATGAAAGGAAAAAGAATGAAGCTTTCTGTCAGCAAGCAGTTGATCCTCTTTAGCACATAAGCAAAGCATTCACCTTTGTATCTACTGCGTGCATAAACATCCTCATCATCTTCAATGGGTGAGTATCCCGATCCTACAATACAAAATAAGAGAAAAAAAAAACTGCAGCAAGAAAGGAAACATAAATTAAATATAAAAGAAAGCTCTGAGAAAAGACATGCAAGATTAGGATGCAATAATCTATGCAATGTCATCAGCATGGGCTTCTCTGAAGCTCAGAGTCATAGCAGACCCACTTTATAGTGAATTTGGAAGGGGGAAATAGATTTGATAATCAAGTGAAATAGTAAATTTCAAGTGAAATAGTAAATTTCTCTCGGTGTTCCTGGAGCAATGTTGTGCAATGTTAAGTGGCATATGCCAAGTCACAGCTCATCTGTTACCATGTAGGTGATCTACTGAGCAGAGAGAGCAGAGCAGGTACAGGTGAAGGGCCTCAGCAGAGGTTTCACTATAAAGTGGTTCCATAATGTCAATGGCTGTTAACAGCCATCAGGCCAAACAGCGAAAGTAAAATGTAAATAATTTAAATACAACCATCCTTTATGACCTGTCAGATCCTCACACCAAGAACAAGACATTGAGGTACATGACCTGCAAACACATGTTACACTCAAATCAAAAACACGGTTTGGTTTCAAGCATTCTTCTGGCGTTGTTCAAATAAAGAGACTACAAAGCTCCATACTTTTAAAACCCTGTGCAATGGCTGAAAACTTAAAGGTAGAAGCTGCTTTCTAAAAACCAGAAACCAGCTGGAGCACTGACTACTCAAATAATCCATCAATAAAACAAAGCAATTGGCAAGAAAGCCTTCAAAATTCCCTGAACAACACATCTAAAATTAGCAACTTCAGAGTATGAAGTCTAGTCTAAATTCTAGATAAATCTTTTCTACAAAGAAGGGGTCATACAAATTCCCCCTTTGAAATATCCTTTTAAAAACCATGCATGCAATAGGCAGATACTCAGGGGCCACAGGAGCTCCTCACATGGCATCTCAAGTTACAGCATTTGGAGTTATTTCATCGCCATTTGTGGATGTCTGAAACTATGGTCTGTACAAACTGCTGCTTAAAGTTACACAAAATTATTTAATATAGCCACCTCAACATTATTGAATTCAGGCACCTCAACAAGCTGCTGACTCCACGTGCAAAGCATACAACCACTCGGCAGAAATCAAACCCAAGAGTTTGATTTCTGTCAACAGACTCCATTTCTTACTAACAAAACCCCCAAATTATCTGCCCAGAAATGGTGAAACTTGATTTCCTACTCTACCAGACTCAAGAAAACCCAGAACATGTATCTGCAGCTGCTCCATGGGAGCATCTTCCCCAGCACTGGATCACTGGGAATCTCTCTACCAGTTTGAGCTGGGACCTGAAGAAGTAAATTTCCAAACAACTTGTCCTCTGAAATAGAGGGATTTATATATAATGAAGTCTTTTAATTACTCAGAATAATTTCTCTGGATTTTTTGTATTTATTCTTGAGGTTCCATCTTGATACCTAAACACTGACATCTGAGAGACTTTTGAACACAAAACCAAACTTTTCTGCACTTGAAATCTGACTGCATAGCAAAAAAAGTAAGCTGTGATCCCTGAGGGCTTCAGGAAGACCTTGATATGTAAATGAATACCTATCTAAGCATCAATTTTTCTGCCAGAAATTGGAATACTCTTAGCTGATTACTCACTTTCAGGGTTATAAAACTGTTACCTCAGTGTTATCATTAATAATTGTCCAAATTTTAGTGTGCAGTGAGTGACTTTAGCATTTAAAATTGGTAAATCTTAGAATTACATGAGCTCTTATGCATTTGCCTTTCCTTAGACAAGAAACAATTAAGTGCCTTTGAAAGTTTTCTAGGAAAAACAAGGAGTTTTTCCCTACTCTTGCCCAAAACAAGGCTCTCTTGATGGAGCACAACATCTCCTATTTCCAGCTCATTTTTCACCTCAAAATGAGAAGCCAGCCAGGTCTCTTTCCTAACAATCAGTGTTTTCTTAATAACCATAGCAGGCTTGGCTTGTGGAGCCATGGGAGAGGTGTTACCATTTCACCTCTATTTTCTCAGCCACAAATCAAAGTGCTTCTGCTTCACATTCATTCAAAAACTGACAACCAAGCCATGTAAGGACAAAGCATTGTTCTGTGTTGGAAGTGCTAAAATTATCCCAGTTCAGGGTAGAGCAGGTTCCTGTCAAAAACAGATGTGGATTTTGTTCTGGCAGATGTCAAGCAAAACGCATGAAATAACACTTTCATTTTAAGACTAATCTATGGATTTACACAATTCTGTTTATGTCAGGAAAAAAAAAAAAAAAAGATTTCTTCATTCACAAAATTGAATTCTGTCCCCATTGCAAAGGTTCACTTGTACAGGTCTGATGGCAAGATCAGGGCACAAGTACACAGTGCCAAGCCAGCCACTGCACACACATGAACAGCACTTCACATGTTATTGTGCTATAAATCCTTTGTAACAGAGAAAGAGAAGAAATACGACACATAAGAGGCAGAAGAGCTATGCACACTTGCTTTCCCAGGGCTGACATAAGATTTAGCTCTTTGAGTTTAATTTAAGGTAAGCTATAGACAACAACAGTAGAGTACATTAAACCAACCTGACACTTTTCAGTTTACTGCCCTGAAACAGGATGAGTTCTGGAACACAAGTCCGCTAAGGAATTGCTGAGGGAGCTAGAGTTGTAAAGGCTGGGGAAAAGGAGGCTCATCACTCTCTAACTCCCTGAAAAGGAGAGTAGCCAGGTGGGGTGTGTCTCCTTCCCCCAGGTAATAACCAACAGGATGAGAAAGAGGAAACAGCCTCAGGCTGGGCCAGGGGAAGTTAAAAACAGCTATTAGGAAAAAAATTCTTCACTGAAAGGGTCAAAAGCATTGGAACAGGCTGCCCAGTTGAGTCAGTATCCCTGCAGGTATCTAGAAGATACCAATATGGCACTTGTGGCACTTAAGGACATGGTTTAGTGGAGAATTTAAAAACAACATTTTGGAAATTCATTTTATAACAGTCACTTTTGGGGGTATAAGCCCAGATCCTCAGCTTCTGTAAACTGACCTTACCCCAAAGAGCACTTGAAGAAAGCGTGTCAGGAAACAGGGCTAACAACTCATCACTTTGTCGACCTTAATGAACTTTTTATGCTGCTAAACTAATGGATAATTTGGCTTCTAATATTCCTGATGAGAACCTTGAAGGGAGATTCCGAGAAAGCATGGCCTTAATGCCACGGCAAAGTTCTGGCAGGGAACACGGCGGTGAACACGAGTCGCGGGGAAAGCAGAGCTCGGTGCTGTCGTTTCAATGCTAAAATTCAGCGCAGCGGCCCCGGCCCGGCCCCGCTCCCCGGCCCGGCTCTGCCCCGGCCCCGCCGCCCCTTCCTGCCCTTCCTCACCCTCGTACTCCAGGCTGGCCCGGGCGCCCAGGGCCAGCAGCGCGGCCAGGCGCAGCCAGCAGCTCCCCATGCTCCACACGGCGGCTCTGCCCGGCCCGGGGCTGCGCGGCAAGGGGCAGGAGCAGCAGCAGCAGCAGGAGGAGGAGGAGTGGGACGGGGACATTCTCCGAGCGGCTCCCGGGCGCCGCCGGAGTCTCCTCCTCCCGCGGCCCGGCCCCGCCTCGCCTCCCGGGAAGGGCGCTCGGGATCCGCCGGGGCTGCGGTGTCGCCTGTGCCTGTGTTGTCCCCGCCGAGGGGCTCCCGCTGCCCTCCGAGGTGGCCTCCGGGAACCGCCCGGTGGTGCCCTGGCCCGGAGAGATGTGCGGGGTCCCCGCCTGGTCCGGGAGCGCCGACCTGCTGCGCCGGCCCTGCCTCAGCCAGAGCACCAGGGCCCGGGAGAGCGTGTCTGTCCAGATGTCTTCCCAGACACCACAGAATCAACTGGGTTGGAGAAGACATCTGAGATCATCGAGTCTAACCTATGGCCGCCATGTCAACTACAACATGGCACTGAGTGCCACGTCCAGTCTTTTCCTTAAATACCTCCAGGGAGAGTGACTCCCCTACCTCCCTGGACTGCCCAATCCAATCTGTGATCACCCTTTCTGTGAAAATAAATTTCTTCCTAATGTCCCTGCCCTGGTGCAGCTTAAGCCAACGTCCTCTCATCCTATGGCTCGTTGCCTGGTGGAAGAGACCAACCCTCATTTGGCTAAGCCCTCCTTTCAGGGAGTTGTGGAAGAGCAGTAAGGTGCCCATTGAGCTCATTCCAGGCTAACCCAGCTCCCTCAGCCTCTCCTCACAGGACTTGTGCTCCAGACCCTGGCCAGCTCTGTTCCCTTCTCTGGAAATGCTCCAGCCCCTCAATTTGAGGGGCCCAGAACTGCACACAGGATCTGAGGTGTGGCCTCACCAGTGCCGAGCACGGGGGGACAATCCCTGCCCTGGTCCTGCTGTCACACTACTGCAGTCACAGGCCAGGTGCCATCAGCTTTCCTGGCCCCCTGGGCACACCTGGCTCATGTTCAGCCACTGCTGACCAGCACCTCCAGCTCCTTTTCCTCCAGGCACCTTTCCAGCCACTCTGCCTCTAGCCTATAGTGCAAAGGTCACCACATTTCCAACATTTTTAATGCTGATGGGAAATGGAGAACGGCAAAAAACCCTAAAAATATGGCAATAATAGCCAATTTCAGCTGCATGGCAGATTTCACAGAATACCAAAAAAGAAGAGAGCAAAATGAAAAACAAAACCAAAAGCCACCTCAAAACTATAATGACACTGTGTCTTGACCACACAGAAACAAAATGAATTAAATGAACTTAAGTGGTATCGTCTGTAGTCTGCAGGCACTGTCTACTCTTGATATTGGGAGAAAAGAGAAAGCTCCTTTCACATTTAACCTATCCTTCAAATCAGAGAAAAAGTGCTTGGGAATTCCTCCTATTTTCAAAAAGTTCGTCAGTTTGAGCATGTGTAGGAAGAGACTGACCAGTTTCCACCACTAAGTCTGCAACATCTGGATTTAGTTCCTCCAATGTTTTGACTCAGAGTTTTACATTCCGCAGTACCTGAAGGCATATCAAATATGTCCCACATCAAATATGTGAATTTAAAACTTAGCTCTACTGCAGCAAACTGAAGAGCTTCTTGGAGTATGGCAGGGCTAAGGTCACTCTGAGACCTCAGAAGTCTGGAAGAAGCACATGATGGGGCAAAAAAGGCACAAAATGGTCACAATGTTCACATTTTGTGCGTAAAAATACTTGCACTCATTTTATGGTGGTACTAAAAATGGAAAGCTGGGTTTTTCATCTCATTCTTTACTGGCTGAACATTACACCCCAGAGGTCTGCAAAGTTCATGTTTAAAAACCATTTGCTTTGGTGGGATCTCAGTATTTGTTTAAAAACTGCCTGCAGAGTTAGGTGTTTTGTTTCATCTGGTCTATGAAGCTTTATATATATATATATATATATATATGTGTATATATATATTTATATATATGTTTTGTTTTGTTGTAGAAATGCTACAATCATAGAATCGTTTGGGTTGGAGTGGACCTTAAAGCATTGAAACACAACCATTTTGTATTCAGCAATAGTTGTGCTCGACTGAGAAGCAGATGATATCAAGAAAATCATGGCATGTTCCTGAATGCCAACCAAATTAATAACTCTATATACAGTTTATTAGCCCAAATTATTAACTTCCAGAGATGTTTAGGCATTTCCCTGCTCATATATGTGGAAATACACAGGCGTATAGCACAGATTTGAGTTTCCATGCACAGCCACAAGCTCCAGTCAACTGTTGTGCTTCTATTCCTTGCAGGTGTACAGTCTTTCAGGCACAGAAAGTAATCCCACACCAAGAAGATCCCCTCAGGGCTGTATACAGATTAATTCACTGTGTCCCAGTATTGATTAAGATGCAAACACCGTGTTTTAGCACACAGGCTCTAACTTGCTTCAAGAGAGATGCCTCATACAAGATCCCATCAAAGAACAGCTCTTTCAAAGTCACAATCAAAGCACAACTGAAATGCAGAACAGAAAACTTCAGAATTATCAAGCTCAAAAGAGGTCAGAGATGTCTGAAGTTTGCATGCCAGCAGTATCTTATGCTTTGTGAAGTAAAACCACCCAATTACACCGAAATCATGAATCAGATTAGGAAAATGCAGGCATGGGTTCTTTTGCCAAAAGATGATCTCTTTCCTCCTCCCTTGCCATCTGTGACCCAATGTGACTATGAAGAAACACTGCAGCTGACACCAAGGCATGGAGGCGTTTCCAAACAGATAAATTACATGTTGAGAGAGCTATTGCTTTGCATAGAAGACAGCTAACAAAATAAAACTTGTTTCATGTATTGGCAAATACTGCAACAAAAAAAGCATGGCTCCTGGCTCAAGGAGTTTCCTTCACTTCAATGAAGTCCCATATCCAGAAGCAGGTAGCCATGCCCATGCAGTTTACTCTCAGAAAAACCAGTGGTGGGATGGAAACTGCATGGATACAGAAGTTAGCGCTAGTCCAGAAAAGCTCTGTAAATACAACTGAACTCTGCTTCCTTTTATGGACACACATAGATACACTTAGATACAGCAAAACCAAAGAAAAACACTTTCTACCACTGATTTTGGTTTATTTTTCCCACTCCAGACTAGCAATAAGAAGTGGAAGTGGCTCAAGTGGCTCTGACTCAATGCAGGCAGAAGTCCTGTAACACAGCTGCAGTCAAGGGAAAGCTGGCAGACAGAACAAGAAGCTACAAACCCCTTTGCCAACACATCCGTATGATCCAGGAACTTTAGTACAGTCCCAGGCTGCTCCTGGATACCTTGCTCCATTGCAAATGAATTTGCCTTCACTGTAATAATGTGTTTAGTGTTGGAATGAGCAGTATGTTCAAATGCTGCTTGCAGTTTACACACTTAAATGGTTGAACTTTTTTTTTAAATATTATTAACTTGAAGCTGTAAAAAAAAAAAAAGAAAATTCTTCATGAAAATGGTGCCCTTATATTAAATGAAAACAAACGAGGCATTTCCAGAATACCAATTTGGGAAATTCCAAAGAAAATTCCAGAATCCTAATTCTGGAAATTCCGGTTCGCCCTGAATTGCTCTTGTGATGTGACATTTTGGGTGATTCAATAGAAAGTGAGGATTTAATTTAATTTCAAGTTATGAAATACGTATACATCTACATATTGGGTTTTCAACAGAAAATAAAAGTAAATGTAGAACAAAAAAAAAGGTGAAATATATGAATGAAAAGCTTATGCTATTGAAATAAAGTGTTGGTTACAGTAGGGGGGGGAAATAAACTCAAAAGGTCAATAAAGGAAGTTAAAATTGGTACAACTTCACGAAAATGATCAGTCATCTCCTTTGTTGACCCATGTTTCCCACATTAGCCATATTCCCTTGGTTGCTGAGCAGTATGAGCCACAAGGTGCCACAAAGATTCTTGAAGAAGATGGGCTCAAGCTGGGAGCTTGACTCAAAGGGAAAAATCTGAACATTGCACACATGAATAGTGCCCTCAAGTGATACTGATTTTCAGCCTGACCAGTGAGTTGGTTTTTGTTTGTTTTGGCTCATTGCCCAAAATTTTAAATAATGAGGAGCAGGAGAAAAGGAAGAGGTTAGCTTCCATGATTTTTTTTAAGCTGCCAAGAGAAGATCCAAAAGCCTCTTTCCTGCCTTTTAAAGGGCTACACCTGAGTAAGGATCTTTCAATAAAGTGAAATACATCAAAACAAAATAAAAACTTGAAAAGACAGGCAAAGAAAATAAGTCACTGATCATTTGGAAAGGCACCTAGTGATGCCAGCAGGAGACTAACAGGGAGGAGACTGGAGAAAAATGTTTCCTTTGTTCAGGCTGTGAGGAATTAAAAGTTTGATTTTTGCTTAAGGCACTCCTCAATAAATAATGCTAAAAAAATTAGTGGCAGCATTTCTCTTTATGATCAGAAACTGTCACAAGCTGTTACCAGAGAAAGGATGAAAAGTGTCATGAACCCTAAAATCCAAATCAATTCAGCTGAACAAAATGTACATCCTTTAATCAATAGGTTTAAGGAAGGTAAGTGCTGCATTACATCTACACAAAACACAGCTATTTAGCTTCATACTGCAAAATATATTTGTCATCCTGAACACAGACGTGTCTGTGCTTTCCTGTTATGCCTAAACTCTGGCTAAGCCTTCAATAGGTACAGCAGCTATGGGGCTGTCCATGGATATAGAAAAATGTTTTATACAGAAGAATTGGCACTCTGTGTCTGACAAACTACAAGAGGGTCTGCAAAGGCTGTTTTCTGCAGTGGCCATGAGGGGTCAGAGCCCGGAGCAGTGTCTCTGTTGTTATTCCACATCACACACATCATCATCGTGGTCAGGATTAAGGGACTCTCACTTCTGGGAAGAAGGGAGTGACTTTGAGTGGAAAAAAGAGAAATAATTCCTGTGAACATACTTCAATATGGGTTTGGGTTTTTTTCCCCCTTATATTAGGATATTTAGAGTCTTTAACATAGGCCTACATTTTAGGAGCACATTGAAAACCTGGAAAAACAGGAAGTCACCTATAGAAGGCAAATAAGGGACTGGAAAGTGGTAGAACTACTAGTAACTGTTTAATTAAGTAAAGACCATTTAAGCTGAAAGTCTCTCTAATGACAAGTTCCAGTGGACTTTGGATAACTTTCCAAAGGAGGAGACTGAAAACTAATCCTGATCTATTCTGAATTAGTGGCAGATGGAAGAATTTTTTTTTTTCTTTTTAATGCTGACACTGGAAATTGGCACATCTCAGTTTCTAACTTTTAATACTACAGTACCAGATACACTGGGGTTTTTATCCTTGAGACACGTTATTTCTGAAGCTCTGCCATTTTAAAAAGGTTTTTCAGATTTTATGAGCAGACTAAAAGAAAGGCTCCCTATGAAAAAAATCTCAGCTTCAAGTGTCAGACACTACACCCAACACTTGAAAACTAGCATCAAGAACTGCCTGTAATCCATAGGAAACTCTCCAACAAGTTCCTAGAAAACAGGAGGGGAGTGGAAAAATGTGATGTTACTGACAGTGATCTCCTGCTCTTTAGTAAGTGGAGTCACAGAATGTCAGAAGCAACATGGAAATACTATAAACCCCAAGCTGGCAGCAAGCACCCTTCTTTGAAGAAAACAGGGACTTTAAGGACTCCAGGACTACTTCTACTCATCCTTTCCTAGTGCATTGCAAGGCTAGAAAAAAAGCAGGCATTACACCAGTGAGGGACAGCTGAAGGAACAACTCCGGGGGAAGTAGGGCAGTCAACTGGACAAAAACTGAGCAAAGACAACAAAAAAACAGGTGGAACTCAAAATCCAAAAAAATAGATGTAAAGGAGCTTCAAATTTAATAGCAAACCAATAATTGGGAGGAAAAATAAGCAACTGCTGTCAAGACTCAGGAGATAGGAATTTATTTACAAAGAATAGTGTTAAAAATAGCCTCACAACAAACAGTATTTAATATAGCCAAAAGCACAGAAGTTGTATAAATTTATGAGAAGTGGCTTGCTCCTTTTGTTTAAAATCATCAATGTTGATCATATCCTAATGCAGAGTCAAAAGTTCTTTTCACAGAGCCAGCATAAAATAATGCTGATTAGATTTTAAAGGAACATTTGAGGCAGCCCCTCCAAACCCCTGCTCTTTTTTCATTAACATTCATGTCAGTGGCAAATCCCCATCAGGAGGATGTTCTCACTTCCATCAAAATCAAGAGGGTAAACAAATTTCCTTCCGAGAGAGTGGTTACCAAGGTCATTTGAGAGGATACTGGCTTAGAAGATGCAGCTTTGCTGATGATACACACTGTTTGGGGCACCACAATATAAAAAGGGTACAAAGCTATTAGAGACTCCAAAGGAGGCTACAAAGGGGGAGAAGGGTCTGGAGGGGAAGCTGTGAGAGGAGGGGCTGAGGTCCCTTGGTCTGTTCAGCCTTGAGGAGACTGAGGGGAGACCTCACTGTGAGGGGAAGAGCAGGGGCAGGCACTGATCTCTGCTCTGTGGTGACAGTGACAGGACCCGAGGGAATGGCCTGAAGTTGTGTCAGGGCAGGTTTAGGTCAGATACTAGAAAAAGGCTCTTCCCCCAGAGGCAGTGGAACAGGGTCCCCAGGGCAGTAGTCACAGCCCCCTGAGAGAGTTCAGGAAACATTGGACAATGCTGTTAGGTGTGATTCTTTGGGCTGTTCTCTGCAGAGCCAGGAGTTGAACTTTGATGATCATCCTAGTGGGTCCTTTCCAATTCAGGACGTTCTATGATTCCTTATGTATTATTTAGCGGTAGTGCAGAAAAAAATGCTCAGAAACTGCAAATGCCCCAAACTAGAAAGTAAGTAAATAAAAAGAAATCAAAATAATATTCAATTTCCTCTGCCTTTGGAACCCTAATTGCTGGTTTAAGGCAAAAGGAGACCTGGCAATAGCAACATAAAAACTTAAACAAACTTAATGAGCTCAACACACTGAGGCCATGTTTCCAGAATGTAGCCCTGGTTTGTACCTGAGATGTTCTGGTTTTCTGAAATTCCTTTTCCAGGGAATTTTCTGTAAACAAGAGAAGTGTTTTTGTAAACTGTACTTTGTTTACATTCTTTTCCTAGGAGGGACTTCTTCTTGATGTCCCTCGAGTCTGACCAATGTAATTGAAGAGGTTTGTCTTTGTTTCACCATTCAAATTGGTCTGTGTAGAAAAGTATATGAGAGACACATCCCAAAAATAAAGGAGCCATTTTCAGCCTTCTGAAGCCGGAGTCTTGTGTCGTTGTGGTGTACAACAGTGTCACCAGAATTACACCCTGATTTTCCAGGAGAGGGAAAAGGGCTATGGAAAATCCACTGCCATTACCAGAAACAGGAGAGGTGACTGAAGCACCTAAAATGGAACCTGTAAAAAAAAATGTTTGAAAAGAAAAGGAATATGTTCACAGCCAACTTGTAGGTTTTACAAAAGGTATGGCCAGCACCATGGTCCTCAGAAAGAAGGATAATGATAACGCCCTGTTTCCTTCAGCTCTAAAATTGCAGTGGCAGATTCAGCCCAGGCTCCTGACATCAGGACAGAGTGTGCTGCAGGGCTCAGCAGGGAAATGTGAAGTTGTGCTGTATTTGATGCAGTTACCTAAGGATGGCCACACTCTGGGTCCCTTTCATTAAGGACAGGCTGATATGTAGGGACTGATGAACAACATCTGGCAGGAATGACCAGCTACAGCAAGCAAATCTGGCAGGCAGCTTCAAGTTACCAAAGTCAGGGTTCACTTAATATAATTAGGATATTATCCTTTAATAGTTGGTTCTATGAATTGTAGTTTGCACAAAATCAGTTTAGTATTGAAAAAATTCAAGTTTTATAAACATCCTGAAGATGACAACTAAAGGCTGTCAGAAGAAAAAAAACAAACCAAAAAACAAGAGAAACTTGTAACAGGACAGATATTTTTAAATAACATGTATAGACTTGGTATTCTTGTTACACCAGTTTCCTCTGAGTGTCAAAACATTACACTAGCCAAAAACACAGACCAAAAATCAGTTGTTTGCCTCAGAATGGCAGGATTGAGATGCCACTGTATTTCTAACTGTTTCCTCCTCAGAACTTCAAAGTCTGAGAAACTGACTTGTGAGGTTTCAGGGCTTGCCATTAAAAGCAGACTGACAGCCTGCAAATCTGCCATGCAGACCAGAGATACGGATGTAAAAAGGGAGCACGTCAAACACACTGGGGGAAAAATAATCCACAGAGAATGTACAAAGCTAGTAATGGTTCTCATGGAAAAATGAAACCACTGCCTAAATTGTTACTGAGAGTTAATACACTGTAAATAATGTGGAATTTTACCCAAACATGTGAGATGTATCACTACCCATAACGCTCACAACAGCCCCAGCCCTGACAGGGGCTTGGCCTCGGGGTGCCCCTGTCCCTGCAGCCAGTGCTGATCCCTGTCCCAGCTCTGCTCATGCCTCTGGGCTGCTGGGGCAGATCCCTGTCCCACTACCAGCCCTCACAGAACCAGGACAGACCTAACCCTATAAAGTCTTCTGTGTAGATAAGAGAAATTTGAAATCCTCCCCCACCCCCTGCCTTTTTTTTTTTTTTTTTTTTTTTTAAATAATTGAAAAATATCAGTTCCACAGTTTCCTATGCATCTCGACCAGGTATGACGTTTCATAGAAAAATAGCCTCTTCAGCTAAGGAACCTACAGAGGCTTGCAAAAAGCCATAATGATTTGGACCACCCAGACACAAACATAAAATCAAGTGCTCACGTTCCTGGTTGTAATGTTCTCACCTTGCCTTTGCAAATCTGATCCCATGGCATTAAAAATGCTGGAAGATTTGAAATGGATTTCCATTGCAGAGAGACCAAGCAACCAAAGGATACACACAGCAGCCTATCTAAAAATGTGCTTCTGACTTGATTCCTTTCCATGATTTAAAGTCTCCCCTCATAGGAAATTTTACTATAACACAAAAAAAAAAAAAAATTAGAAACACACTGTACAGTCAGTTCAACAGTGTGGTGTGTCTTGTGTGCAAAAGACAACCAGCATCACTCCCTCGCTGTTATTATCACAGACCTGTACTGGCCTCATTACATCGAGGAAAACGGGATGTTGTGTTTGGCAGGAGGTCCTGGCAGAAGGCGGAGGGTGGACAAGCCACACATGGCAGCTCCCCAGCCACTTGTCTCTCGCCACTCTGCTCCTCTGCAGTCACAGGCTCTCATTTGTAAGGATTCAACAGCAACCTGAGACAAAATCAACATCTGCCAGCAAGAAAACAGGCCAAGGGTAACGTCCAGCCACACCTGACAGTAACCCAGCTCACTCTGAGAACAGGAAACATTTTCTGGGAAAAAGCAGATATAGTACGGCTTGTTTCAAGCATCCCTCGACAGCGCGCTGCCTTGGCAAGGAGGAGCTGTCAGCAGGAGCAGTCCATCAGCCAGCTGCCTGATGTGAGCTTGCTCCAGCTGTCAGGGTTTTTCAGGAGCCTCTTACAGGGCTGGAGAGCTCTCACTGCAGGTGGCTGACAAGTAAAAGCCCAAAAGAGCTGCAGTCCCGTCTGAACTTGTGAGCTGCTGTGCACCCTGGTGCCTGCCAAGCTTTCCCCTCCCCTGCTCAAGCACACGCAGAAAGTACCTCACTGCAATGGCAGGGATTCCTCACAGCTCCTTCCACACTGAGAATGAGAGGTGACTAGGAATTGAATGGCATGGTTTTAAAAGAAATGCTTGTAATACAAAATGTGAGTTGCTGCATCAGCTCTGAAAAGGGCTTGGGAGGAGGGTGAGGAGTTTGTTGAATGGAACTGGTACACAGGGGTTGCCAGTTGAACTTTATTTAAATTACTCATCTTTACAGCCATTAGGTCATACTTTTGTTTTCCCTTCGTGCACTTCTGTAGCCATTTGTCAGTTCCGCTTACCATGGTGCCTTCATGCAAGAAAGACCAAGAACATTTTGGAGAGCATGGCTCCCTCTGAACTGGAACCCTCGAGCACCATCTACACCACAAGATCCATTATTAATACTTCACTTTATTCTCATGTGTCACATACTACAAGCTTGATTTTTTTCTGTTCCCTGTCTTGCCTTCTCGTGGACTTTGTGCAGTAAGAGAAGCTTTGTTAATGGCAGAAGAGTAAACAGAGATCAGAACTGTGCTTTAGAGACAACATTCACCCACTGCAAATAAACCTAATACCATCCTCCCTGTAATGGGCTTATAAGTACAGAAATATTTTCTAACTCGGAGGACACACTTTCAGTTCCTTTGGACTGATCTGTTTTGGCAAACCAATTTACTCTTTCTATAGGGAGATGAGCTATAAATCAATATTATCTGATGAGTTAAAAGTTGCCTTTTATTACACACAAAATATTTATGGCTTTTAATGCATATTATTGCTAAAATGTCTGAGTGATTTTGTAACTATGACACATATTAACGATTTGCCTACAATATGGCAGCGTAAATATTGCAAGAGAATGGGTTTGGATAAAGCAAAAGAACTTAAAGGGCTGCAGTGCTTGTCTCATGCTGTTACTGGTATCCAAGAGGTCTGAAATGCCTTGGAGACATCTAAAGGTACAGTTTAATATTCTTGGCTTTGACATGCAGTTGGGGAGAGGTACAGAATCCCCAACCAGAAACACTTCTCATAAAAACAGAGCTAAAACTCAAGTCAGGTGTTCCAATTTCCAAAAACATAACAAGCTGTCAGACAGTCAAACACTGGGAGCTTCCAGAGTGCTGGTGAACCAAAGAGTCACCAGTGATACACCAACAGCACTGCTGGTGTTCCTACAAATGCTGCCTTCCCTTATTAAAGAACCACTCAGGATCTGATGTACTTGACTGGAAATTTCCTTAAACTCTCAGTCAAGGCAAGTTTCCAGTTACGGCTATCTCCTGTTCCTCCCAGACATGTATTTCCTACCTCATTATAATAAATGTCAAATATGGTTCCCAACACCCACCAAAGTGGATGCACATTCAGAAGCTTTAACTGAAGTAGTAAGGAAGAGCAATGGAAAGACAAGTCAGAAGAGCACACAGGAATGCCCAGAGCCACAACCAGGTCCAGGTCACCCCTTTTCAGCTCCAAAGCCACCTGCAGCATTTCCATAACTAAATACACACACACAGTGTTACTTGATATGGTGCACTGCACGTGCAATGAAAATAACTGCAGCTGAATGAATGTTTTTATTTAAAGCTCTCTGGACAAACCATATTACAAAGCGGAGGCAGACACAGGCCAACCAGCTGCCTTAATGTGACAAAAAAGAAATCAGTGCTGCAAAGCTGAAGCAAACTACCAGTCAGATGCCTTCACAAGAAACACCTTCAGTGAGTCATGGTTTTTTTCTTACTACAGTAATATGAAAGGTACCTGCTTTCAGCAGAAGGCACTCACATCCACTCCTTTCCCAGAAAAGAATGGGAAAGACCTTTACAGTATTTGTTGGATGGTTTTCTTATTTACACATTTCACTACGACTGTAACTCAGCACCAGGTGTAATGTTTCTGGTATCTGTCCCTGGGCAGTTTCGAACAGAGAACGTCTGCAAGCCAACATGATTTTAATCTTCAGGAACAGCTGTACAGAGGCATGTTAATTTTGGGCTCTTTTACTAACAAATCACACAGTATAACTAAAAAGCCACAATGGATGGACTCAAGACAGGCAGACTCGAATTGAGTAATTATATTTGAGTGCATTGCCCTGAAGTTGACAACTCAAAGGAAACTCTAACAGGCACAGGCTCACAATTTAACTGAGGCAGGAGTCCCCCATCTGGCCAGTCAGCATCAGGAAGCCTGACAAAAGACCTCTGAGTGACACCAGGATGGACCACAGACCCTGGCAGGTTAAAACTCATGACACAGCCTAAAAGGAGACAGACTTTGCTGAGTGACTCATGTTGCCAGCCCACACTGGTTAAGTGTAGGCTTCGGGTAAACCATGCAGCACAGCAAGGCATGGCTGCAGAAGCCTCAATACAGCACTACTTCCAAACTGCAATGCTATTCTTAGAGAATGTAAGTGCAACACATCTAAATTCAGTACCCTAAATAACAATGGCAAGAACAAGAAGAGAGCGAGAAGTAGGGAAGAAAAAAATCAGATGTCTTCAATCATGCTGCTAAAATTATAAGGAAATGTGTCTATTCAGAGTTGTGACACATTTTAAATTCTACACAACAGGAAACAATGGGTTTCCTTCCATATCAACAGCACAGTAATTTCAGAATCTTCAAAACAGGATTAACTTATAAAACTTCTAAATCATTCAATCTGCACATGTGCAGTACTCTCACACATGCATGTTTTTATCTACTGCAAGATCTGACGCAAGTGATAGCACTAACGTAAAATTCAATGTAATAAATCTTACTGCAAAGCCGCAGAAGTTTCTTCTGTGTCTCCCTGAAGGACACAGCTGCACATCACAAATCAAAGACTATACAAATCAAAGATGTATACCCCCATATGGAGATATTTACTCTCCCGTTTCAAACAAATGAATGTAATCAAGAATCTTTATGATTCACATCCTGCATGTTTCCGTTGTGGGTCTTCTAATACAGCTTATAATGACCTGCTACTGTCAATATATAAATATAAATTCTGCTACAAAATATGCAGAATTTGAAGCATTCTTTGTCTTTCAGGTCTGTGCATCAGGCAGCAAAACTTGGTCTTTTAGAGCAGCCCACCAGAACCCCACAGATGTCATCTGTCCTTGGCTGAAGACATATTTTCATTAAGCAAGCAAAAAAGCGTGAAGTTATACAAACTGTCTGCTCAAATGACACAAACCTTTGCCAAAAATGTCCAGCCACCCCCAGCTTGAGCTGCACAGGCTGGCAGAAGCTCAGCACTCTGGCATGGCTGGAGGTGTTTCCCTCTCCCAGCCTGTAATTTGCCCTGCACGCTGCCAGGAGAGGACAGCAGCTCTTCCCAAATACTGAGCCAACGCTCAACATCCAAAACGAGGGCAGTGAAGACATGCAGAAGGCTGGAAGAGACAGCAGCACCCAGAGCAGCAAGGTGAGTCCCACCCTCTGTGCTCATTTCACATCAAATAGCACAAGAGGGCACAGGAGAACATCCAAGAAAAAATTCTGTGAATCGTGTCCTGATTCCCTGTCCCCAGAGGCGTGTGATCCCATGGGAACCACCGTGGTAACTCATGCCCACGGAGCCAGGGATGCTCACCCAGGGCAAGGCAGGACAGCTGGGCAGCCCACCTCGGAGTCCAGGTGTGAAGATTAAATACACAAGCAGGAGAGTAGCAAAGAGCTGAAAACTGCCGCCCAGGTGAGAGAAGAGAGGATGTTTCCAGCAGTGCAAAACAGGTTTGGCAGAAAGGTATTTTGGAAATCTCCCCCACACTGCAGACATGCCTGGGAGCCCTGGCCAGGGTCTAGAGCTGGGCCCTGCTGCGGCAGCACCTGAACAGAGACTGAGGCAAAGGATCCTGCCCAAGGTCCTGTGGGCCAGGAATGAGGCAGCAGGGATGGGCCGGAGGAGGCCCAGGACAGCCACGGGGAGTATACGGAGTCCACCAGGATCAGCAACAGCTCATAGCTGCCTAATCTTTCCTGGAGGGAAGGCACAGCTCCCAACAGCAATCAAATTAAGAGATACAGCTAAGAAGAATGACAGGGTGAAAGAAGGCAAAGTAGCTGTTTTTAGGTGGCATCTGCCAAGTGCTAGAGGGAAAGCACAAAAACAGCACTAAAAAAAAAATCAAGAGGGCTGATGATAAGGGCCAGCCAGCCAGTCCAGTGACTTGGGTTTAGGAAAAAAGCCAAAACTCAGGAGCAGTACTTTCTCTCCAAATAAGCCTTTCAGCAGAAAAAATTCATTTTTACAGTAGTCCAGCACCAAGGTATCTGGACAGACTCATTTTTGCATGCTACTAGCAGGCTCTTAATGTGCTCCCATGCCAAATGCATTCTCCCTCCGTCTTCAGAGAAATGAAGAAGTGTCATTTTAGACACTTCTCTCAGGAAAAATTCCTGCAGCTACCAAGAAGCACCATTTAGAGGTTGTGGTGGGTTGGGGAAAGATTTCTTATCATCCTGATGCTGCATTTGACAGTGTTTTACTTTCTGTGTAACTACTCCTTCCACATTTCTGTGTTATGTACATGCCAAAGATACCATTTATTTCCTCGGGCACAACAAAATCTCGTCAAGATTGTTCAGGCAAAACAATGGAAAATATTGGCAAAGCTGTGCTTGCCATATGTATTAACTTGAGGAAACCTAATTTTTTCCTTGGATCTCCCAAGGAATACAAAAATCCTTTCTCTCTTCCTGTGAAAATGTGCCAAATGACAAGTCATAGTGGTTTCAAACTCAGGCAGAGATCTTAAGTGGCTATTTCAAGTTACAGGAAAGATCAAAATAGTAAAATTTAAACCCCACAATTTGGAGCCATTTTCAAGGTATTGCAGGACAAATTTTCAATTTAAACAAACTTAGTGCCCTTCTGATACCATCAGTAGATAGAAACAGTGGCAGAGAAGTGCCAGCCAGCCAGCTGTGTCCTGTGTGCTGAGATGTTCATTTACTGCGTTAAAAAAATTAAGTTAATGCTTTGTGAAATGGGTGATACAAACCCATTGTAATTTTTCACATAACTTGAAACAGCAAATTCATAGAAAAAAAACCTCAGAACAACCAAAACACAGCCATTTCGGAAGATGAAAAATTAGTCAAGTACTTAGAGGAACATGAAACTTGTTACCCCAGTTAGGTAAAAAACACTTTTAGTTTCAGAAGTTTCACATAAGAACCAGGAAGGACTGACACTATTAAGTTAGAGTCTCTATTACGATGCACTACATATTAGAATTTCATGAAGTATTACATTACTGATACGCTTTTTGGACAAAAAAATGAGCAGTGTGATGGGAATGCAGGGAGGGAGGGATGGGTTTTGGTTGCCTCTTCACTGCTTTCTACTCTAAAAAATCACAATGCTGGACTGGGGATCCGTGCCTTGGGAACAGTCTCTCCCAACAAAGATACTCCTGTTTATCAACAAACATCAAAACATCTCACTGTGGGCTTAAGCCTATGCCCATTTCCAAACTCTGCAAAGTAAGTCTAAGCAGCTTCCCTAAGGCTGTATGTAAAATGTGTATGAAGTGTGAATTTTCACACCAGTGGCTTATTCAACTGAATCCCAACACAAGAACTTGCCAAATCTTGCTCCCTGCACCTTCATCAGCCACAAGTTTGACCAATCGATACCCATTCTGTTCATAGCTCGAGAATGAGAGAATAAAACCGTATTTCAGTGATGTTCATTTCTAACTACTCAATTCAACTGTCAGAAAAGGAGACAAAAGTAAAACACAAATCAACATTTCCAAATTACTTTTAGAATCAATGTTTTTGATAAACCAAATTATAAGCACGTTCATACTTTCCACAGAAAGAACCTCACACATACTGATGGCTATCTCAAGTGCAAGCTTTTATAAACACTCCGGTTCTTACACTGTAGATGTTTGGCAACCCCTTGTCATGCCAGCACTTATTGCTGCAGTGGACCAAGAAGATAAGGGGTAGAGCAGCTTGCAGGCATGAAAAAAACTCACTGATGGTTCTGTGGCACCTCCTGTAGCACCTCCAATGCTTGCCCAGACTTAGCTACAGAAGGCATTAAATGCAGTTAGTTTGTCTGTGCTTTCTGGGAAGGTGTATTTCACTGTGAGAGAAAGGACAGTTCAACAACTCATCGAAAGATCCTTAATTTCACTCTCTGTTTTTGTGATCTCACCCTGGAGATTTCAGTTGCACCAAAGCCCCCAGGTGCTGTTGAAGAGTGAGCAGGCTGAGCAGAGAGGATGCAATGACCTGATTATTTAAGGACCACTCAGGAAGAAACGTATTTATTTGGTAATGCTTCTAAAGCCGCAAGGAGTTTACAGTAGGGAATTACTACAGCTCATGAAAATGGTCCACTTCACACAGGAATATATGAAAGCAGTGTCAGGAGATGAGTTAACATTGTTGATTGATATTAACGTGACGTATCTGTTATGCCTGAGGTCACCTGAGAATGTAATTTCTATTAGGCTTCTCTGCTGCTGGAGGTCTTACTCAAACGCAACTATCCAGATAACTGGAGCTTGTTTAGACAGAGCCAGCCCATCCAAAGCACAGCTGAGGATAAAGCCATGCCTTAGAACACACTTACCAGCTTCTTTCAGAACATCACAGAATCACAGAATGGCTTGGATTGGAAGGGATCTTAAAGCTGATTTCGTTCCAAGCCCCCTGCTGTGGACAGGGACACCTTTCCTTAGAGTATTCCTTCCCATATTGGGTTTTATGCTGTATTTGGCCAGCACACAACTCGCCCAGGTCTGTGCCCACCATGGGTCACGAGCGGCGCCCGCAGCTCCACACGTGGAGCCTGTACCTACAAATTGTCACCCAGAATCGACAAGGCAGCCAGCAAGCTGTGTTTAAAAGAAAACCACAACAAAAGGACTCCCAAAAGAACAACAGGCCCCACCCTTGGCACTGCAGAGGACCAGCTGCTCAGGACCCTGGGGATTGCTTCTTGACCATTCTGCAGCTTGGTCTGATGGAGAGGAGCTACGAGTAGGAATCAAATTATTGCGACGCCAGGTTTATTTAAAGACTGCCATTTGACTTTAGGCAATCTTAAATGCTTTCTTCCTTCAGTTTTGTCCTCCTATCCTTTGTCTATTTATAGTATAAACTCTGTTGGGCAAGAACTGCCTCTCTCTGAAGGGCTGAAGCACTCAGAAGTCTCACTCACAGATGCAGCCCTTGATCTAAGCACACAGCTTTGAGAGGAACTACCCTTTCCACAACCTAACTTCCACCCAGTCATATTTAGTCCACAATATACATAGGTTGTAAGCATATGACGCATATGTATAAATTGTTTTCTTTGAATTAAATCTCATACAGCTTTTGAAAATAGTTCCATAATATTACATGGTCTTCAAGTGATTTTAGTTGTCAGATTATACTTTTTTCTGACCCAGAGATGGGGCAACTGACAGGGGTTTTAAAAACTTTTATTCCATTTTCAGTCTCATGTGAAGGGTGAGACAATAGAGATGTTACAGTTCACACCATTACAATCAGAAGCCAAACTCCTTCCTAATTACAAGACATTATAAGTGTTTCTTGGCCTATCAGCTTTTGTCACACAATGCTGTTAATGCCTTAAAGCAAATCATCTAAAATTACCCCTCATATGTCCTTCTACAATGCATCTTTCATAGTTCTATTTCTTCAAAGTATCTAGTCTTATTTGAAAGGCCATCCTTTGGAAACTTGTTTCTAGTTCCATTTCTCTCTCAACAATGTCCGTCCTATTCCACAGCATTTCTTATCTCAAGGTTTGCATACAGATACATATTATGTGAGCCTTCTGTCAGGCTTTGAGAATCCTCTACAAATCCATTTCCCACAGTTCCCCCTCTCTCTTAAATGGAAAAAGACTTCTTTGATGGCTTTATTGGTTGTTCACCATGCCCTATGAAGTACACAAGGCACTAGCACTAATATTATCACTATAACAATCAATGCATATATACTTATTTTGCAAAGCTTCTTTAGTTAAGGTGCAAAGCTTTACCTTTCGAACAAGTCATCTAACCATGATGTATTGTCTGCTATAATTTGATTTGCCAAATCTTCTCAGTTTTTGAAGCTGTTTGTGGATGGACTCTGAATGGTCAGACAAATTCATACAACACAGTATTTTAAATTTCTCACAACCATGCTCATGTGCCAGAACAATTAATTGCAGTTTGATTTTGAAGGATAGCATGTCTAACACTGTTGACATCTGCTAGCGTATCACTGATTGCTGTGGATGTGGCATTGGCCTGTTTAGTCAGCCAACATCTAACCTGATCTGTTTCAGTGCCATGGCAGAAGCAAGCTGGGGTAGTAACAAACCTGCTGAAACTCTCTTTGCAGTTTTCCAGGGCAGAAAATCACTATTACAATTTTCTTCATATTGGTGGCTAAATCTCTTTTTTCTATGTTTTTTCTGAATGACTGTTTTAGCACTAGGTGCTAGTACAGTAAGTTGTCCAACACTGCATGGACTACTTTCGAGGCGTGATGGAATGCCTTGCTAAGCCCTATTTGCACAAATGAACCAATATCCTTTTGGTAATTGTCATGGATATTGGTCAATCCCCGGAAGTACACCCCAACTATTTGAGTAATTTCACCAGAAACTTGAGTTTCTGCAAGCAGGGTTAATTGGGAGTAACATTGTACCTCAGAGGATTGTTCTCTTGAGAATTGTTATTTGAAAATATAAGACAGAAATCCATGGTGAAGGTACCAAGAATTTCCAGTTCTTGGGGTTTGGAAGGTGCTTTAGAAAGGTTTTTGGTTCAAATGTCTCAGTAGGTAAGTCTCAGGCTCAATGTAAGCCTTCTGTCAGACTTTGAGAATTCTCTACAAATCCATTTCGTGGATTTAGTGACATCTCTCTCAAGGTTCATGGCCCCTTCACACCAATACCCCGTTCCAATGCACAGTTCCCATTCATTCTATCATAGACAAGCTTTTCTTTCCATCTACCAAACGTGTAAGACACATGTACCACAGCCTTACATCACACAGTGCCACTAAATTTCACCCTCACATCCCCCAAATACTGAACAAGTGATCTCCATATGTATATACAAAGTATATGGACTGCTGCATACATACATACATACATACATACATACATATATATTTTTTTTTTCTGTACCCTCCCCAACACCACAGAAAATCACAGAAGAGCTCCAAGATCACATCTCCCTCTTCAGTCCTTAGGGAAAAGGTTCAACACTTATTTTAACTTCCAAAAAGTGCATCTCTATACTGTTTTGAAGAGAAAACAGACTTTCCCCTGAGTAGTGCCACCAGAGAGATTTAGTCAGTGCCTCACCAGCTTTGAACATACCAACGTAAGAATACCACAGCATCCTTTCAAAATTTGAAAATGCAGTTAAAACAGCTGCTGCTTCAAAGGCTTTTAAGTATTTTAAGAATTTTAATTATTTGGATATTTTTCAGTTTTCTTTCTTATGCCAAGCAGATAATTAGTTCAATTACATTTTCACAGGTGGAATACTGGCCTGATTTCTACTTGCCTGCCATCAAAAAAAAATTGATGGCGGAACTCTTAGGGCATGAAAATTACACCTATTTAGTGTGGTGTTAAACATAGTCTTTGGAAATGTGGAGCACAAATGTCCTACACCAAAAACTTCAGTGTTACCAAATTATGAGTTCAAGAGCTGATTAGACTATTCCTGGTGTTTAAAGAAAAATCTGCTACTGAATACAAGCTTGTGCCTATATAATCAAGAGGGCCCCAAACACATGTGCTGTAGAGAATTTATTTTTTTTTTAGTCTACTTTAGTTTACTTAATGGCATTCTGTACCTAATGTGCATGGTTACATACCAACATAGTACAATTAGAGAAAATATCTGTTAACAGCTTCACTAGATTTCATACTGGGAATAAAGATCTGAAAGAATATCACATTTCTCTACTAAAAACAAACAGAAGAAAAATAAAACATTAACTTAGTATTAGGGTTTACAATTACAGATGCTGATGATTTAAGCTCTTTGGAGCCTTTGACACTAAGCGTAAGGAGGAAATTGGACTTTCAAATGAGTGAAAGACGAAACAAGCAGGCTTTTGTGCAGCCAACTTGAAGATTACATGCAAAAAAATAGACTTTTAAGATTAAAGAGGTTACATTTTGCCTTTTAGGAAAACAGAGGATAAGATATTAGCATCCTCTGTAAACTGCTTGAAGACTAACATTCACATGAACCGCAAACTAAAGCATTCACTCATCTTCCTAAGAAAATAAAGAGAATTTGGCAGTACAATAATCCTCAGAGAAACGCCAGGACAGGAACTTCTGTTGTCTTTGTTGATTTAGCAGCTGATGTGTCCAATACCTTAGTGCTTGGTAAAGAAAGAGCATAAACGTGTGTTCCAACATCTTTCGTCTTGGAAGGAAGCCGCTTGGAACCCGCCAACGAAAATAAGGAAAGCTAAACCTCAACTCACAAATACCACCATTATGCCATTTTACCCTCCTCCATGGACAGAACCTATATATTAAGTAGGGACAGCCCCAGGAAACAAAAAATGGGTATCACCAACATGCAGTAGTGCATTGTATGAGACACCTTTCTCACCTGTTCACTGCCGCCCTTCCTGTTCAAGCCAGTAACACACCACAATCTGAACGCACATACACTTAGGTGGAAGGCTCTGTTCTGATCACAAATTCTCACGGACTCCGCCTGTTAAACCACCCCAAGAGCGTGCCAGTTTACACTGGCTTTGCTTGCAATGTCTGTCAAATCAGAAGTGTTTAACCAGACAAGACACAGCTGCTTTTCAACAGCCAGAACCCAAGTACCGCTTTCCTTCTGCAAGGAAATGGAACCTAAATTTGAGCTCATTTCAAATTTTGCTACAGGAAATACAAATAATTAGAAGTGAAATGGCATCAGCATGCATTTTTACTTACCAGGTGCCCAAGAAACAAGGCAGACTCACCCATTCATTTTTCGCACTAAAACCTGAGATTACCTTGCTGCATGCACAGTCTCACCCGGGCACCAAAACTGCTGAAAGGCTCCCAAGTGCCACGGTCCAAAAGGCAGGGCTGGCCCATCGGACTTACACTTTACACTTAGGGACAACACAGAGCAGCCTCTTTTCTCCTTCAGCAGCCTCGAGCGGGTGTCACCTCCTCTCTCCGAGTGCCAAGGCGGCGGCACGGAGGTGCCGATGTGACACCCGGTGTGAGAACGCGCCGGGCTGCCGCCGACCCGCACCCGGCAGCGCTTACACCCGGCACGGCTGGAACCTTTACTCGCACCCACTCCAGTAATAACCCGGCGCTCCACATGCAGAATGCGGTTTCATCCACGCTGACGGTCGTCCCGGGACCGGACCAGACACAGAGCGAGACACAAAGCGCTGCGGGCGGGGAGCGAGAGAGCAGGACGGGCCCCCGGCCCCTCGGGCTGCCGCGGACACCGCGGCGCTCCCGCCGCCCCCGGCCCGGCCCCGCTCCCCGGCCCGGCTCTGCCCCGGCCCCGCCGCCCCTTCCTGCCCTTCCTCACCCTCGTACTCCAGGCTGGCCCGGGCGCCCAGGGCCAGCAGCGCGGCCAGGCGCAGCCACCAGCTCCCCATGCTCCACACGGCGGCTCTGCCCGGCCCGGGGCTGCGCGGCAAGGGGCAGGAGCAGCAGCAGCAGGAGGAGGAGGAGTGGGACGGGGACATTCTCCGAGCGGCTCCCGGGCGCCGCCGGAGTCTCCTCCTCCCGCGGCCCGGCCCCGCCTCGCCTCCCGGGAAGGGCGCTCGGGATCCGCCGGGGCTGCGGTGTGCCTGTGCCTGTGTTGTCCCCGCCGAGGGGCTCCCGCTGCCCTCCGAGGTGGCCTCCGGGAACCGCCCGGTGGTGCCCTGGCCCGGAGAGAGGTCACGGAATCATAGAATCAGAATAGTTTGTGTTGGAAGGGACCGTAAAGATCACCTGGTTCCACCACCACCACCGCCTCCTCTGGACTCACTCCTACAGGTTCACGTCCTTCCTATGCTGCGGTCCCCAGAACTGGATACACTATTCAAGGTGGGGTCTCAGCAGAGCAGAGGGGCAGAATCCTCTCTAGGGACGTGCTGCCCACGCTGCTGTTGATGCAGCCCGGGTGTGGGGTCCCTGCTCGGTGCTATGAGCCCCGAGCTCAACCAGGGCACCGAGCTGGCCGGGACAGTGTGTCTGTCTCCGATGTCCTTCCATCAGTCCCTCCAAGGCAGGGAGGCTGCCAGTGAACAAAGGCAGGATGGGGAGGATGAACCCCTCGTGCTCCCTCCAGTAACTTTTGTGGCATGGTAAGACCTCTCTGGGGAAGTGTCATGCTGCGGGCCCCCATCCCATCCCATCCCATCCCATCCCATCCCATCCCATCCCATCCCATCCCATCCCATCCCATCCCATCCCATCCCATCCCATCCCATCCCATCCCATCCCATCCCATCCCATCCCATCCCATCCCATCCCATCCCATCCCATCCCATCCCATCCCATCCCATCCCATCCCATCCCATCCCATCCCATCCCATCCCGCCTGCCCAAGCAGGCCTGGGGTTTTGCAGGCAGCAGTGCAAAGAGACAGACTGCATTTCTCAAGATGAACTGCTCTTGTTGCTCAGCAGTTTGCAGATGGCCAGCTTTAAATGTTAAAAAAACAACAACAAAAAACAAACAAACAACCCCCCCCCCCCAAAAAAAAAAAAAAACCCTAAGTCATGAGAGTAAGAAAAGAAAGGTTGGAGTCATCACATTTCTCATTAACTTTTTGAGCTGCCAGGGTGTTGCAGAGTTACATTTTCAGGCGTTGTTCCATAACCACAAAGACTGGAGGCTTTTTATCCTGCCTTTCACATGAAAGAAATTTCCCCAGACACTCTAAGCCTACAGAGGCAGAGGCTTCAGGCAGAGCAACACTTTAGATTTGACATCTGTCAACCCTGCAGCTTGACTACAGGTACACTTGGGGTTTCTTTATTTTTGTACTTCCTACCATGAGCATTTAATGTGCAGTCTAAACTGGCGAAGGTGTGGGAAAAGCCCTGGCCCCAGCCAAAGTTTGTGTGCTGGGGTAGTACAGGGGAGCAAGGCCAGGGAGTTCCGAGGGTCCCTCCCACATTCTGTGCCGTTTCCTGGACAAAGAGGGAAATACCATCTAGTCAGGAAAGGAGTACTTCTTTAAAAATGAGTTACACAGAATTGCAGAGGAAGGAGAATCATCTCAAGAGGAAATGTTATTCTGGAAACAGAAGGTGACAATTCTGCCACACTTTGAGGCTGGCTATACCAAAGTGGCCTAAGAAAAATGCAATCTTGCTGGTAATTAAAATAAAAATCTGTGTGGGTGCTGTGTTTGGGAGCTTTCTCCAAAGCATTTTCTTTTCATCTGACTTCCCCTTTGGATTAGGAGTGCTCCTGGATACCTCCCCACCTGGATCCCCTAATTTGCTGTGTGAGACTTCGATGTGCACAGGAGTGAGTGAACCTCCTGCATCCCTGGGGCCAGGCTAGAGCTGCTCTGGAGTAAAATACCTGGTGGGGTTGGGTGGGCACTGGGCCCTCAGCACAAACTGTTCTCCAAGTTGCTCCACACACTACAGGTGGAGTCTGAGTATGCTTGGGCTCAGTAATCTGTTTTGAACTTGTTTGCTGAAAAATGAAAAAGAAAGATGGTAACAAAAACAATGCCAGTTTCATCAGAGCAACTGCAGTTTAACAGACTAAGCAATTCTTAGATTTCCGCATGTGAAGAGATTAAAATACTAACATTACTCTGTTCAAAGAGGAACATCAGGAAAAGGAGTGCTTTAATCTGATAGTGATAATTGCTGTAGTTTGTCTTTGCTGCAAGGCTTTGGTAAGACTTGAGCATTCCAATGTACTGGAACAATAAAGGTGCAGATATTAGTGGGTCAGGTATCTCTTGCTTTCCCTTTGTGTACTGTCCTTGTAGCTGCCCATTTCCAAAGCACTGGCCTTCATTTAGGTATTTCTGTGAGTTAAGGTCTGTATTGCCATGAGAGCGTGGTACAAGAAGCTGCTGCCAGCAGAAGGGTGAATGCAGCTGCAGCTTCTCCATCAGCTGTCCCAATACCACCCTGCCCACAGGTCACAGCCTCTCTCCTGGGCAGCCTTTTAGAGATGTTTCAAGCTGCATGGCCACAGTGCAGAATGTGATTGTGGTGACAAATCTTCCTTGCAGGGTTGTCTCCTCAGTGTGAGAGACAAAGGTGTCAGTAGTAGGTACCATCGGTGACCTGAGTAGATGCTGTGGTGTCTGAGTTAGTACAGGCAAGAATCCTGTTTGATTCCCTGGAATCAGTGGAACCTCAGACTGCTTTCCTGTTGCTCCTCATTGTGCAGGTGCAATTCCATCTGCTCACACAACATAACCACTCGTGTTTGCAGATTTTTTTCCTTTGTCTTGCCTGCCCACTGCACGGGGCTGTTGCAGTGGGCACTGTGAGCGGGCATGCCTGTGATGCTGCTTTTCCTCTGCCATCCAGTTCCTGGAGTGTCCTAGCTGCCCTGAGAAAGGCAAGGGATTTCAGAGCTAACACAGTCTGCAACCTACAGCTCAAATTTAGACACAGGTGTGAGCATAAGGAGCAGTGGGAATGCATCCTTCATGGCCTGTTTGAAATGAGCCTTAGAAAAATGCTAGTGCCAAGGTGTGCATTCATGCAATCTGCTCTGGAGTTTCTCTGTGCAATGTAACACTCATTCTTTGTGTTTGAGGGAATGAAAGCAATGTGAAATCACCTAAAAGACTGGGCCTTGAAAGGCAAATTCAAGCAACTTTAAAAAAAATTTGAATTCCTAACAACAAATTAATTTTTATAGTTTTCTTAAGAGACCTTTTAATAGGAGGAAGCACGTGGAACTGTGAATGAATTAAACAAATGTCACATATATTGAATTTGAATGCACAGTTCATTTTTTTTTTCTCCCAGTTCAGCTTTTAATTTTTATAGAAAAAATTCCAACTATTTAAGCATGTGGTTTGTAGGAGTTCCTGGCACTCCTGGTATTACACAAGAATTAACCAGACTGCTTTTCATGGAAAATGCAGGTTTTGACTGTTCAGAGGTAAAAGAAAATCTTCAAGACTGAAATCAATCAATACTAGAGGACTGAAATGTGTGAAAATGTCTTGGTTGGATAGAAAAATAAAGCCTTAAGCAAAGTTAAGTGCTCTTGGAGACTTAAAAAAATATTATTGTTATATCAAAGAGCTAATACAAAGACATAATTTTTCTTTTGTACTTTTTTTAATAGTTCAGAAGTATAATTGTATTACTCTGTGCTAGAATAGCTGTAACAACTGTAGTTACAGTGATAATAAAAATACAGCTTTTGATGGAGAGGTGAAATTAATTAAAATCAAATTTTAATAATGTTTTAACAATCTAATAATTTTTCTCCAGATAGTAAAAGAATGATAAGGAAATAAAAACAATACCCAAACAATCCAGCTGTGTGTAATAAACTTTTGGAATCCCAGAGTAAGGTCTAATTAGTCATAAGATGACAAATAGGGCCCCAATCCAAACCACACAGTTTTAGCCAGTGAATTGTCTGACTGAATGCAAATGCTCTGATACTAAGAATTACTCTTGTAAATATCTGCAGAAATAGACAGTCTTAAAATAAAATAATAATCATAGTAATGCATTTCTTCTGCACAATTCCTAGAATTCTTGGAGTTTATTATTACTTTGTCATAATAATATGACAAAGTAATAATAAGCTTTGTGGCAGCAACACTTTAAAAATACTCATTTGTAACTCAACATTTGCCGTTATTAGACCCTCCTTCCAGCTGGTGGTCACTGCCAGCTCCTGTGGCCAAATTTTTCCCTCTGGATGTCAGCCTGTTGCACATGGGCTGTGCTTGGACACTTGTCCCTTTGGGATCCCACTCAGGGCCATTCTGGGTGCTTTCTGTGGGGCTGAGGGGTGCACTCCAGTGTTGGGACATTTCAGAAACTCTGACAGAGTCTGGGAGAGGGAGGCTGAAATGGAAGCAAAGACTGGGGTTGACCTGCGGAGATAGCAGGCAGGAAGAACAGATCTTCCATAGGTGCTGCTGTGGTGAAGGCATGAAGAGGAAAAAAGGGCAAAAAATATTCAGAGGAAGACATGGGCAGAAAGAGGCAGGTGGATGAGCATCATGTAGAGTGCTCTTTGAGGATTGATTTAACAAAATTCCTCACACACCGTGCTGCTGCTGTCAGCTCATGACTGGAACCTCTGAGCTAGCCCATGAAACCCCAGTGCTAGCCAAGGAACACCACTGCTAGCCCAAGATCATCCCTCCATGCAGAATTGATACTTCACTCAGTGCTGTTTTCAAAAGGTATCTCCCCTGCACATGCCATGCCTGTCAAAGACACCTGGCTCATTTTGCATTTTTAAGTGATATCTTCATGTCTGCTAGTAGAAAGCTGCTTTTCCTAAAATGACAGGAAAGAAACACTAGAGGCCAGCCTGTGAGAGGACAGCATTGGATAAAAATGTCAGAAAGATGTACACCAATAGAAGTTCTTGTTCTGGAAGCTTAAATAACAGAGATGATGATCACATAGTTTCTTGTGTGAAATAATAAACTGAAGTTATATCCTAATAACTTTCTTTCCTAGGTCACACCTAAATGTCAATGGCACACTCCTTGTCAAAAATATAAAAGATACTGCCCTGACTGTAAAAATAGTGTATTTTAGGGAAATGAAATGTTCTTCAGGGCAGCAGTCTCTGGCTGTGTGTCCCACCTCTAAGCACTTTCCTGCTCCTTATGCCAGTGATCTGAATAAATCCCCTTGGCTTTTCCCAGTTAAAGGTGGCCTCATGCCCTTCCTGCCAGCAATGGCACAAAGCAGATGGTGAGAGTAACTTTCCCTCAATTTCTCCACTACCAAAACCCTTGCTATGGAAAATTTCAACATGAAAGACTGACTCAGGCACACAGAAAGCACATACATGGTGTACACATGCAGCAAGTCCTGGAGAACACCAGCTGCCTTTTTTCCATTTCATCTGGCAGGGGTGGTGTGTCTTAGACAGCCAGCAAAACAGAAAATTTTGGGGGGAAGACAATATTGCATTCCTAGTTAGACACTGACTGATGCATCAGTATGCGGTAAATCAGCAGATAGACGGTCTCATGTTTAATAGATGTACTGAAGAACAAAACCTCTGTATTTTTTTTAAGCTGTTAACATCCCTTAAAATTCTAACTGTTAATATCTCTTCAGTTTTTGATGAGTGTGATTGGAAACAGCTGTGTCTAAACTGTTCTGACATTAAATGAGGATGGTCTCAAAAAGAAAAGACTTCTTTGTGTACATATAAAAGAACTACAGTTTAGCCAGATTTAGATTTTGCAAGGCTTCTGCTGAGTCATTACAATCTGGTCCTGAAAAATAAAGTGGTAATTACATAGCATGAATAAAATGTAATTCCAAAACAGTCTTGAAAGGCAAAGAGGTGTGAACTTTAGAGTTCATCACTGTGAGATACTGAGCAAAGCAGACTTACTACAAAAGCATTAATATCTCCAATTCTCGCCACTGATGATGGTCTCATTACACTTGATCAAAACAATATTTAGATCCTTAAAGGAATTTAGATATAACAGAGTGTGAAAATGTTGTAAACTCCTCTTAGTAGTGAGTAGTATAAATAATATAGTTCCTAAAAGCACTGTGAAGGAATTTAGAGATAGCATATTTATATTTATATTTATATTTATATTTATATTTATATTTATATTTATATTTATATTTATATTTATATTTTAAAGAGCTAAAGTAGTTCAAGTCCATGAGTATGTTTTAAGTGAACCCATACTTAGTCTCTCAATAGTCATGCAAGATTAGCTTCTGTATTCTTGATTATCAGGACTTACAGTGGTTTAACATCATCATATGAATTCAGTTTACGTCAACTACCCTAATGTCAACAGCATGACTTAAAATATTCCTTAGGGACAAAGACTGGATGTATTTTGCATATTGTACAAGTAACACCTGAAAGAAAAAAGAAAAAGTTGCACAAAATTAATTATGATTGTGATTATTAACTTTTGGCGTATAAAATGGAGTCTAAACAGTATGTTCTCCCTTTTTAAAATTTCAGTCACCACAAACATGCATAGGAGCAGCAGCTGCATAAATGAATCCAGTGGTTCTGGAAAGCAGTAAAATTGCATATATAAATATATGCATATGTAAATATATGGATTAAATGGAAATTTCAGGAGGTCAGGCACACGTTTGGTCACCCATGTGCACACACACATACACACATATGTCTGTATATACGTCTCTTTGTCTATAAATATATATATATATGTCTCAGTGCACATACATGTATAGCTGTGTAGGCAAGGTGCACTAATACCACTGCAACTTAAATCCAACATGTATATCTAGATTTACATTTATTTATCAGAACTTGACCATTTTCCATCTATGTATACTTGGAAATAATTTACTAACTAATTTTTTTATCTTTATTTTTTTATATCTTTATATTTTTACATATGCACAGTTTAGAACTTTCAAAATGCACTATATAAATAGACCAAGGTACCAGAGTACTTTAATGCCACAAGTAATGCCAGAAAACATAAAGTTTTCTGAGAATTTGGAAACAGAAAATTTGATACAGAATTAGTTTTTTAAACTTCTTTCAGGGGCCAGGAGAAGGAGAATTTCTGGCTCTAGGGGCTGGTTACACCTTTGAAGAGCACAAACTCCACCTAGTGATACGTTTGGTGGTGAAATTTTAGAAACCCAACAATTCTAAAGCACAGTTTCATGTGTATGGCAGGACTACAAAAATGAGAAATATCAACTTGAGCTGATACATTTAATCTTGGGAAAGTAAGGAAAAAACAGAGAGATATTATGAATGTTTCTAGATTTTTTTGCTACTTACCTGTTTATGAAAACATTTCAGTAATAAAAACCTTTACACTTTTATCATAAATATTGTGAACTTGTTAAAAAACCCTCTAAGTTAATACATATGCGCATGTAAATAGTTTAATTTGTTTAATCTTTTTTATTAAAAACAAAGACATGTAAAAAAGACATTGGAATGGGTTAATATGTTCCTGCTTCTTGTTGAGCAAAGTGTATGGACAAGACAAATGTACCAGTCCCTGAAACTGCTCAGACATACAGCAGTTTACAGTCCATTACATAAACTTCTGTAGCATTACATTTGAGGGTAATTCCCATTTTAAAGTAATATTTCTCACTAAATTCGTTCACCTTTGAAAAAATAAATTGTCCTTACAGTAAAAATTTCTGTGACTGATCTCCCCTTAAAAAAATAATAATTAAAGCTTATTTAAATTAATGAGGGTGCCATTTACTTTATTTCTTCTTTTCCTCTTCGCTCTTCTCAACAGTATCCAAGTAGAAGAGAAACCACATGTGCATTCAGAAAAATAAGAAAATATGTAAATATAATGGAGGAGAAAAACCCCTCAAGCAGGGTTCACTGCAGAATCCAGGAGTAGCCCAAAGAAATATAAAAGACACAAAAGGATCCTAATCAACTCTGGCAAAGGGTGACCCAAGCATCCAGGTTTTCAGTAGGATGATTATGGTAGCACAGAGGAGGCCATGAGAGAATCTATGGCACCTGCCATACTTACAATGACAAAGCATTCAGGTGAACCAGCTCTTAGGATGAAATCAACTCTGGACACTTCTGACCTATTATATAAAATTTAAGCAACTCTGAAACTAGGAAAAAATGAAGGAAGAAGTGGAAAGCAACCAGCCCAGCTGTGCAACCTTTTACCAGTTCCCCATGTGGTCAGGGGTGACTCTGAGGTCATCAACCACCAGCAAAGAGACCTCCAGGGCAGAAAAATGCATGTAAAGGGCAAGGAAAATATATTAATGATTTCAGGGAAATTATTTATCATGTGTATGTTTATTCTGGGAAAGCCAATGACTATGTATGTAAAATAAAGTATATAAACAAGAGCTTTTTCTGTACTCAGCCTGCACAATATTTTGGAGGAAATATCCCCTTGGCTGAACAAAGAATTCCTGCTTCTTAATGCTACAGTGATGTCAAGCAGTTTTTATTTTTACTGATTTTTGACTCTTCCTGCTAAGTGTCCATCTGAAGAAAAGCCAGTCTGCCTGAGAAAAACATGAATATTTACCCCAGTTTGTCATACTGATGCCAAAGTACCTCTGGTTGCATTATTTTCCTGTAAGAAAAGCTTTTCTGGAGACTTATTAAGGTGGATGTTCAGAGAATACACGAGTAGAATCCAACTGAAACAAGAGTGAGGGTGTCCAGTTTTCACTGGGCCTGATTCAGTGAGGAGAGAGGCCCGTCAGCTTATGCCAATTGCAGCAGGAGCAAAGGTTTTCAGCACCTCTCAGAAATAAAAGCTTTCTCCCTGACCCAGTTTGGCAGGAGGATTCTTCTATACTTACACTGTTTCCACTGGGACTGCTGCCATGATTGAAATTAGGCACATACGCAAGTAACTTCTTCCATAATGGCCTATAAGTTAACTTGAAAGGCCATTTTTTTAACGTCAAAACAGAAGGAAACATGGATATTTCTAAGTAAGTACCTTCAATATCCTTAACTAGTTTGTTAAACCAAATAATATCTTACATCAAATATTATAATTTTGCAAATGTATCATGCTGGAAGTGGTACTCTGTAGACAGAAACAGAATAAAATTATTCAGCAAAAAAACCATAAAATGCCTGTATTCAACTTTTCACATTAAAACCCCCCATATTTTGCTTTAGAACATCAACAGGTAAGGCCACAGAACTCCAGCAAGGTGCTGATAAGCATATCATTTTGAACAATTAAAATTACCAATAAATACCAAGAAAATCATCTGCCTATTTAAAATTACAGCAATCAAATTAAAAAAAAAAAAGCAGCCATCAACATCTCAAGTCATAACTTGAAATGTTTTCAAGTAAAAATTGCTCTATGTGCTTTAAGACTGTCACATTCTCATATATTAGAAGAGTGTTACAGCAATATACATGTATTAACTTTCATCCTTCTGTTCTGGTTAGTCACAGTTTCACTGGAATTCTCCAGTGTATGATTCTGATTTTCATCCTTACTGTCTTCACCAGATAATTCTTCCTTTTCTTTTTCTTCACTCTGCAATGGCTTTTCAGAGCTGTCTTCCTTTCTGCTACATTCATTCTTCTGGCTTGTCAGTGACTTTCGCCTAAACAGGGAAAACTGAAATGAAAAAAATGGGTAAATGATATGACTGAAAGAGTTAGCAGTGAAATTCAAGATAAAAAAAAACCCCAAACTTCTTCATATATACCAAAGTTAAATGAGGTTGGCAGATTTTTCCTTGGTAAAATAATCTTTTTTATTTCAAAACAAAATGACTAAAAAAATGTTAATGAGGAACATTGCAATATTTGAAATGTGGTAAAATAGCACATGGGAATCAGAACAGTTAAAGTGATTGCATTTTGTCAAATTACACATTGTACAGTTTGTACAAAATACTGTAAATGGTGCATTTGTTTGGGTTTCTTTCAAATAAGAGCCTGAGGCAGGGTCCAAAAATAAAGCCCCAGAGCAGTAAGTGCTTACTCTGCCTCCTGATAAATGTGTGTACTGCCATTAATGACAGTGCCTGTGCTCAGTGAGACCACATGTGTCAAAATTAACTGATGCTTAAGGTCTTTGGTCAACAGGAAACTCAGCAGCCTCTGCAGGAGCCTGTGGATCCTAAAACCTGTAAGAAATTCCTTATCAGGTACTCCTCAACATGCTCATACACCTATCTAAGAGTTATATATGATCACAAAATCAGTGCATGTTGCAAATAGCTTCAAGGTCAATGATCTCAGCTTCTGCTTTCAGAGACAAATGGGGGGGGAAATCTTTTTAGATAATATCCCATAGGAATCAAGTCCTAAGTTTTCACCTCACCACTACGTGATGTGATAAACAATCTCTCTTTCAGGGACATGCCACCCATGAAGAGGTTTTAAGTATGGGCTTTATCCATACTTAAAGCCCATTTCCATGAATGGGCTTTAAGTAATTTCTATTATTTATACAATTCAGTTATTTTATCAAAAACTAAAATCAAGTCCTAAACAGAAGGAACAGGTTACTCAGTAGTTTAATTATCTGTGCAGATCATGTGATTTATTTGCTTTGGTAACTGCCCACTGGCTTCTTGGTCACTGGCAAAGCTGGAAAGAAACATCAGGTCACAAACCTTTATTCTCCCCACAATTCTTCCATTTTTTTGGTCATCAGTGTTCTCTGAAGAATTGTTCACAGTGTGATTGTCAATGCTTTCCTTCTCTACAATAATATAAACGTTTATATTAACTTCCTTCTGATTCATGCAAATCAGAAAAATATCACAGTAAAGCAGAAAAAAAAATTGTTCTTCAGATTATTTTTGAAGTAAAGGTCACTAAATAAAACTTTAAAAGCAGTCAGAATATTCAGTAAAACGTTTCAGCCTGAAAAGATTATTTTTATTTTTTAACCTCTCCATATAATGTCCTGATATTACTCTCCAGATACTCAATTTTTAAGAACAGAACACTTATGGCAGTGAAAATATATAAAATATTTTTACTTGACACTCACAGTTTCCTCTTGCTGACAGGAGACAATGTCTTGCACACTTATTTTTAAGTATATTGTAATTTGGTAAAGCTGACTTTTAGGGCAGGAGTTACGGTTCAGCATGATTTTTATTCCATAAAAACAATTCTGGGAAAGGAAAAACTTTCCATCTCAGTTGATGTTCCTGTGTTTAAATTTTCCTATGCTCCCTGTATTAATCATATAAATTTCAAACTTAATATCAAAACTTCCATATCGCTGAATAATGGAAAAATATTTAAGCATCCCTTCTGTACAAACTATTTCCATTATAATATTGAAAATAAATAGCATAGCTTCTTCATTATAAAGGCTGTGGTCTGTTTTATACCATACTTGTTATTTTCCTTTAAGAGAACCATTCTATATTATTCCAAAATTTCTAAAATAAAAGTAGTCCTACACATATAGGGCACCCAACTTCATGTTCCCCAGCTTTTCCAAAGGACTATACAGTTCTCATAAACTGACATCAAAACTGCAAGGAGCTTCTAGACTTACATCTTCAGCATCCTGGACAGTGTTCAGCAATTACCCCATTTCACCTACAATAATCTCTTTGTGAATGGAAAGAGGAAATGTCAGCTGAAAAAGATGGGGAAGAATTCTGAGAAGCTTCTTGATTGAAGTGAGGCACAGGGCACCTAAAGAAGTTGCCTGAGAGATAATGAAATTACCATGACTTTGGCACTGCACAACCAGAACTGCTCTGAGTAGGATACAGTCCTTCTCATGGATTTCCCTCCAACACATAACTGGGAAAAATATTTATTTCTTTCATTAACAATTAATAATGGGGGATTGCCCCTCAAATTTCATTACCTCTCAAGAACTACTTTACCAACTATGAACAAGAACTGTGTTGTCCAGTTTTTTTATAATATTGCTTAGAAAACTTTTATCTGTCTTTAGAATGTCCAGTTCTTAGGAATTGTATTCTTACCCTGCTGAATGATGGTCTCTTTCTGAGTAGTCTTCTCTGTCTATAGACCAAAAAAAAAAAAAAAGAACCGAAAAACCCTCTTTCAAATATGTTTAAAGAAAAAGATGTTTAACTATTAATACCTACATGTGTTTCTCCCTCTACAAAAACCACCCCAAAAAACAACTTTGCATTTACAGGATAGCTACACACATATCAAACTGAAGCTAGTTATAGAACCAAATTCTTTCAGAGACAAGAAACTTAAAAGGCCTTTACCTCTCCAGTTTCCAAAGGGCTACTACTATTACTTGTCTCTCCCTCAGGTGCTTTATGATTCTTTTCGTTTTCAATTTTTTCCTCTTCTTTTTCTGTTTCTTCTCCTGCTTCATCTCCTTTGATTTCCTCTTTTCCTTTTATTTCTTCTACTTCTTCTTCTTCTTCTGTTTCTTCTTCTTCCTCCTCCTCATCATCTATTTCTTCATCTCCAGACAAATTTTGTTCCTTGGACAAAATTGTCAAAACATAATTTTGAATCTCAAGCTGTACAATGATCATGATTCCTCATCCTACACCAGTTCATCACATATCAAAATTTGACTAAGAACCTGAAAACTCAAAAGGAAATGTTCTAAGGAGTAGATAGAATAAGAACAGACACAGGAGACCTAAATCAAAGTTTGCTAATTTTAATATATTTTTTAAAAACTGACCTCCAGGGAACATTAGAAGTGCAGCTGACTTATGTTTTGCCAACATGTGCCTCTTTAAAGGAAAAGCAATGAAAACAACTTCTTTTTGGAAAGAAAGAATTTCTTTTAAATGTTTGAAATGAGCATAATTGACACAAAAAGTAGTAATTCCAACACTGAAAAAAAATTTCAAATCTTTTTCTCAGGAAAATTAATGAAGAAATGCCAGATACAATGCTTTGATTGATGTCATTCAATACATACATTATAATTTGAATTTAATTTATTTTCAGTCTAAGATAAAACTCCAATATAGTAAAAATAAAATAGACCAAGGGCATTATAAAATAAATATTTTAAAGCACAAATGTTATTTTTGTAAAATATGTAGAAAAATTGACCAATTATATCCTTCTTACTCCCTTCAATCAGGTTGTCATTATTATGCCAGTATGTACTTACAATAGCATAAAATACAATATTTAAATAAGAAACATTCTCCTTCCCATTGCAGAAATACAAGAGCCTAAACGAAGAGCTTCCAAGGTCAAATCAAGTGAAGGCACATCACTGCCCAGGAGAACATTTCTGTTCCACTGCAGCCAATGGGAATTGGTGGGAAGTATCTGCACACTCGTTTGCAAGTGTGGTAAAGGAAAGAGTCTTACATTGAACTCCTTCCTAGACCTGGTTCCAAATGTTGTCTCCTTTCTTTTGTTAATGTTTTTTCCCTGTTCTCTCTTACTTCTCTGGATTTTTGCCTGTTGTCTCCCCAGCTGTTTTCATGGTCATTAGAAGGTAATTTGCTGGTGAGGAGGAGACCAGCAGTGAATGTTTCTAGAAGTTGGAACAGAGACCTTTGGTGGAACTCTTCTGCTAAGCCCAACTCACATATCCCAGGAATCTGAGGCATCCTCACAGGGGACTTATGGAAATCTGCATCATTCTGGACCCTAACTCACAGCCTACAGCACCTAAAATCACACTAGATAAATTTATTTCAGCAACTGAGCCATGCTCCTCATCCAAAATAAAAAAGGTGGAGGAGAGAGACACTCCTTTTACTCCAAGGAAACCACCTCTTTAACTGAACAGCTTCCCAGACTGACCCTGTTTCCATTTACTGCAGCTTTTCACAGGTGTCTCTGGCTGTCACCTTGTCTATTCAACTCCTAAAATAGCACAATTTGCATCATAATTCTGATAGCACAGTTCTATTACTGTTACTTCTGGTTGCCCATTTACAGGTATGTTTTGGAGATTTTACCAATGGTAGGGAATGATCTGAGAATGTCATACTACAGATATGCTTTTACCTTAAAGGATGAATCATTTGACCATTCAAACTTATACCTTTAGAATTTAATAATCTAAGAATCAAGGCTACTAATTAAAGTACATATATGTGTGTATATATATATTATATATATATGTTATATGCATCTATTATATATACCTATAATCTCTTCTTTATTCTCTTTCATCATGCTTTAGGGGGCTTATTTTCTTATTTCATTCTAAATTCCTTTTTTCATAGAAAGATAATGCTGAAACAATACCTCAAGTTGAGGCACAGAGAAGCTGTCTGAGCCAAGGTCACACATAGAAAGTCAACAGTAGTAGAGAGCACACAAGTGAAATATTTCAAACTGGTTTCATTTAGGTTTGAGGTTCCAGTTTCTTCAAGGAAAAAAACGTGGTCGTTACTATGAAATGGCCTTAAACATTTTGCACCTCTAGTATAATAAATGAGCACAGCAGAACAGCAGTCTAGAAAATATAACCTTGCAGATTTAACACACTACACAGATTTTTTTAGAGCTGTCTTTGCTGAATTTTTTTCATGCATTTATTCTGGTTTTCCTGTAAATCCAGACCTTCATAACTAGACATGCTTAAATATAAATTTGCTGTTCCCAAGCTTATGGGGATAAATGACCTTACTTGCACTGGTTTTTGCAAAAGTATTGTCTTAGTGGATATAACTCAGTGGGTATAACTGTCTTTTGCTAAAATAGCTGCAGCTGGCTTTTCTTTGGGCAGATTAATACAGAATAAAGACATTTGTTTTCAGAATTCTCTATAAAAATGTGGTCCTATGTCCACAGGAGAGAGGGGAAAAAACTTCACTCTGTTCTCTACTGTCTTCTCACCTGGTGCCATGCTCTGGCTAAAAGTCTCATTGAAGACTGAGAAATACCTCATGGTAGACCTTGCTCAAACAACAACTGCAAACTAGGTTTCTCTTAATTCTGTAATTGTTTCATTGTGGACCCCTCCTGCTTAGTTTATGGAAATGGCTCTGACAGATGGGCTGCTCATAATTAGCATTTCAGAAGGGAAGGCTTATAGTATCTTTCTACATCTCCTCAAGAAGTCAAAATAATGATTGCCACCAGCATTTTATATTTTTAGGGAAGAAAATCTCAAAGCCACTGATGGGACAAATTTAGCTGCAGATCTTTTAAAAATCTGGTGAAAACTCAGTGATGAAGAGAGCTGAAATTACTATGTGTACCACCTGAAGTGGAGAGTTCTAGGAAGCTCTGGTTTACAGAGGTGTTTCTGTTTCCAGTTGCTGTGGAAACTGTTAAAAATCCACAGAGAAGCTTATTAAAGAGAGTTGAGAATGAAGTAGGTAGCTACATGTCTGTTCCTGTGCGGTGTTCTGCCAAGCAGCCATAAACCAGCAATTGCTTAGCAGAGTTTTTAATCATTTAAGGAACAGATTTCTCCATTACTTGCCCAGCCCATTAGCTTGACATGCCCGAAAGCATTCTCATGGCCCTTTTACATGTGTACAGGCTAAATGGATGGTGTAAATACCAAGCAGGAATTTCCCTATGAAGTAGAAGACTCTGAGTAGATGGGTGTTAGGTCCAAGGAGGTTGGGCAATGGGCATAGTGCTTCATATGGACCTGAACAGTGCTCCCTTTCTGGGGCACTAGTAAAGACAAATACAAAACACATTCTACAGACTATCTTCTTACTTTGTTGCAGGACTGAAGAGGAACAGGCAGAGGAATCATATCCTATGCTAGCTGTCATTCTGCTCTCCAAAAACGTAGTGCTCATCCATGTCAGTCCTGACCTGTCCATGCTGGGGAAATGCACCAGGTTAACATTTTACAAAAACAGCATTGAAAGTAACAATACCAGCCCTGATCTTACAGGCAGATGAGTGAAAAACCCCCCAAAACCAAACAATTCAGTTTACCGTGTGGGTTGGAGGTACATGGATGGGTAGACATGTAACATTTTCATGATACTGATCAGGATGTCGAGCCATCTGATGTGAAGTGACTGGAAATACTGCCTGACAAAACTGTTAGCAAAGCTGAGATTCATACTGTGTAATTTCTTACTAAGCAGTTCCAGAGACAGCTTAACACCTTAAAGTCCACACAGTGTTAGCCACTTGTCATCAGGTATTTGAACTGGCTTTCACTTTGTAGCTGTTAATATAGAGAAGTTATTAGCTCAGCTACTCTAAGCCTTAGAGAAATATCCTTCACTTTAATGATTATTAAAGAAAGCTGTCCAGTTTAAAGACTGACAAAATTCAAAGATGTGAGTACTCAAATGAGAGATTTAGCAGCTTATCCTTCCACTTACAAGGCAGCCAAACTAAGCTTTCTTTATATATTGTCACGGAGACAAACAGAAAAGCTCAGCTAAATACACTTACAAGAATTTCCAGTTAAAAGCTGACCCTACCATAACTTATCTAAAAGTTAACACCTAGGCTTCTGCTAGGTTATACTGGTTTCCTAATTACACAATTTTATGTAAAAAGCACTTAACATGGATTACCTGATACTTTATTACACTCCCTTAATGCTGCTGTTGTGTGAATATCCTGGAAAACTAAGGCAATGCTGCACCTGTAATTTCAGGCAGACTGTGCAGTGAAACCACTGGAAACCAGGTTTATGTCAGAAAGGAGTTTCCATTGTTAAATGTCAAAAACTGAACTTTAAAGATAGCTATGCCTTCTTGTAAATACGATGGAAGAAAATATCGAAGTAGCAGTTGCCATGTAGTGAGACACTGATTACCCTGGACATGGTGACTAATTACCACAACAGTGCCCTCCAACAGGATGGCATCACCCTGGGATAAAATAGTGAATACACAGCTGAAAATGGTATTGGTAGAGACTGATTGAACAGACCCATTTTCCATTAAGATTTTTTGGCCCATACTTTGCTGCATAACATATTTTATTTACTATTAAGCTGAACACAAAAACTAACAAGTCTCCACAGACCTATGCACTTTTTTTGCAGGCTGGCAGTGCATATACTTTGCATTAAGAGGATTAATTGGATTACACTTATTAACCAAGGCTTTAGGTGTCATCCTGAGACTGCACACTGGCATTTATTACACAGAGTAGCCAGTAATTTTTGAGGGCATTCTCTTAAAGATAATTTCAGTTGGCTTTGGTGTAATTATTCTATGATTTGGCAGCTTGATGCTGTAGATGTACCTGGAGAAAGATATATCTCTGCATTCTTCTGTGAATAAAAACAACTACTTACCAATGTATAAAACTGTAATTTAAAATTACATTCTGAAGAAGTATTTGTACTTTCAGTTTTTCACTACAAATTTAAATAGAGTTATCTAAAGGTTTCTCCTCCTAGCAACTCAGACCATTTTTTTTTCCCCAAGAAAAGTCAACATCTGAAATAGCTCAGATGTACTACAACTTTCATATACAAAACAGTTACCTTCTCATAAAAGATTTCTTTCTTTGGAGAACAAATAGAAAACATAAATTTCCGAGAAAAAAGGAAAAAAAACCCACTTCAATAGATTAGAAATAATTTTAAGGTGTTTTGTGAAAACCGTAAAACAAGTTAGAGACTGTTTACATCAAGTATAATCTCTTATGAAGTATTTTACACAATAACATAAATACCCTCTAATATTCAGTCACTCAGAAATAGCATACCAAAATAACTCCTGGGTACTTAAGTAAAACATGAGAAATATTATGAGCAACTCTAGAATATCTTGGTGTTATCTAAAAAACTTACTGTGTCTCTGGAAGATATTATGCTGTATGAAATGAATTCTTAATGCTAGCAGACACAGAGAAAAAAATTGCTTGGGAATACTGGCCCACACTTGGATGCAGATTGTGCATATTTTCCAAATCCTTATAGAAAAAAAATTAGTGTCTGGAGTTTGTCATGCAGCTCCCATATATCTGCAAGTGAATGACAACAGTCACTACTTTCTGCTTTTATTGTGCACACAGCTTAGAGTACTGCATGTCTCTCTCAAATCCTGTACTTTTCATTAAAATTCTGCCTTAATCGTGCTGGTTTTTATTCAGTGCTTTGATAAAAATACTGGTTAAGGAAAATTTTTGCCAAAGCACCAAAGCAGGCAGGAAGGTTTTTGAGATTCTCTGACTCTGTAAATTCCTCAAAGAGCTGGTCCATGAGTCATTTCTAAAACCTCCCCAGACTGCAAGACTGGGTCTCAGGGGAGAGCCCCCATTTCAAAATACTCTGATGTAAAAGCAGTCATTTTTTCCACAACCATCACTAATCTTTGAGCCCATTCTCATTTCATAGATTTTTTCAAGGCACACCCAACTCAGTAATGCAAGTGCCACCAGCTTCCCATGGAATTGTTCTCCATGTCATGCTAGCACTTGTGAAAGTTCTCCCTCAGCCACAGCAAGCATGGCTTTAAAGCACATCTTGACTTCTTTCTGTGCCCTTGAAACAAGACACGTTGCTTTGTTCTTTTTCTCCTCACGGATGATAATGAAGTGCTTTGTAAGAGAGGTTAAATTTTGCAGCAGTTCTGCTGCTGTGTTTCTAATTATGAAAGCAGTTTTGTGCCTTGGATAGATGCTGGATAGAATGAAAGTGGAGTATTTTATATTTCCTGTAAGAAAGCCAGGCTCTGCCAGGGTGGCTCACAAGCTCCTTTTAGGTTGGTATTTATTGTTCACTTTCCAGTCAAACAGCACAGGCTCTTGTACTAGCACTAGTACACAGGAGGTTTGAAATACTACTGTTCAGTACTACTGTGATCTATATCCTTACAAAAAAGGTACAGATAAAGGCTTTGTTTAATATAAAATTCTTTTTAGAGCCACCTTCGTTTCTCTCTCTCACACTCTCCATATGACAGCACAAATACTTTACATTTCACACAAACCACAAATGAGACTCTGTGTGAAAGTTGTGGCAGTCATGAAAAATTATAAGGCTCTAAATCCATACATTGAACCTGAGACACTCCAGCAGGCAGCCCTGCAACCCACAACAGACCAAAAGAGTAATTTCTGATTTTTAAATGCTGGAGAAATAAGAAAACCAGAATGGTAAATATTTTTACACTAGACGCTTCATGGCCCTGATAAGAATTTTTTTCATAACTAAGCATGGGGGTTTGAGACAACAGTATTAATACTTGTTTAAATTATTATAGCATGAGGTTGACAAGCAAAAAAGCAATGAGCACTATTATAAATCGTTAAAAAAGAGTGCGATTAAGTGTACTTGCTGCTTCTTTTGGCAATAGAAAAATAAAACCTCTGTCATGCTCTGCAATGCAGTTTTCTCATGCCAAAGCTGTCTCTCCAAAATCCTTTCAATATGCGAAAAGTTAACATCTCCTGTCTGCATTAAAACATAATAAATAAGTGTAAGAATATTACAGCTCAGTGAGTAACTTTGGATCCCAAACATGCTCTGTACATTATTGAGAACTCTGGGTTTGCCATTTGTGCAAGCAAAGAATTTGCTCAGTTGCTCATAGAATGCCACAGTACTAAGCACTATCACTTCCACAATTAGAAATTAGATGAAAAATTACCCTTTCACATTTATTTAGCCCTATTTTGGCCTTTTTACAGATCCTTAATGTTATATGAGAGATAGAATCTAGAAGGTAGTGTCATCTTGGGAGAAAAGAAGCTAAAATTTACATTAAAAGGTAAGAAAAACTAGGAGGGAAAAAACCTAAAAGCAATGAAAACAAAAACTAGATGTCCTTTCTGCATAATTCTGAAATGCCTTGCTCTAAAGAATATCCATATCCTCATCCAGATAAGAAACTGGAACAAAAGATAATGAGTGAAACCTAGACATTTTATGTAATTTGGAGAAGTACATTTTTGTTATTCAGCATCAATTATGCAAAGAGATTTACTATCTGAATAAAAGGCTTGATATGTTCAGCTATAATGGAGAAATTTATCTGCTGAAATGTTGCAGGCACAAGAGAAGAGCTGTGCTACAGAATATTACAAAGGCAGCCAGAGCACCCTCATCTCTAAGCAGAGCTGTGAGGCAGCAGCAGAGCTGTACCCCAGCCCTCTGAAAGTGCCAGAGGTGTTTGTATTGGATACCTGCTGCAAAAGGCAGCATCTGTAATTCTGTGAATGTCTGTGAGACTGTGCAGGGGATTCAAACTTCTGAGATGAGCTGCAGGGGGTGCCTAGAAATTCACACTTATTAACACTTTAAGGATGTCCAGACTTCTTGTCAACTACTGTGTTGCTGCTCTTGAATTAAACATGGAGGTGGTTGATTGGTGGGCAACTGCAATTAAGAAATCAATAAACCACTTACTCTACATTTAAACCACAGAACTGAACAGTTTTTCCACGTGACAATCTTTAGAGAATAAATCATGAAGAGAGAAGAAATGCTCTTTTTTCTAGTACAAGAATACAAAGACATCAGATGATGCAAACAAAAAGAGGAGTTATTTCTCCAAACAATGTCTAAAGATATCTAAGAATTATTTTCCAAAATGTGCTAAACAGGTTAAAAACTGATAGAAAGAAATTTGTGTGAAGAAAATGGATGCTAAATGTAATACATATATCTGCTGAACCACAAATTATTGAAAATGCTGAATTATATTCATTATACTGAATGATTACAAGGGCAAAGTAACACCACATATTTGTGCTACTCTAATATTCTAATTTTTTTTTTTTCCCCCCCCCATCCACTCACCAGTAGCCACTGGTAGAAAGAAGATGGGCAGATCTTTGGTCTGGGCAATTGTCTGTTGTTTTCTCTCTCTAATGTAGAAATTTTTTTCTCTATTAAAAACTAACTCAGGACTATTTCTGCCATGTTTCTTCAGTACTGCATATAAATCTCTTTGTATGCCATAATAAATACCAAGGATATACTGAATTTTCACAAAACCACAAGTAGCAAATGTTATAAACCAGAATGAGTCAAACTAAATAAAATTCCATTCGTTATGCTAATGGAGTTCCAAAATCCCCTCAAAGCCCAGAAACGCTGGCACAGAGCACAATTTATGTAACGAGTCTGTGGAAAACCCACAGAAGTGCAGAAGAGTAAAGCTCTGCTTTTCCCCTACCACAGGAATATTCCGCAAAACCACATAAAATCAGTTCTCAAATCAATGAATCCAGACAAAACAAAGAAGAGGAGATTCCCATAAGCTGGCTTCCTTCACTCTCTCGGAAAGCTTTCTGATATCAGCAGATGTTAAGAGAGATAAAACAAATAGTCCTCATTTGCCTAAGAATTTACATCAAATGCTGCAACCAAACAGTAAATGAAGGGCCATTCCTATGTGGAATTGGAAATCACTTGCTTTAAAATGCTCTCTTTTTTCTCTCTCCCTCTCTCTAGGAAATATTTGTCACTAGAAATAACAGGGCTGTTTTGTTCTTCACAGCCGTTTTCTTCCCACAATGAATTCTAGAACCACAAAGAAGTAGATGCCATATGCAAGAAACCCAGTTTTAGGGCTATAAAAATAGTTTTCAGTACTACTCTAAGTTTAATCACAGTAGCATCCTAATCTTTCCTAAGAAAGACAAAATAACACATCACAGCTCCACTTAGTTTCAAAGGGAAGTGTTTTCAGAGGAGTTCAATGATAACACAGCACAGTGGCAAAACATCCAATCACTCCATTGTTAGACAGATGATTTCTTGGGAAGGGCATTTACTGATAAAACATTCTCTTAACAGAATATGAGGATACTTACCCTGCTCCAAAGACACATGCTGATGTCAAGACAATGTGTTCCAGAGAATTCCAAAGTTTGAAACAAATTGCACAAAAATACAGTCTAGGGAAACTTTTTGCTGTAGTTAGACACAGCATGTGACGAAGTGATCTTACCTTCAAATGCAGTATATGGAAAGGGTGAGTGAAGCAGGAAGGTTGGACCTGGACTAGGATTTACTGGCAAACTACTGATCTACTACAGGCTTTTTAGAAAACAAATTCTGGAGACATTGTGTCGAAGATTGTTTAATGCCAGTATCTTACAAAAAATATTAAAATGTTTCATAATCTCAACATATATATTGATTCCATTCACATTTTTATTGAATGACATTTACTCATTTTGATTCCTTTCTTCTTCTCTCCTCATTTTCAGGTAGGGTTTAAATAACTATTTTTCCAGAGCATGTCAATACTGAGATCTGTTTACAAAAAATCCTCAGACCATGCATTGGCATAATATTCAAGTAACAGTGCTGCATGATGAGTCCCTATCTCTTCATTTGCCAGTTCAGTCTCTAATGGTTGAAGGAGTGTTGCATCATCTTACAAAAACAATTTGCAAGATTTTTTTGCATATTTTAAGGAAACTCTAAAATATTAACTTTGTCTTTTCCAAACTGAATTCAGACTTGCCACTTTCTTTACTATTCCATCTGGCTTCTTGGTTTACTGCTTTTTGGAGATTACAGATAGGATTTTTTAGGAGGGAAAACCAGAAACCTCCAATGAGGAGAATCTTTGGCTCTGATCCTGAAAACATATATTCCCCCTCCTGGAGTACCTCAGAGTTAGAGGACTAATGTAATGTAGTCTTTTGTAGGCAGATACAGAATCTTTTGTGTATTGTACAATATAAACAAATAAAAATGTTTTAGAGGTGTCTATTTCAAATTCTTAGTTCTATCTAATCACCAAGTCTGATATACAAAAATTATCCCTGAACTCTAATGTAATCTAGGCCAGATTCTGAGATCTCTCTGTGTCTTTTTGCACAGAATTTTGTGCTGACAGCAAAATAAGAAGTCAGCCTTAAGGCCTTGAAATGTCCCAGGCCATCACTTACCCAGGCCTGCATTTCCATTTACCTCCCATCCACTGACCCATGTAAATTTGGCAACTTGTCCTTTCTTTAAGTACTTGAACATTTTACCAATGTAGGAACAGAATACAAGTAGGGGGAATAAATTACGGAGTGATACCAACATTTAAAAATAGGTAAATTTGCTAATTTACTGAAACTCCATTCATGTAAGGCACATTATCAAGTAAACTGTCCTGCAACTAAAATTGGTGTATTGCTGATTCAAAGGCAAAGATTACAGTGTTACAATGTATAATTCATTTGTCAGCGTGACATTAGACTTTAAGAGGCAAACACAGTCTACCTCCTCAGCAATTAATTTTTTTATATATCATACATGATAAACATGATTGTGAAAATGATTGTATCAGTAAAGTATGATTTCTCTCATAAGAGTATACTAAATCTAAACATTTTCTTCAGTCTTTTCAAGAAATTGGCACTTATATCATATGCATAATAATATGCTTTGGTTCCATGAAAAGTTTCTTTTAAGTAATAAAAATCAATCTGTTTCCTGAATAGGCTTAAAATGCATCTCCAGTAGTCTATGCTACTTTAGTGTTAAATAATGAGGTAGCACATTGTTCCAAAATTGTTCTGAATTATGTAAGCCATTTGCTACGTGACGTTTGGATTTCATGTTTTGTTTAGAGCTGTTTGGTAAAGCAGTACGTTCTGTCTTTTCTGGCTTCCTGGGTTTGCTTTTCTTTTCTGGAAGTTTACTACTATAATTTTTCCTTTTATCTTTTGCTTTTTCCTCTTCCTCTCCTTCCTCCTCACCCTCATCTTCTTCTTCCTCCTCTTCTACATCCCCTTCCTCCTCATCTCCTTCTTCCCCTTCACCTTCTCCCCCCTCACCCTCTTCTCCTTCTTCTTCCTCCTTACCCTCTTCCCCTTTTTCTTCTACCCCCTCTTCTTCTTCTTCTTCCTCCTTACCCTCTTCCTCTTTTTCTTCTTCCCCCTCTTCCTCTTCTTCTTCCTCCTCACCCTCTTCCCCTTTTTCCTCTTCCCCCTCTTCCTCTTTTTCCTCTTCCCCCTCTTCCTCTTTTTCTTCTTCCTCTTCTTCCCCCTCTTCCCCTTCTCCTTCTTCTTCTCCTCCTTCCTCTTCTCCCTCCTCTACCTGTTCTTCTTCCTCTACTGTTTCCTCATCTCCCTCTTCTTCCACTCCCTCTGCTTCCACTCCTTCTTCTTCCTCCTCCTCATCTTCCTCTTCTTCCACTCCCTGTTCTCCCTCATCTTCTCCAACAGTTTCTTCTTCCTCCCCTGCTCCTTCATCTTCTTCCACTTCTTCTCCCTTGTCTTTATCTTCCCCTTCATTTTCCTCCTCCTCTTCTTCCTTTTCATCTTCTTCCCCCTCCTCCCCTTCTGCTTCGGCCTCTGATTCTTCCTCTTTCTCATCTTCTCTTTCCTCATCCATTGCATCCTCCCCACCTTCTCCTTCTTCCACTCCATCCTTACCCACTTCCTTAGTTTTTGTATTTGCCTCTTCCTTATCCTGTTCTTCTTCAGATACTTCTTCTTCTCTCCCTGCCAATGAGTCTCCAAAATCCTCCTCTTCACCCTCTTTGTCTTTTACATTCTCCCTTTCTTTGTTTTCTTCTTCATCTTCCTTTTCATCTTCTCCTTCCTCTTCTGCCTCTGCCTCTTTTCCTTCCTCTCCCTCTCCATCTTCCCCTTCTTCCTCACTTTCATCTCTTACCTCACTTCTAACCTGTTCCTCTTTTACTTTTTCAGTGCCTTCCTCTTTCTCATACTTCTCCATATCGTCCTTCTCTCCCTCACTCACCATTTCTTCTTCCTCCATCAACCTGCCTTGCTCATCTCCTTGATCTTTGCCATCTTGCTGATTGAGTTCCTCAGTCTCCTCTGCACCCTCATTCCCACTGTCTCTTTCAGCCTGGGATTCCTCTCTTTCATTTTCTTCCTCATTATCATTTTCCTCTTCATCTTTTTCTACTGAAATTTCATCTCTATCTTTTTTAACTTCACTCTCTTCTTCCTCCCCTAGTTTACCTTCACTGTCAATTGTTTCATCCAGTTTTTCTTTTTCACTTGCATCCTTTTCACTGCCTTCACTCTCCTGCTCCTGATCAGATTCCTCCTCATTCTTAATTTCTAATGGCCTGTCTGCATCAGATGTAGCATCAGAGCTTGTTTCTTCCTCATTCAGGCTTTTTACTTCAGTCTGTTCTACACATTCTTTCTCATTGTTTGTAGCTTGCATCTCCTCAATCTCATTGTCTTTTTCTAAGTGCAGATGTGTCACTGTTGTCCTTGACCTCTGGACAATTCTGTGTTCATAGCAGACCTCTTCCTTAAGTATATATTTTTGGAGACCATTCATACTTTCCTCAGCTGAAGATGATGACGAAGTTACAGATATTTGTTTCAAAATCTGATGCTTTTTTTTAAGCTCCTTCTGTTCTGCACTACTTTCTTCTCCTATGACATTTATTCTTTCACACTTGTCAGATTTTTCAACACCATCCTTTATTTTGTTTTGACTTTCTGTTGTTTTTTGACTTCTTTGCTTTTTAACAGGACTGTATTCTTGTACAATTAATGAATCAGTCTGGGGCTGATCCCTGGGAGCAGAAGGAAGTACCTCTATTTTAAGGGATTGCTTAGATTTAACAGCTTTTGGCTTTTTATTGGAAGAATTTATTGTTTTAGTCAGAATTTGATTTTCAGTGGGAAGATTATATGCTGCATCCTCTCTGAAAAATTCAAGATTTTCCACACACTCTTTTTCCCTTTTCACTAATATATTTTTGTCCTCAGTAATTTCTGGAGCACCACTTTTCAATGTAGCATCACATTGTGCATGCTCAGATTTACCCTTCTTTATACTTTTTCTGGCCACAGGCTTCCCTACAAAGGCACTACTCTTCTCTAAATCTTGTCCAGGTGACTTTGAAAGTGAGGACTGCTTTTGTGAAGAGCCAGACTCTAACGTTGAGCCCTCCTTTGTGAAATCAGAATCCTTGTTTTTCAGCCCACCCTTACCATCTCTTTTCAGTTTCACATTTTTATTGTTCTTCTATTCCACATGAGAAGCAGAAAATTAAAAAGAAAGAAAAAAAAGCATTAAAGACAAATGACAGCGAAAGAAAAATGTTACAAAAGCATCTGAGCAAGAAAAGAAACAATTTGTGAGGGGATTAAAAGACAGCATAAAAGGTAGAATAGTACACATGAAATGAATTTGCAAGTGCACATACTAGAAGAATGTAACATCCTGTTAATGACCAGTGTAGTGCTACACCTTTCTCACTGTCCAAGGAAATGCAGTAAGAATTGCCAGTAACACATCCCATAAACCAGAGCAGGGGCAATGCATGAGGCTGTGCAAGCAGAAGGAAATTAATGCAGTTCTCTTATATCTTCCTCCTTTGGAAATCTTATGATGTGCTCACTGGTATGCCCTTTCTAAGAAATTTGAAAATATGTTGTCCTTCTGCTTTAAATTTTATACTTATTTAACAAATTATGAATAATAACTTTAAAAATCTAAAATAAAAATTTAACGAAATATAATAAAGTGCTGAAAAGCTGGGACCACTTTAGGACTGAAATAGGAAGGAATTACAAGATACTTTAATTTCATCATTAATACCGGTATTATTGCTCCTTTAGATATACTTAATGCTGAATATCTGTAAATAAAATCTTTATTTACACTGTGTCCCAAAATATTTTCTTAGCAACAAACCAGTAGAAATGTATGTTATCACTTGAAGTCACAAGGTGTATATGATAGTATCTTGCTTCTTAAACTGGTGAAATATTAAACAGTCATCCCAAAGTGCACTGGATATGTGGAGTTCCTGGTGCCTGCCCAAATTCTCTCTGCCTTCATGCAGCTTCTTAGAATTTTAGCTCATGGATACTCAGAAAATTAGCAAGAGGAGTTCTGTAAAATTTGCCTTTTTAAAAACTCAGAGCAAAATAATGAAGTACTAGGACAATACAAGAATTGCAGATTTTTAAAACATCAGTATCAATATACAAATATGTAATTAGTTACAGTACCTTCTGTTTCTGGAGTGGTGATAATTTTAAGGTCCAGTCACCAGGATTCAACTTCATTGCATGTGTCTGCAAAAAGTAAGATCTCTATTAAAAAAAATAAATGTATTTAATAGGGAAAGCAGCATCAAAGCCCAATTCTACTAAACAGAGCTATTTTATGAACATTTTAATATTATTGCACTGTCAGGGTGAGACAAACCTGTATGATCATTCAGCTCATCTATTTCACTTCCACTCCCTCATTTGCTGCTTATACAGAGAGTGGTGAACAAATGTCAACACCTAACACTACCCTGACCTTTCTTAGAGCCCACAGGCACATTTGAGATCCACCTTCCACTCACTGGAAGGTTACAAACACAACTTTACTCCCTTATCATCACAACCTTCAACTCAACATCCAGTTTGGTACCATGGCCTTGAAAGAAACATCTTCAAAAAACATTAGACAGCAGAAATTTTCCTTGGAATCTAATGCCTTTGTCTCTTCCACATAAAGCAAGAACCCAAGAGGCAACATAGATTACTACTAGGTGGGAATATATAATGAAATTTTGCTCATCTCTTGCCATATATTCCAAAGTGTCTGCTGCTGATTGTTAACTGCTCATGGTTTGACCACTATATTCTTTTTCGACACAGTGAGCATGGACAGTTCTCGTTTCAGACTCCCAATAATTTGTATCATCAATATGACATTGAAGGTTTTTCTTCTTCTTGTCACATGTGTCAATAAGAGGTATGTTGCCACAGTCTAGAAACTTGATAAAAACTATGCTGTAACAGACTGTTTTCATTCAGATCCAAGAAGAGCAACCATTTATTTTGTATTTTTTGACAAGTCTGCCTGATGGGCTTTTTTTTTCAAATTTATGTTTAAATCTTTTTAAATGTTTTAAAATTGATTCACGATAGATATAAAACTGAAAAGGAGAAGGAAGTCTATCACATCAAGTGTGCAACATGTAAATAATGCTTCAGTGGATTAATAAAGGCCATGATGTGCATTGGGTCTGATCACATTTTTTTCTTGTAAATCAAAATAAAGTTTTATAACGTTAAATAAATGGCATGCACAAACAGCCTGTTAAATTACTAAGTACTTTTAAATGCAAACAAATATAATTCCTGTAAGATGTTCAATCCTTACAGCATAACTGTGGCTGCATTAAGGCCAGGATACGCTCCTTTCTGCCAAGAGAGTAAAATGTTTTGGAAAGTTGTACAAGTGATAAGGTGAACACGTTTTTTAAATAAAAGAAATATGTAGGAACAAGCTGGGGGTTCACCAAATAATCAAAATGTCTGGATTTTGGCCTTCCCTTTAATATGATCCACCTGTATTAAAAAACCTCTTCTCAAAACAAGAAAAATGCTCTTCTGCTTCATTTCCTGCAATTCTCTGTTGGAAGTCATCAAGAAAAGCAAGGTCAGAGATAGAGATCACCATGTGGCCTCCAGCATCCTTTTTCCTTTTTTTTCTGGTTTCCAGAGCTAAAGCATGGGGAGGCACTGCACTACTCGGACTTCTTCAATCTTATACCACAATATTACTTGGAAAATTAAAACATATTTTGGCATTGGGTAATGATTATATAAAATGCATGCTCATTTAATAGTGTGTCAGTACGTTTCGGTGTCACATATGATGTTCTGGACTAGTCAGGAATTCTGTATTAGCAACTGAAACACAATTTAGCTTGTCTCCCTCCCGCAAAAAATGACTGAATTACAGATCCATTATTGGAATATATTACCATATTTAGAATGTCACTTGTATCCCCAAGGTTTCTGTCAATATTTTCATTATCTGAATCTTGTTCTGAAGAAACTTCACCATGTTTATCTTTTTGATGATTATTTTCTACAAGGTAAAATCGGGGGAAAAGAACAAATGTCATAGGAACAAGCACTGTATAGCAAACAGAACACCCCACTCTTAAAAAATAGAGATTATTCCTATTTTACTAACATAGAGCTGAAGTCCTCAAAATCTTCGTTCCTCCAGCCCAAGACACAGCAGAAACACTTTCATCTCATTTCATCATTAAAAACAGAGGAAGCTCAGCAATCTGGTCTCAGTGCACTGTAGATCTCTGACCATTTCTGCAGTCTTTCAGACTAAAGACTAAATATTACCTGGGACAAAGATTCTTTTGGATAATCTCTTGAATAATAGTGTAACAATTAGACCAAATCAGTAGCAGTCATGTTATCTCCATTGCACATTATCTATGTAATGGATGGAGAGACAGAGAGTTTAATGCAGCATTATAAAAATGTCCCTGCATCATTAAGCTCATCAGGTCCATGACCATTTCGTACAGCACAAGACATGAGGTTTTAGACCTAAGAAGACTCTAAAGGAAATTCAAATTTCAGTGCATTGGTTTCCTGGAACCAGAAATGCTAATGGACATGCTGGCACAATTTAAAATAATGATTTTCATTCTATGGATTTATTATTTTCAAATTAGATTTGTCTGTCTAGTGAATCTGAGCTGACTATTACACAGAAGCTCTGCATTCTGAAGTCTTCAGCATTGTTCTTCCCAGGAAATCACACATGCCCACAAACCCAGATAAGTCCAGAACTGCTCTAGAGAATCTGTGCCGAAGTCCAGTGCTGTATTATGATTATCCAGACTTTTCCATTAGCTAGAATATTATAAATCCTTATTATCATAGATAACAAAGAGTGAAGAGTAGTTTTGCATTTCTAAGTGAAGAAGAAAGGTCCTGTAAGAATTAGTAGACCTCTTTTCTTATCTTTTCTTATCCAAGTTCCTTGTAGGCTTACCTATATATTTAAGACTGTCCCTAACTTTTTTTGTCTGCAATTCCTTTTTCTTTTTTTTTTTTTTGTGAAAACAAAGTAAGTAGTTAATATTCTTACAGTATTTTTGTGAAATCTTATTTCTAAAGGCTTAAGGAAGCACAGGTACAATTAATTAGTTGCTTCTCTTTCACTCAAGCCTCCCTTAAATCTTCAAACTTATTTTGCAAACATAAGCAGTGTGAGGCAACTTTTGTCTAGATTTCTCAGCTTTCATGTCTGTATGCTGCCAGACCCTGCTGAGGTAGGACTGAACCAGAATCTTTTTTCAGGTTCAAATGGAACATTTGTTTATGAATCATGAGAAATTATCAGAAAAACAGCAGCAAGATGTGGGGACACTTCACCTTTTTCATGGTCTCCATCCCTCAGAGATTCAGATTTAGGATGACTTGTTGCAGAAAACCAAAATGGGCTGGTGTTGCTTGCCACAGGCAGTGAAGATCTTAAGAAGCTTTCCCCCATTGGAGGCAGAGTTCGTGCCATTCTAACAAACTGCTCTGGGGACCTTTCCTTTAGAAGATTGAAAAACAATAGATTGAGAAAAAGGGTAGAAGAACAAAATGTAAGCAATTTCTCATACTTATCAGTGGTATTTGCTTTTAGCTGGGGATACAGTGTTGCAACTTAATAATCAGAAACTAATATCTTTAAAATTTTAATTATTTATAGTCCTAGAAAGTGGGCAGGTACATAGTGGGATTTTTAGGATCATCTCCATGCAATGATTTCAAGCAATCCTAAAATATGAACAAAGGAGAAAAAGAACATTTTTTATTATTAAAAGTGAAAAACTAGTATCTCAAATAACATCAAGGTATTTAATCCACAACAATGATACATTTTTACAGAATAAATTCAGGTTTTGGTAGAGTTAGCTCTCAGACAGGTAAGTGAAATGATCTAATTCATTGTTCTGTTTAGGAAATCACATGAAATGTGTAATAGATATAGAAGAGCAGAAAGTAATATTTTAAGTAACTACATCTAATATTCTCCTTTGATATTTTATAAACTATGAAAATGTTTAATATATTCAAGAACATAAAGGGAACAGTAAAAGAATCATGTTCTTACTATTTTTTAAAAATTATTTCTAAGGTAGTTTAACAAACACAGAGAAACAGGTCCTACATTTTAGCGCAAAAAAATTACGAACTCAATTTGAATCTCTTTCACAGAAGTAAAGAAGCAAAATCTGACCAATACCTAATTTTTTTTTTGTCCAGCATCAATATATTTTTCATATTATACATTAAAATTAAACAATTTAAGAAGATACATTTAACTGCTTGGTATATGCTGTGATTTTTGCTTTAAAAGTGATTTTGTTTCCTGAAAGAAGTATGACAACTCCAAATATCTGTGAACTTACCCTCTCTCGACGTCGTATTCGTGCTGCTGATAATTGCAAAGTGTTTGCTAGTACAAAGTCCCCACTCATCTTAGGGAGAGTAGCAGTCAAACGAGGCTCATATAAATCTTCCAAGATAACCTCCGATCCTTTGGGTCTTGGAGCAGCAAAAACCAGCATGTGACAACCCCCACAAGCAACCTGCAGGTCAAGAAAAGGTCTGATTACTTCACTTGCAAGTAGCAAGGATGCACTTTTGTTACAATTATCTCTAGGGGCTTAGATGATAAGAAGAAATGTATCAAAAGTAAGACATCTCAAATGGCTTCAAATTTAGTTCCTAATTACACCAGCAAGGTAAAAGTACTTATGTTTATTAATGACTAGTGATTTATATTCACTTCTAATTAGTGAAATACAACATATTTGTATTGAACAGAAAAAAAGACAGGTCTACCAAATTTCTGATATAGAAGATAGCTAAGCTATTTCTATTAATTTTTAAGAGATTTTAGCTAATTATCTTGATACAAGTCAAATGAGAGCAATACTGATGGTTTCAGTGACTCAAACCTAAATGTTTTATCACAAAATCAGCAAAAAGTAAAACAAATTCTACACCCTCCAGTACACACAATATTATTACCTAAATATAGGAAAACTTTTTAAGTTTTAAAACACTCACTGCTTCCAATAAAACTTCCTTCATCTGTAATTCCATAAACAAACAGAAGTGATCAATAGATTTTTGTCCCAAATTTTGTTCAATCCTGAGTCATGTTAGCATTTTTGATGTTGAAAATTCTGTGACATTTATTTCTTCTGCACCTCAAAAAGCAGATGAAGAAACTTCCCTTGCACAATTCTCAAAAGAAAAGACTACTCCTGGTTTCTTGTCCAGTTCGGATTAAAAAAACTCCAACACCTCAAATATTCTTAAGATTTAAAGGTATCCTACTGTAAAAAACTGCCAAAATTGAGAAGATGACTGTCTGGTGTTCTCAGAAAAGATACAAATTTCCCAATACTTCCAATCATCCAAGAGCAAAAAACAATACCATTTATAGGCTACCACAGCTCTAAAGAACAAAACACCATGGCACAAGAGTACTGAATAAAACCCTAAAGAGCAATCTCTATGTGTAGTCCAAGTCAAAGACACTCTAAACTAAATGAAGTCTGTGCTAAGAATATATTTCCTCTTTCCTTCAGTTTGTGTTGTCCACTATTTAAATGTTATAGAAAGAAATAATTTCATCTCTCATTAATAATGTGTTTCATATAAAGATAAATATCTTAGTGTCTGAAAAGAATGAAGGAACGTTTTACCAAAAGGACTGTGAACTTCAAGAAATTGTAACACAGAGTGGGATCAAAGAGATTTGTAAAACTCTCTTCCCCAAATCCTAACTTGCCGTGTCGTCCATCTCCAAAAGTAAACATGAGGCCATTCTCTGCATATGGGAATAAAAAGGATGTTAAAACAAAGACTCAATACAAAACCAGGGCAGAACCATTACAAGCAAAGTAGCAAGCAGTGAAAAAAAAAAATATTTCCCTTCCAAAAGCAAAACCTGAACAATTATTTTTAGGTCTTCAAAGATGAGTATTATTTAAAAACATGCATTTTTTCAGACTGACTGATAAGTTGGTCTAGAAAATTTGAAAAAAAAATGCCCCAACAAAACAGTAAGATTTAAACTGTACAGAAAAACAAAGGCTTCTAAATAAGAATATTTGTTAGCAAGACATGATTAGGAGGTTATAATCCCCCAGGAGATACAGTTATGCATGGCATGGCTGAGTCAGAAATTCCTATCAAATTCACCTTTCTCACTGGCTCATTTCACCTTTAGAACCAGTAATGGATATGTCTGCTACTGCTCATTGTACAAGGAAAGCTTTTACAGTATAATAGAGAGTTTCTAGAGGTGGTTCCAAAATTTTGCACTCCCATACCTGCTATCACAGCAGAGTGATTTTCCCCACATGCAATGTTACATATTTTATGCCTCTTCAAGTGTTTCACAGGCTTTGGTACTGAACTTTCAAACACAAGAGTTCCGTGTCCCAGCTGTCCGTATTGTCCAAGTCCAAAAGTATAAACACCTGTCTCTGAAATTATACAGGCAAAGTTAACAACAAATATGCTGATACATATATTGATTTATGTATTTATTTATATAATAACCTAAGTTCTATTTGCCAAATGGAAGACCAATGACATAAACATCATAAAAATGTTTAATCAATTAAATAAATGTGCCAACTAATCAGTTACATTTATCAATTATTAATATACAACAACAAAAAAAACCAACAGGAATTGAAGCACTAAACTTCAGGAAAGATTTTTAAATGGTTCAGTGTACAATATATTTTCTAACATAAATGCAAAATAATCCAGTGATCATATGTACACAAAGCAAAGCTAAACCAATGTATGGGACTACTGTATACTGCAATCAATTCAAGACCACAATGTTTATACACATATATGCATTTTCACAGTAGCCTCATCCTAATTTCTTGTTAGCTCCATGAACATTGTATGACCTTAAATTTAATAGACAGGACCTCATAATTTGTATGTAAGAAGAGCCTGGAACAGTAACAAAATAGGTTTCAGTATTCTGTTCAGCTACCAAATAAGCCCTGCAATAAATACAGAGAACACTATAATTGTGTTATCTTGTGACAGAGTAATCATCTTTCCACATTTATATTTTGTCTGTTTAATGGACTGTCTGTGCCAGGAAAAAGAATAAGAGCTTTTCCAAAGCAATAAAGACTCTTGCTGTGTCCATCCCTGGCACTCCATCACAACAGGGGAAGATTGTGAAGCTTGGAAATCTTGGTGAGGTCATGCTTGAACAGAGAAGTTTTTTGAGAAGAAAAGGAGAAGTTTTCCTAAAATTTTGTTTCCTGCTCCTTTTTCTTTTGCATGTAGGCAACAAAGGGAAAGTGAGAGAAATTCTAATTAAAGCACTTTAAAAATCTTTATAAAAAAATGGGAAAGACTATGAATTAACATAAAAAATTCCATATTAAGTTAAAAGAACTTTCCAATTTCAAAGGAACTGTGATGAAATAGTAACACTACATATGGAAATGTTCTTTCTAGGAAAGTGTTTTCCTTTCTGTTCTTTATAAATTGTTCCATACTAAAATGTCATGAATTCACATCATTAAAAAAAAAAAAAAAGCCCAATGGTCTCACATTATTTTTAAATTGTAGATGAAAAATATTGAGTAAACCTCTTCTTTTTACTAAATGTAATAGTAAAGCTCCCTCTGCTGGAAATTTTCGTGCAAGAAACTAAAACCTTCTCGGGAGCTTTATAAGGTAAAAGAAGTAGTAAGAATTTCCCTGTATAAGAATCAAGAAACTACACCTGAAAGACAGCAGCTTTCTCTAAGCAAAAAAAAAAGTCTCATCTTTATTTTAGTAAACTGCTTTCTCAGGACAGCTGATTCCAAAAATTCTGTTTAGAAGTACTGCATTTCTTTTAACAATTCTTTGGAAACTCACAGATAATTTAATTACATGGCTTTATCTGATTAACATCATTACTTTGGGTGAACTACAAGGTTTCTTTCTTTAATCCTAGCATGCAACATGCAACATCTTCTGCATTTGTGTTGAGAGAGAGAGGTTCTCAAATGTTAACTTTAAAAGTGCAGGGAATTTTTCCTTTCCTGTGTCTCTACTGAAAATGAGAAAAAAGGCTAATCCCAAACCAGGTTAGAGTTCTTTTACATATGGATGAATAATTTCTTCTGTTGCCCTTATAAACCAGGGGCACCTAAATGTTGCTCCTCCTAAATTTGCTTCTTAATGAATTATCAGGGTAGAGGGAGAAAAAAAACCTTGCACCTTTCTTAAATGATTCACCACGCTGGTGCAGAAGTGAGGTCAAACCTCACTAATAACACCCTTTGGTAGAGATCAGTTATTTCCTCCAATCTGTCTTTATAAGTGTATGAAAGAGAAGTGCATGGAAAAGCAACCTCACACACTTATTGATAAAATGAGAGGGGTGGATTTCATCATTCTGAACACAGCAGCAGCCCATGAGAGGGCTTCACCCTTGAAGAATGAAGAGAAATGGTTTTAGAGCTTGCACAGAAGACAATGGCTTTGCCCTTCCAAGTGACCTCCAGCACCTGAGTGCTGGAAGAGCTTCCTCTTCACTTCACTGCATTTCCCATTTTGGAAGAACAGGGATATTTCCCTGTAACTGGGTTATCTTCCAAATTTGCAGGCATCTTTTGTAAACTCTGTAACCATTTGCACTATCATTAAAATAGTCCTAGGCAAAAAGCTTTATAGCTTTCATATCATTTTTTAAAACATGCCATCTGCTGACAGAACTGTGTGAGCTCAAAGGATGTTCTTCAGAATCATGTGTTCCCTGCAATGTATCTGAAGTTACAGATGAAGTTAAGAAGTCCACAGAACTAAAAAGGAAACAGACAGGTAAGTTTATATCATAGAAACATGGAATGGTTTGGGTTGGAAGAGACTTTAAAGATCATCTGGTTACAACCTCTTGCTGTAGGCAGGGATATTTCTCACTATCCCAGGTTGCTCAGAGCCCCATCCAGCCTGGCCTTGAACACTTCCAGGGATGGGATATCCACAACTTCTCTGGGCAGCCTGTGCCAGGACCTCACCACCCTCACAGTAAAGAATTCCTTCCTAATATCCAGTCTCTCTGCCAGTTTGAAGCCATTCCCCCTTGTTCTGTCACTCCAGGTTCTTGTAAATAGTCTTTCTCCATTATTTCTTGTAGGCTCCCTTCAGGTACTGAAAGACTGCCATTAGATCAGCCCAGAACCTTCTCTTTTGCAGGCAGAACAACCCCAATTCTATCAGCCTTTTCTCATAGAGGAGGTGCTGCATCTCTCTAATCATCTTGGTGGCCTGTCCACATAAATTAATTTCCCTTGAACATTATTATTATTATTATTATTATTATTATTATTATTATTATTATTATTATTACTGCTACTATTACTATAACTATTATGCCAATTAACTATTCACTCTCACAAGAGCTTAATTTTTAAACAGCTTATGCTGAAAAATGTTGCTGTAAAAAATCAACTGTCAACACAATGTTCAGTATTCAGAGTTAGTAACTGGATTTGGGGATTTCAGTATAAATAGTATACAGATTTAAGAATGGTTTGAAAAATCTAATAATCCTATATGGTCTGAATTGTGAGTTCTGCCAGGAAAAGGTAGAGCTTTACATCCTTTTTGTCCTATTTCAAAAGGGTGCCTTGGCTTTCTTTTCTTTTTAAAAGACCTTGAGACAGAAGATGAAAAATCCAACATTTTACATACTAATGCACTAATGTTCTTATATCAAACATTCTATTCTCAAAGGTCTGCTTCACTTTTTCCTTTGAAGAGTTATCTTTTCTTTCCTTCCTTTCAGAGAATGAAAGGAAGTAATATATCCTTCTAAAGAAAAAATTATTCCCAGAGGATCTGTCGGTATCTGAAAAAACCTTCACGATATTAAGGCCACTCCAAATAATCTGTTTTTTTCTTCTCCAATTTCTAGATTTACATTTATTATTTTTCTAGCTTTTAAAATACTTTATTGAAAAAAAGCACACAAATTGGGATTGCTGCTCTCCTGTATTTCATTTGAAAGTGGTGATACCAACAGCTTTCATTTGCAGCAGGAAGGATCTGCAAGCATTGGGGGTAGTCAGTGCATTTTTCTCAGTCTCTGAGAGAAAGAATCTGGGATGAGCAGAGGATCTGCTTGGACTGGCTGACTGACTGCCATGGAATGAACAGCTTTGTGCTATCGAGATTTTGCACCATAGAATTTTTAAATGCAATTCTGTTTATTGTCTAGAACAATTGCATATAAATACTAAAGGTAGAGGTAACAATAAAGCTTGTAAAGAAGATGGTTTCCAATACCATACTCAGCATTTCTAAAACCAATCTTTATGAAATTGGGTTTTTTTCTAAATTATTGTTCTCAGCAATTTAATTCTTGTTCTCTGGGAAAAAATATTTAGTTTCTCATTTTGGAATTTCGAGCAAAAAATCCCAAAGAACTGTTTTAATATATACTTTCTACCTTTTACTCTGATGCTTTTTGTAGCGATTCCAAACAGTACCTTGATTTAATAACCCATATAACAGTGGTTCTTGCCATACAAAATTGCCAATAGAATAGATAACAGTCATAAAAAAGAAATCAAATGAAGTGCTTTGGAATAGACTAATTACACGAGAGTCAGGAAGAAACTTGCCCTGTACTCTGTAAGATAACTGAAATATGCATTCTTTTAATTTAATAAACCCTAAGTAGAAATGATGTCAAGAAATGAGCCAAGATGTGCAACAGTTTTTTCATATGACATTTTCTGTTGTGTTTTTGCTACGTTAAATGAAGCAGGGGAATATTCAATAGTCACACACTCCGTTCTTGTTTCCTGAGACTAAAATGTCACATCCTTAAAAACTGGAAAGACCCTAAAAGGATGAAAACCACACCAGTATATATTGTATTAGTAAGGGCAAGCAGCACCCATTTTCATGGAGGATGACATATGAAATTCAGAATTTCTTCAAAATTGTATTGCTTCCTTAATTTATGAAAATGACCTTAAAAGAGAAAATGTAAATATTTCTGCCCCTCTCTAAAGACATCTCATCAGAATTCTCAGTTTCTGGTCACACCACTTCACCTCAAGATGCAATTTAGGGCCAATTTCAAGTGAAGTTCCTGGTGCAAAGCCAACAATGTATGTATTACATTACATCACACTCACTTGAAATTTTTAGTATCCATATCTACCTCTTCTCACAACTTTTTCCTCAAATTTTACTTTGAGTCAGAAAGTTTTCTCTGTGTTAACACTTCTAAGTATCTTCCATTTGAGACAGTATTGGCACTATCCTCTACTGTTTCACTCAAAATGTCTTACAAGTTCACATCTGTCACCTATTTGATAACAGCTGAATCACATTAAAAAATCTATCTGATTTTTCACTCTTATCACAAGTACTAATCTTTGGGAAATATATATTTCTGGGGGGAGGTAGTTTTCCTCTTTTTGTGATTCAACTAGGTCATCTGGCACTCAACACTTTGATCATCAGCTGCCAGCTCAGCCAGCACTGAATTTCTTATTTATCTTCTACTAAGAATTTATTTCCAAAAGCAAGTAAATCTTACATACATGCACACATACTTATTACAGTATTTTCTTCACTGCATTTTTTTTTCTGCATTTATACTTCCCTCTTTTTTCTAGCTCTTGTACAGATTTCACTATAATGATGATGGCATCCAGGTCTGTATCTTTCTTCTAAATCTCTGTAATAGTCATTTGCTATAATTTTTTTTTATCCCATGAAATGCCATCAACTCAAAATATCTATTGGCTGAATTCGGATTTATGGTTAAAAAACTAATCAATAATGATAATAAAATTCTTTCTACAAAGCTTCACTTTATAACTCATAAAATAATGCTATGATTTATGCATTTTTGGTCCCAAATTTATGGTAGCTTTTTCACTAATAATGATTATCTGATTTCACATAAAGAAATCTCTTTTGTGACATAGAAGACTGCCAGGGTAAGAGTGTATGTTGGTGGAAGAAGGGAGACAAAGGAATTGAAATGTAGCCAAAAGTTTACATTATTTCCTGGATTGGCTACTGCTATTTCCTCTTCATAGTTTTCCCAAAGGAATTCTATCCAGAATCTTGCAGCTTGACTCACTATACATAATCCTTCCCAGAATTCACTTCCACCTTTACTCTTTCCAATGGCTTGCAGTACAACACCACATCAAATTACTCATGATCTCCCTCAGTTAGATTTTCAGTTTATATTTTAGAAAGTTTGGATACATAACTTCGAAGGTACATCCCAAGATTGTCAAGAGACAGCTACAGAGAACTTTCAGAATACAGATTTAAGGAGTGATATCTATACATCTAACTTGGTTTTACAGCTTTTTCATTTTGGCAGAAAAAAAATTACAGGCCATACAGTTTTACACATATTATATTCATTACAAGCTAAAGCTGATATTTTTTAAATTATCTTCAGGCAAAATCAAACTTACCTTTCCTGCTTCTAGACCACTCTAGGTCAGGATAGAATCTGTGGAAAGAAAAGGCTGGCATTGCTTTGCATGGATGCCCTGGAAAAGCTGAGACACCACTGGCAGAAAACTATTTAACAGTTCAGTAAAACACAGCATTTTCCAAATACTATATATGTGGCCCTGTGAACTAATATGTAATAGCTGTATTTGCTGATTTTCATAACCTGTACAATATGTCAAATGTATATGTCTGTACTAGTTTCATATTTATGCTA